>NC_092088.1:85686617-85994117 GCF_045679555.1 Salvelinus alpinus | reverse complement strand
TGAATGGTGTTCTCTCTGGATTATGTTGCAGTAGTTTGTGGTACACGCTGGATGGTGTTCTCTCTGGATTACGTTACAGTAGTTTTGTGGTACATGCTGAATGGTGGTCTTTCTGGATTATGTTTCAGTAGTTTGTGGTACACGCTGAATGGTGTTCTCTCTGGATTATGTTACAGTAGTTTGTGGTACACGCTGAATGGTGTTCTCTCTGGATTACGTTACAGTAGTTTGTGGTACACGCTGAATGGTTTTCTCTCTGGATTATGTTACAGTAGTTTGTGGTACACGCTGGATGGTGTTCTCTGTGGATTATGTTTCAGTAGTTTGTGGTACACGCTGAATGGTGTTCTCTGGATTATGTTTCAGTAGTTTGTGGTACACGCTGAATGGTGTTCTCTGTGGATTATGTTTCAGTAGTTTGTGGTACATGCTGAATGGTGTTCTCTCTGGATTATGTTTCAGTAGTTTGTGGTACACGCTGAATGGTTTTCTCTCTGGATTATGTTTCAGTAGTTTGTGGTACATGCTGAATGGTGGTCTTTCTGGATTACGTTTCAGTAGTTTGTGGTACACGCTGAATGGTTTTCTCTCTGGATTATGTTACAGTAGTTTGTGGTACACGCTGAATGGTGGTCTTTCTGGATTATGTTTCAGTAGTTTGTGGTACACGCTGAATGGTGTTCTCACTGGATTATGTTTCAGTAGTTTGTGGTACACGCTGAATGGTTTTCTCTCTGGATTATGTTACAGTAGTTTGTGGTACACGCTGAATGGTGTTCTCTGGATTATGTTACAGTAGTTTGTGGTACACGCTGAATGGTGTTCTCACTGGATTATGTTTCAGTAGTTTGTGGTACACGCTGAATGGTGGTCTCTGTGGATTATGTTTCAGTAGTTTGTGGTACATGTTGGATTATGTTACAGTAGTTTGTGGTACATGCTGGATTATGTTACAGTAGTTTGTGGTACACACTGGATGCTGTTCTCTCTAGATTATGTTTCAGTAGTTTGTGGTACATGCTGGATGGTGTTACAGTAGTTTGTGGTACACACTGGATGCTGTTCTCTCTAGATTATGTTTCAGTAGTTTGTGGTACATGCGGGATGGTGTTACAGTAGTTTGTGGTACATGCTGGATTATGTTACAGTAGTTTGTGGTACATGCTGGATTATGTTTCAGTAGTTTGTGGTACACACTGGATGCTGTTCTCTCTGGATTATGTTACAGTAGTTTGTGGTACATGCTGGATTATGTTTCAGTAGTTTGTGGTACATGCTGGATTATGTTTCAGTAGTTTGTGGTACATGCTGGATGGTGTTACAGTAATTTGTGGCACATGCTGGATTATGTTACAGTAGTTTGTGGCATGCATTCTGTACAGTGCTGACGTCCCTACAGATCATTACCGTCATGTTGAAATTTACATAGTTCCGTTATATTCCAGATAGCGGGCAGCAGTTCGTGGCATGCACGCTACACGGTGCTGACGTACCTACAGATCATGGTCTTCTACAACCTGTTCACCTTTATGAGCGACCATGGAGCCGTCAACGACGTCAGAGCACTGGTCATACGCCTGCTGGAGGACGAGCAGCTGGAGGTAACACACACACACACATATATATATATATATATATATATATATATATATATACAGTGGGGAGAACAAGTATTTGATACACTGACGATTTTGCAGGTTTTCCTACTTACAAAGCATGTAGAGGTCTGTAATTTTTATCATAGGTACACTTCAACTGTGAGAGAAGGAATCTAAAACAAAAATCCAGAAAATCACATTGTATGATTTTTTATTAATTAATTTGCATTTTATTGCATGACATAAGTATTTGATACATCAGAAAAGCAGAACTGAATATTTGGTACAGAAACCTTAGTTTGCAATTTCAGAGATCATACGTTTCCTGTAGTTCTTGACCAGGTTTGCACACACTGCAGCAGGGATTTTGGCCCACTCCTCCATACAGACCTTCTCCAGATCCTTCAGGTTTCGGGGCTGTCGCTGGGCAATACGGACTTTCGGCTCCCTCCAAAGATTTTCTATTGGGTTCAGGTCTGGAGACTGGCTAGGCCACTCCAGGACCTTGAGATGCTTCTTACGGAGCCACTCCTTAGTTGCCCTGGCTGTGTGTTTCGGGTCGTTGTCATGCTGGAAGACCCAGCCACGACCCATCTTCAATGCTCTTACTGAGGGAAGGAGGTTGTTGGTCAAGATCTCGCGATACATGGCCCCATCCATCCTCCCTTCAATACGGTGCAGTCGTCCTGTCCCCTTTGCAGAAAAGCATCCCCAAAGAATGATGTTTCCACCTCCATGCTTCACGGTTGGGATGGTGTTCTTGGGGTTGTACTCATCCTTCTATTCCTCCAAACACGGCGAGTGGAGTTTAGAGCAAAAAGCTCTATTTTTGTCTCATCAGACCACATGACCTTCTCCCATTCCTCCTCTGGATCATCCAGATGGTCATTGGCAAACTTCAGACGGGCCTGGACATGCGCTGGCTTGAGCAGGGGGACCTTGCGTGCGCTGCAGGATTTTAATCCATGACGGCGTAGTGTGTTACTAATGGTTTTCTTTGAGACTGTGGTCCCAGCTCTCTTCAGGTCATTGACCAGGTCCTGCCGTGTAGTTCTGGGCTGATCCCTCACATTCCTCATGATCATTGATGCCCCACGAGGTGAGATCTTGCATGGAGCCCCAGACCGAGGGTGATTGACCGTCATCTTGAACTTCTTCCATTTTCTAATAATTGTGCCAACAGTTGTTGCCTTCTCACCAAGCTGCTTGGCTATTGTCCTGTAGCCCATCCCAGCCTTGTACAGGTCTACAATTTATCCCTGATGTCCTTACACAGCTCTCTGGTCTTGGCCATTGTGGAGAGGTTGGAGTCTGTTTGATTGAGTGTGTGGACAGGTGTCTTTTATACAGGTAACGAGTTCAAACAGGTGCAGTTAATACAGGTAATGAGTGGAGAACAGGAGGGCTTCTTAAAGAAAAACTAACAGGTCTGTGAGAGCCGGAATTCTTACTGGTTGGTAGGTGATCAAATACTTATGTCATGCAATAAAATGCAAATTAATTACTTAAAAATCATACAATGTGATTTTCTGGATTTTTGTTTTAGATTCCGTCTCTCACAGTTGAAGTGTACCTATGATAAAAATGACAGACCTCTACATGCTTTGTAAGTAGGAAAACCTGCAAAATCGGCAGTGTATCAAATACTTGTTCTCCCCACTGTAGGTAGGTCTGGAGGTTACAGATCACATTGAAGAAGACAGAATGGTAGATAGGTAGGTCTGGAGGTTACTGATCACATTGAAGAAGACAGAATGGTAGATAGGTAGGTCTGGAGGTTACAGATCACATTGAAGAAGACAGAATGGTAGATAGGTAGGTCTGGAGGTTACAGATCACATTGAAGAAGACAGAATGGTAGATAGGTAGGTCTGGAGGTTACAGATCACATTGAAGAAGACAGAATGATAGATAGGTAGGTCTGGAGGTTACAGATCACATTGAAGAAGACAGAATGGTAGATAGGTAGGTCTGGAGGTTACAGATCACATTGAAGAAGACAGAATGGTAGATAGGTAGGTCTGGAGGTTACAGATCACATTGAAGAAGACAGAATGATAGATAGGTAGTCCTGGAGGTTACAGATCACATTGAAGAAGACAGAATGGTAGATAGGTAGGTCTGGAGGTTACAGATCACATTGAAGAAGACAGAATGGTAGATAGGTAGGTCTGGAGGTTACAGATCACATTGAATAAGACAGAATGGTAGATAGGTAGGTCTGGAGGTTACAGATCACATTGAAGAAGACAGAATGATAGATAGGTAGTCCTGGAGGTTACAGATCACATTGAAGAAGACAGAATGGTAGATAGGTAGGTCTGGAGGTTACAGATCACATTGAAGAAGACAGAATGGTAGATAGGTAGGTCTGGAGGTTACAGATCACATTGAAGAAGACAGAATGGTAGATAGGTAGTCCTGGAGGTTACAGATCACATTGAAGAAGACAGAATGGTAGATAGGTAGGTCTGGAGGTTACAGATCACATTGAAGAAGACAGAATGGTAGATAGGTAGGTCTGGAGGTTACAGATCACATTGAAGAAGACAGAATGATAGATAGGTAGGTCTGGAGGTTACTGATCACATTGAAGAAGACAGAATGGTAGATAGGTAGTCCTGGAGGTTACAGATCACATTGAAGAAGACAGAATGATAGATAGGTAGGTCTGGAGGTTACTGATCACATTGAAGAAGACAGAATGGTAGATAGGTAGGTCTGGAGGTTACAGATCACATTGAAGAAGACAGAATGGTAGATAGGTAGGTCTGGAGGTTACAAAGTAAGTGTGTGTGTGTGTGTGTGTGTGTGTGTGTGTGTGTGTGTGTGTGTGTGTGTGTGTGTGTGTGTGTGTGTGTGTGTGTGTGTGTGTGTGTGTGTGTGTGTGTGTGTGTGATCACAGGCCCTCCCTGTCTTACAGCACTCTTCCTCCTTATTCTCCCCCTCCGGTCCCCCTCTCACTTGTTGCTATGGAAACCACAGACTGCAGGAGTATTCTGTTGCTATGGGGAGGGGATAAGGGGGAGGGTGATGTAGCCTTTTCTGTATTTCTATTCAGACAAAATACCCCAGTTCACTTGTCCTCTAGTCTAATGACCTGTCCTCTAGTCTAATGACCTGTCCTCTAGTCTAATGACCTGTCCTCTAGTCTAATGACCTGCCCTCTAGTCTAATGACCTGCCCTCTAGTCTAATGACCTGTCCTCTAGTCTAATGACCTGCCCTCTAATCTAATGACCTGCCCTCTGATCTAATGACCTGCCCTCTAGTCTAATGACCTGCCCTCTAGTCTAATGACCTGCCCTCTAGTCTAATGACCTGCCCTCTAGTCTAATGACCTGCCCTCTAGTCTAATGACCTGCCCTCTAGTCTAATGACCTGCCCTCTAGTCTAATGACCTGCCCTCTAGTCTAATGACCTGCCCTCTAGTCTAATGACCTGCCCTCTAGTCTAATGACCTGTCCTCTAGTCTAATGACCTGCCCTCTAGTCTAATGACCTGCCCTCTAGTCTAATGACCTGCCCTCTAGTCTAATGACCTGCCCTCTGGTCTAATGACCTGCCCTCTAGTCTAATGACCTGCCCTCTAGTCTAATGACCTGCCCTCTAATCTAATGACCTGCCCTCTGGTCTAATGACCTGCCCTCTAATCTAATGACCTGCCCTCTGGTCTAATGACCTTCCCTCTAGTCTAATGACCTGCCCTCTGGTCTAATGACCTGCCCTCTAATCTAATGACCTGCCCTCTGGTCTAATGACCTGCCCTCTGGTCTAATGACCTTCCCTCTAGTCTAATGACCTGCCCTCTGGTCTAATGACCTGCCCTCTATATCTAGTCTGACCTGCCCTCTATATCTAGTCTGACCTGCCCTCTATATACAGTGGGGCAAAAAAGTATTTAGTCAGCCACCAATTGTGCAAGTTCTCCCACTTAAAAAGATGAGAGAGGCCTGTAATTCATCATACATCATACTTCAACTATGACAGACAAAATGAGGGGGAAAAATCCAGAAAATCACATTGTAGGATTTTTAATGAATTTATTTGCAAATTATGGTGGGAAATAAGTATTTGGTCAATAACAAAAGTTTATCTCAATACTTTGATGCTCCCTCCCTCTCCCTGCTCGCTCCCTCCCTCTCCCTGCTCGCTCTCTCCCTCTCCCTGCTCGCTCCCTCCCTCTCCCTGCTCGCTCCCTCCCTCTCCCTGCTCGCTCCCTCCCTCTCCCTGCTCGCTCGCTCGCTCTCTCTCCTTGCTCGCTCCCTCTCCCTGCTCGCTCGCTCGCTCTCTCTCCCTGCTCGCTCCCTCTCCCTGCTCGCTCGCTCGCTCTCTCTCCCTGCTCGCTCGTTCTCTCTCCCCGCTCGCTCACTCTCCCCGCTCGCTCGTTCTGTCTCCCCGCTCGCTCGCTCTCTCTCCTCGCTCGCTCCCTCTCCGCTAGCTCGCTCTCAATTAATCTTTCAGTGATTCATCTCTTCCTATCTCCTTGACTACTTCTCAAGAGTATTGGAGGACAATGTCCAACTATGGTCCCACCCCTCAGCCTTTCTTCACTGCATTTTGAGGAGGAGGAGAGTTTAGATGGAGCTTCTGTCTGTTGAGCAGATCTAGTCAGTACAGACTGGACCAGCCAGCTCCACATATGTATGTAGAAATAATGAACCCTCTTTCCTTCTCTCCCCCAGGTGAGGGAGATGGCTGCCACCACTCTGAGCGGTTTCCTTCAGTGTAACTTCCTGTCCATAGAGGGCCCCATGCAGAGCCACTTTGAGGCCCTCTGCAAGACCCGCCTGCCCAAGAAGAGGAAGAGGGAGCTGGGCTCCGTGGTGGACACCATCCCCTCTGGAGGTAGCCATGAGCAAAACACTTAACTCTAATTGTACCCATAAGTCACTCTGGATAACAGTGTCTGCTAATTGACAAACATGTTAGAGGTCGACCGATTTATCGGAATGGACGATTTAATTAGGGCCGATTTCAAGTTTTCATAGCGATCAGTAATCTGCGTTTTTGGACACTGATTATGGCCGATTACATTGCACTCCACGAGGAGACTGCGTGGCAGGCTGACTACCTGTTATGCGAGTGCAGCAAGGAGCCAAGGTAAGTTGCTAGCTAGCATTAAACTTATCTTATCAAAAAAAATCTATCTTAACATAATCACTAGTTAACTACACATGGTTGATGATATTACTAGTTTATCTAGCTTGTCCTGCGTTGCATATAATCGATGCGGTGCTTGTTAATTTATCATCGAATGACAGCCTACTTCGCCAAATGGGTGATGATTTAACAAGCACATTCGCGAAAAAAGCACTGTCGTTGCACCAATGTGTACCTAACCATAAATATCAATGCCTTTCTTAAAATCAATACACAAGTATATATTTTTAAACATGCATATTTAGTTAATATTGCCTGCTAACATGGATTTCTTTTAACTAGTGAAATTGTGTCACTTCTCTTGGCTTTTGTGCAAGCAGAGTCAGGGTATATGCAGCAGTTTGGGCCGCCTGGCTCGTTGCAAACTGTGTGAAGACCATTTCTCCCTAACAAATACCGTAATTAATTTGCCAGAATTGTACATAATTATGACATAACATTGAAGGTTGTACAATGTAACAGTAATATTTAGACTTAGGGTTGTCACCCATTAGATAAAATACGGAACGGTTCCGTATTTCACTGAAAGAATAAACGTTTTGTTTTCGAAATGATAGTTTCCGTATTTTACCATATTAATGACCTGAGGCTCGTATTTCTGTCTGTTATTATATTATAATTAAGTCACCGACTGAGCGGTGGTAGGCAGCAGCAGGCTCGTAAGCATTCATTCAAACAGCACTTTCCTGCATTTGCCAGCAGCTCTTCGCTGTGCTTCAAGCATTACGCTGTTTATGACTTCAAGCCTATCAACTCCTGAGATTAGGCTGGCAATACTATAGTGCCTATAAGAACATGCAATAGTCAAAGGTATATGACACACTACATGACCAAAAGTATGTAGACACGTGCTCGTCGAACATCTCATTCCAAAAAACCATGGGCATTAATATGGAGTTGGTCCCCCCTTTGCTACTATAACAGCCTCCACTCTTCTGGGAAGGTGTTCAACTAGATGTTGGAACATTGCTGCTGGGACTTGCTTCCGTTCAGCTACGAGCATTAGTGAGGTCGTGCACTGTTGCGTGATTAGGCCTGGCTCGCAGTCGGCGTTCCAGTTCATCCCAAAGGTGTTCGATGGGGTTGAGGTCAGGGCTGTGCTCAGGCCAGTCAAGTTCTTCCACACCGATCTCGACAAACCATTTCTGCATGGACCACACTTTGTGCACAGGGGCTGAAACAGGAAAGGGCCTACCCCAAACTGTTGCCACAAAGTTAGAAGCACATATTTGTCTAGAATGTCATTGTATGCTGTAGCGTTAAGATTTCCCTTCCCTGGAACTAAGGAGAACATGAAACCATGAAAAACAGCCCCAGACCATTATTCCTCCTCCACCAAACTTTACAGTTGGCACTATGCATTGGGGCAGGTAGTGTTCTCCTGGCACCCACGCATGGTGATAGGCTTGTGTGTGGCTGCTTGGCCACGGAAACCTATTTCATGAAGCCCCAGACGAACAGTTATTGTGCTGACGTTGCTTCCAGGCAGTTTGGAACTCGGTATCGAGTGTTGCAACCGGGTACAGACTATTATTATGCGCTCCTGCACTCGGCGGTCCCGTTCTGTGTCCTACCATGTCGCGGCTGAGACGTTGTTGCTCCTAGATGTTTCCACTTCACAATAACAGCACTTACAGTTGACCAGGGCAGCCTTAGCAGGGCAGAAATTAGACCAACTGACTTGTTGGAAAGGTGGCATCCTATGACGGTGCCACGTTAAAAGTCACACCTCTTCAGTAAGGCCATTCTACTGCAATGTTTGTCTATGGAGATTGCATGGCAGTGTGCTCGATTTTATACACCTTTCAGCAAAGGGTGGGGCTGAAATAGTCAAATCCACTAATTTGAAGGGGTGTCCACATACTTTTGTATATTTTGTGTATCTTAACTTTAAGTGGCACACTGGTGTGGGTATTAGAACATAGCTGTCTACATCCAACGGTCAATTGTTTACTTGGAACACAGTTGCCATGGTTGTGTTAGATAGGCTTCTAAAATGCATTTGTCTTGACCTTGCTGAACATGTTATAGTTCAGTTTTTCAATGCCCCCCCCTGTGTGTGTGTGTGTGTGTGTGTGTGTGTGTGTGTGTGTGTGTGTGTGTGTGTGTGTGTGTGTGTGTGTGTGTGTGTGTGTGTGTGTGTGTGTGTGTGTGTGTGTGTGTGTGTGTGTGTGTGTGTGTGTAGATCTAGTGAGGCGACATGCTGGAGTGTTAGGTCTGAGTGCCTGTATCCTGTCCAGCCCCTACGATGTTCCCAGCTGGATGCCCCAGCTACTGATGAACCTGAGCGTCCACCTCAACGACACACAGCCCATTGAGGTGAGGAGGACTAACACACACAGCTCAACGTCACTCTCCCTCTCACTCGCTCTCTCTCGCCCCTGAATCTCGCTCTCTCTCGCCCCTGAATCTCGCTCTCTCTCGATCCTGAATCTCGCTATCTCTCGATCCTGAATCTCGCTCTCTCTCGATCCTGAATCTCACTCTCTCTCGATCCTGAATCTCGCTCTCTCGATCCTGAATCTCGCTCGATCCTGAATATCTCGCGCTCTCTCGATCCTGAATATCTCACTCTCTCTCGATCCTGAATCTCACTCTCTCTCGATCCTGAATCTCGCTCGATCCTAAATATCTCGCGCTCTCTCGATCCTGAATATCTCGCGCTCTCTCGATCCTGAATATCTCGCGCTCTCTCTATCCTGAATCTCTCTCGATCCTGAATATCTCGCTCTCTCTCGATCCTGAATATCTCACTCTCTCGATCCTGAATCTCTCTCGATCCTGAATATCTCGCTCTCTCTCGATCCTGAATATCTCGCTCTCTCTCGATCCTGAATATCTCACTCTCTCTCGATCCTGAATCTCTCGATCCTGAATATCTTGCGCTCTCTCGATCCTGACTATCTCGCGCTCTCTCGATCCTGAATATCTCGCGCTCTCTCGCTCCTGAATCTCGCTCACTCCTGAATATCTCTCTCTCACCTGAAGATGACTGTGAAGAAGACCCTGTCTAACTTCCGGCGGACTCATCATGACAACTGGCAGGAACACAAACAGCAGTTCACTGACGACCAGCTGCTGGTTCTGACCGACCTGCTGGTCTCTCCCTGCTACTATGCCTAGATACCTGGTAGGACACACACTCCCATCCTAAAATGCTCACTCATTGTAGATCAATTCAAACGTTTGCTTGGGTGGAAACCTCACCAACACAAGTTACAGTACATTATAAACTACAAGGCACTTCCTCAAGGCACCAAGCATTAATCCAAGCGTCCATTTGGTCTCTCTTTAGGGCCCTGGTACAACTTTCAGATGGAGATTGTTATGTTCTCTTAACGGAGGAACGACACCCTGAATGCCCTCTTTGAGCCACTCAACAGTTCCTCACTCTGTTATTAGTCTGGGAAAGCCTCAGACTGAACAGAACAGGGCCGTATTCACAAAGCGTCTGAGTACAATTGCTGATTTAGGATCAGTTTAGCCTTTCTGATCGTATTGAATACCATTATATGGACATGGCGACCTGATCCTCGATCAGCAGCGCTACTCTGAGATGCTGTGTGAATACCAGAACAGACGAGCCTGCATGAGGGGAGACGGGCCTCACGTCCAGGTCCCTTCCCTCTGACCAGACCAATGGACGACACCTGGGTCGTTTTCTCTAGGCACCAAACGTAATGAAACGAGGAGGAACTACCTGGATGTTTCCTTAGAAAAAGGTTTTTGCTACGTTGTGCCGTAACGAATACAACCCTGTACCCTGAGGACCTTGAGAAGGGGGGAGGGGGGGAATATGCATACGTAATGAATGGATGGAATAAAATAGAGTTGTGTATTTGTTTTTAGCGCTCATTTACATTTCTACTATACTTAATATTTAAGGATAAACCATAGCATGGATGATTGATCTGCAGTTTGTAATATTACTGTAATATTACTGTACAGTTGATTTCTCTTGTTCTTTTCCTTTTTGTGTGTGTGTTGGGGGGGGGGGGGGGAGTGGAATGCTTGATGAAGATACCTGCAGGTTTCCCTCTATCTCTGGTCCAAGATGTAGTGCGTGTTCCCCCATTAGTGCACCACTACGCCGTAGGACCAGAGCTAGTTTCCCCCGTACTATTGCTCTCAGTACAACATCCCCTCAATGTTATCAACTCTGCACCAACTAACTATATTCTCCCACTAGAGCAAGGCTCTCCAGTCCTGTTCCAGGGGAGCTGCCGTCCTGTACGTTTCACTATGACCCTAATCTAGCACACCTGATTCTAAAAACTACGTGGTTGATCAGCTGAATTAAGATGGTTACAACTGGGGTTGGAGTGAAAACCTACAGGAGGGTAGCTCCCCAGGAACAGGGTTGGAGTGAGAACCTACAGGAGGGTAGCTCCCCAGGAACAGGGTTGGAGTGAGAACCTACAGGAGGGTAGCTCCCCAGGAACAGGGTTGGAGTGAAAATCTACAGGAGGGTATCTCTCCAGGAACAGGGTTGGAGTGAAAACCTACAGTAGAGTAGCTCCCCAGGAACAGGGTTGGAGTGAAAACCTACAGGAGGGTAGATCTCCAGAAACAGGGTTGGAGAGCACTGCTCTAGAGGATAGGAACCATATTGTCCCAGGTCTCCAGTGAAGTGTTCTTAGCCACAGTCTGTATGTGTTCAGATGATCGTTCATTATCATTAGATTAGGAGTGTTTCCCAATAGGGCCCTTTTCCTTTTAGTGCACTACTTTTGATCAGGGCCCATAAGGCTCTGATCAAAAGTAGTGCACTATAAAGGAATAGGGTGTCATTTGGGACATAACTTAGATTTTAACCTGGCACACACATTTACATACTTGATGTTTGTGTACTTTGTTTATCTCTGCTATATGCATATTTTATTATGTGTATATAACATGTGTATGTAACATAAATGCACAAACATGTTTATTTATTTGTTTGAAGTGCTGATTTTATTATTCTTAAAGTTGCTTGTAATGAAAGATTTTGGTTTGTGAGTAGATAGATTGTTCAGCTTGTTAGTGACAGAGCATTTGATGTAATCTGCTCTCGCTTGGGCAATGATGACTATGTAGCAGAGTGAGTGTGTGAGTGTGTGTTCATTCCTCAAGGCTATGTGCACGGTTTTCAGCTGATGAGTACAGTTTAATCATCATGGCATGTCTAAACCCCTCTCAAAACCCCAAGGGACTCATTTCCCGGACACAGATCTAGCTTGGTCCTGGACTAAAAAGCATGATAATTGGAGAGTCTCCATTGAAACAAAGCTTTTTAGTCCAGGACTAGGCTTGATCTGTGTCTGGGAAACAGGGCCCAAGGAATAGCCAAACATCCTGTCCACCACCTTAGCATCGCACCCCTTCCCCTCGACTCCTCAATATTACATTGTTCTCCATTCTTTTTTAAAAACCCTAGTGAGAGATTTATTTTTGGTTCAATATTTAATTTTCCATGAAGACTTGAAAATCTAGTCGCATTGGTTCAGTTTAGTACCTCACTCCTGTTTAGTGTAGTGCCAAAACTGCAGTGATTCAGTTTAGTACCTCACTCCTGTTTAGTGTAGTGCCAAAACTGCAGTGATTCAGTTTAGTACCTCACTCCTGTTTAGTGTAGTGCCAAAACTGCAGTGATTCTTTTTAGATGTACTGTTTTCTGAATAAAATAAAAATAAAATAATGGGTAATAAACTTTTTTGTGTGTGTCTTTGTGCTGATTGGTTCTGGGATGGCTCCTATTCAGTGGTATAAAGTATTTAAGTAAAAATACTACTGAAGTAGTTTTTGGGGGTATCTGTATTTTACTTTACTATTTATATTTTTGACAACTTTTACTTCACTACATTCCTAGTGAAAATAATGTACATTTTACTCTGTACATTATCCCTGACACCCAATAGTACTGGTTACATTATGAATTCTTAACAGGGCAGGAAAATGGACCAATTCACACACTTATCAAGAGAACATCCCTACTGCCTCTGATCTGGTGGACTCACTAAACACAAATGCTTCCTCTGTAAATTTTGTCTGGGTGTTGGAGTGTGTCCCTGTCTAACCCTAAATAAATATATTAAAACGTCTGGTTTGCTTAATTTAAGCAATTTGAAATTAATTTTACTTTGATACATAAGAATATTTTAAACCAAATACTGTTAGACTTTTACTCAAGTAGTTTACTGGGTGACTTTTGAGTAATTTTCAATTAAGGAATCTTTACTTTTACTCAAATATGCCATTCGTGCTCCCGAGTGGCGCAGTGGTCTAAGTGCTAGAGGCGTCACTACAGGTTCGAATCCAGGCAGGACCACAACCTGCCGTGATTGGGAGTCCCTTAGGGCGGCGCTCAATTGGACCAGCGTCGTCCGGGTTTGGCTGGTGTAGGCTGTCCATTGTAAAAAATAATTTGTTCTTAACCGATTTGATTAGGTAACATTTTTAAAAAGACAATTGGGTACTTTTCCACCACTGCTCATATTGAAGTTAGTCACAGCGACATGTATCCTCTATAGGGCAGCCGTGGTACAGTTCCTATACCTATACCTTCATATCAAGTACATACAGTGGGGAGAACAAGTATTTGATACACTGCTGATTTTGCAGGTTTTCCTACTTACAAAGCATGTAGAGGTCTGTAATTTTTTATCATAGGTACACTTCAACTGTGAGAGACGGAATCTAAAACAAAAATCCAGAAAATCACATTGTATGATTTTAAAGTAATTAATTTGCATTTTATTTATTATTATTCCCACATGCTTCAAGAGGGCCACCATTGTTCCTGTTCCCAAGAAAGCTAAGGTAACTGAGCTAAACGACTACCGCCCCGTAGCACTCACTTCCGTCATCATGAAGTGCTTTGAGAGACTAGTCAAGGACCATATCACCTACACCCTACCTGACACCCTAGACCCACTCCAATTTGCTTACCGCCCCAATAGGTCCACAGACGACGCAATCGCAACCACACTGCACACTGCCCTAACCCATCTGGACAAGAGGAATACCTATGTGAGAATGCTGTTCATCGACTACAGCTCAGCATTTAACACCATAGTACCCTCCAAACTCGTCATCAAGCTCGAGACCCTGGGTTTCGACCCCGCCCTGTGCAACTGGGTACTGGACTTCCTGACGGGCCGCCCCCAGGTGGTGAGGGTAGGTAACAACATCTCCACCCCGCTAATCCTCAACACTGGGGCCCCACAAGGGTGCGTTCTGAGCCCTCTCCTGTACTCCCTGTTCACCCACGACTGCGTGGCCATGCACGCCTCCAACTCAATCATCAAGTTTGCTGACGACACTACAGTGGTAGGCTTGATTACCAACAACGACGAGACGGCCTACAGGGAGGAGGTGAGGGCCCTCGGAGTGTGGTGTCAGGAAAATAACCTCACACTCAACGTCAACAAAACAAAGGAGATGATTGTGGACTTCAGGAAACAGCAGAGGGAGCACCCCCCTATCCACATCGACGGGACAGTAGTGGAGAAGGTGGAAAGTTTTAAGTTCCTCGGCGTACACATCACGGACAAACTGAAATGGTCCACCCACACAGACAGCGTTGTGAAGAAGGCGCAGCAGCGCCTCTTCAACCTCAGGAGGCTGAAGAAATTCGGCTTGTCACCAAAAGCACTCACAAACTTCTACAGATGCACAATCGAGAGCATCCTGTCGGGCTGTATCACTGCCTAGTACGACAACTGCTCCGCCCACAACCGTAAGGCTCTCCAGAGGGTAGTGAGGTCTGCACAACGCATCATTGGGGGCAAACTACCTGCCCTCCAGGACACTTACACCACCCGATGTCACAGGAAGGCCATAAAGATCATCAAGGACAACAACCACCCGAGCCACTGCCTGTTCACCCCGCTATCATCCAGAAGGCGAGGTCAGTACAGGTGCATCAAAGCAGGGACCGAGAGACTGAAAAACAGCTTCTATCTCAAGGCCATCAGACTGATAAACGGCCACCACTAACATTGAGTGGCTGCTGCCAACATACTGACTCAACTCCAGCTCACTTTAATAATGGAAATTGATGGAAATTGATAAAAAATGTATCACTAGCCACTTTAAACAATGCCACTTAATATAATGTTTACATACCCTACATTACTCATCTCATATGTATATGTATATACTGTACTCTATATCATCTACTGCATCTTGCCATCTTTATGTAATACATGTATCACTAGCCACTTTAAACTATGCCACTTTATGTTTATATACCCTACATTACTCATCTCATATGTATAGACTGTACTCTATACCATCTACTGCATCTTGCCTATGCCGTTCTGTACCATCACTCATTCATATATCTTTATGTACATATTCTTTATCCCTTTACACGTGTGTATAAGGTAGTAGTTGTGGAATTGTTAGGTTAGATTACTCATTGGTTATTACTGCATTGTCGGAACTAGAAGCACAAGCATTTCGCTACACTCGCATTAACATCTGCTAACCATGTGTAAGTGACAAACAAAATTTGATTTGATAATTGTGCAATATTAGATGGCACTTTGACTGGTTTTACCGTAGCCTACCAGGTTGAGAGGGTACCTTAATCCATCGAGGGCTAGGAGTTGGGTCTCAATGTACAAAGATACTGTACCCTACAAAGAGAGGGAATTCTAGAACGAGTTGGAACCCAATATTACCTAAATGTATTTCTAGACTAAATGTTGCAGCTTATCGCCCATGAGAATGGATTCGTATCCTTTTGATTCCGTTAGAATGAGATGTTCGAGCTAAAGGTTGACAGCCCGAGGCGGTAACTGGTACCCGCAAGCGCTGATGTTAAAGATGTACAAACATTAAATATAAATAGTGACACGAATATATACACAGTTAATAACATACATGAAGTACCAGTACCGAAACGAATATGTGGTTAGCTGACATGTAAAATACCTATCCAGGCCTGGTAAGATCTGGCATGCGTCAGCAACACCTAAGCAGGGGAACGCGCCCAGTACTGTATGTCATATCCCACGTCTTACCGATGTACTGAGCCCGGTCTTCGTCTTCTCCCGGATAAAACAAAAATGGATACATCACATCGACAATAAAATACACGCTCTTTTTGAATGATATATTGTGAATAAAAGTGCGTGTGGTTATAATGCATGCGGACGGTAAGTTGCCAATTCCGAATATGAAAATGTAACCTATGGGTTGTATAACAATTAGGCCTATGTCTATTTTCGCGTATTTGTCTTCTCTATTAGCGTTCACATCATTATGACAATGCCTTTATCATTTTCAAGTACGCCGCAATATTAGGTTGCATACAGAATATAAGTATCGTATATTATTGCTTCTGATTATCTGTGAAGGAATACTTCTTTTTTATTTCTAATGCCTGTAGCTGTGCTGGTGGCTGGATGGAGAGCAACACATTGAGTATTGTATTGGTTTTCATAACCATAATCAAATGACCATGATGACTCGACTATCATATTGAAATGGTTTTGCATCAGATCATTCACACGCACATACAGATAAATGCAGATGCGGTAAGCCTGTATGTTTGACTAAGTAAATGTGATCATTTTAGAATTCCATGTACATTTTCATTATCGATAGGAGTTGCAGCTTTTGTGTAGGACTATTGTCGTCATAAGCTCAGCCACATTCTATCATTCTATCCAAATCTATTGTGTAAACATAATAAACATATATTAAACACCCTCGACAATAATGATAGAAGGATTAGATTACTGTGTAGGCTACACATTTTATTTGTTTGCTCTTGCTTCAGCCTAGGCCTATTTAGACTTCAGTGTTTGTCTGGCAGGAAGGGAAGGGCTTTTCCCATTGAAAGATCAGAATTATTATCATTCACAATGGTCCTCATAGATGTCTTTCATTGTAATAATATGGTGTTGTACTAAACTCAGATTCCTCTGTTTCTATGTAGAAATATGGGGTCTTTCCCATGACCAAGGGGACCATGTCAATGGAGGAGACAGCAGATACCTTCGCCATCCTGTTCAGTGAAATGATGTGAACACCTGTGAGGCTGTTCTCCAGTCTTTACTAACCCAATGGAGAAACTCCATTAAAACAGCTTTTTAGTCCAGGACTCGGCTTAATCTGTGTCCGGGAAACCAGCCCTATGTGTATGATGAATGTGACCAGTCTGCCATCAGTCTGCCACCACCACACCTACAACAGCAGCCTGGGCCCGAGGTGCGTGGGTTGAAAAGAAAAAGACACATTTCTGTGGAATGTAAGGAATATGTATCAGCCATCTTCTCCTCATCCCTCTAGGTCCTCCTCCTCTTCCTCCCCTGGCTGGGCCCTGATCCACACGGCTACCCTCACTTCCTGCACCCTCCTCCTCATCCTCATATTCTTTTTGGGTTCTTACGGCAACCTGGTGGTGTTCCTCTCCTTCTTCCACCCGGCCTTCCGCAAGTTCCGCACCAACTTCGACTTCATGATCCTGAACTTATCATTCTGTGATATGATTATATGTTGCGTGACTGCGCCGATGTTCGCATTGGTGCTTTTCCTGGACTCAGGTCAGTAGACTGTATTTACCATAGAATACCATTCTGGAACTTTGAGGATTCATAACATAGCCTCTATAGTCATTTCATAGGATCTCTATGATATTTACTTCGTTCTGTTCTTTGCTTAGATCTTGTCTCTTGCTTCAGCTAAGACACTGGGCCCTGTCTGTCCCCGATTAATAGATTTTTGTTTTGGGTGGCAGGTAGCCTAGTGGTTAGAGCGTTAGAGCATGTTCGAATCCTAGAGCCGACAAGGTGAAAAATCTGTTGATGTACCCTTGAGCAAGGCACTTAGCCCTTATTGCTTCAGGATTGTAGTTGATAATGGCTGACCCTGGCCGTGACCTCACTTTCCGAGGCTATCTTGGGTAGTTGGTATATGCCAAAAAAAACAGTTTTCTAATTCACATGCGTATAATACACACTTGTGTGAAATAGGATGAATATAATCACCCACCTAATTATTATTATTGTTCTGTTGTGTGCCTATTTGAGTTCGCTTGGCTTAATAAACCAATAGCAAAGTCCCAAAACTGCAAGCTGTTCCCTTCTAGCACTCCAGGCAGACTCAACCAAATGATCCAACTATTTGAATGTATTTTTCCAAGTTTTTGAACCCTGGTCTGATTCTTGAAGGTTTGCAAAAGTCTAAAGAGTAAACTTTTTTTTTGTTCCAGGAGGAGGGGGTGGCGTGTCAAAGACTTTTTGCTTCACCTTCCACCTGACCAGCTCTGCCTTCATCATCATGTCTCTGGAGACGGTAGCTGTGATCGCCCTCCATCGGCTCCGTATGGTCCTGGGCCAGCAGCCCAACCGCATGGCCTCGCTCCCCTGTACTCTGGCTCTCACCGCCCTCCTCTGGACCTCTAGCTTTACTATGGCTGCCCTGCTCACCCTGCGAGCCTACCCCATGAAGGAGGGACCCTGCCTGCCTCACTTCGGCCTAACGGGTGGGCCTGCAAGGGTGGTTCTATATGTCTACCTGGCAGACTTTGCCTTCTGCGTGGCGGTGGTGTCTGTCTGCTACCTGATGATCGCTCAGACGCTGAGGAAGAACGCACAGGTGAGAGGGAGGGAGGGATGGATTGGATCGATAGATGGATGAATGACATTTGATTTTCGTGTCAGGTAAATCACCTTAGCGACCCACCCCTTGCGGGATTATTTGACACGTTTTTAAGAAATTTTAGTCACACTTAATTTCTTATAACTTGCTATAAGCATGTATAAAGCGAAATAATGTTATGTCTCTCTATGCTAAGTGGTTGTTCCCATCCTGTCCCCAGGTGAGGAAGTGCCGCGTCATCACTGTAGACGCCACACGCCCGCCGCTACCACAACCCCCTCCCCCGCTCATGGCGGCCGGCTTAGAGAGCATGCAGTGTGCCGTCCAGGTTCCTTCACTCTACCGCAACCAGACCTACAACAAGCTCCAACACATTCAGACTCACTCCTACACTAACAGACCCACCAGCCAGGGTCTAGTACCCGGGGCTGCCCAGGGAGCTACCTGCTGCCAGCTTGTCTCTACCGTCAACCTGGCCACAGTTAAAGACTCCAAGGCTGTAGTAACCTGTGTGGTGATTGTATTCTCTGTCCTTCTCTGTTGTCTCCCCATGGGCGTCTCCTTAGCCCAGGACGTCCTCTCTCCAGAGAGCAGCTTCGCTCACTACCAGTTCGAACTGTGCGGTTTCGCGCTCATCTTCCTCAAGTCGTGCATCAACCCATTCGTGTACTCTCGCAACAGCGCCGGGCTCCGCCGGCGCGTCCTCTGCTGCCTCCAATGGGTGGCACTTGTGTTCCTCTGCTGCAAGCACAAGACACGGCTCCATGCCATGGGGAAAGGCAGTCTCGAGGTCAACCGTAACAAGTCCTCGCACCACGAGACCAACTCTGCCTATATCCTCTCACCCAAACCACAAAGGAGACTGGTGGATCAAGCCTGTGGACCCAGTCACTCCCGGGACTGTGCCCCCAGTCCGAGAGCTACGGGCGGGCATGGTGGGCGTAAGCCCCGGCCCCCTAGTACCTCCACTCCCATCAACACCCGTATCGAGCCCTACTACAGTATCTACAACAGCAGCCCCTCTGCAGGACCTGGCTCCCCTACCAACAGTCTGCAGCCTGCTGCCAACTCCTCCTCCTCCCAGGCCTTTGGGTTCAACAAGTCCTACGTTGCCATGCACTATCACATCCACCAGGAGGTGCTGCAGGACGTTGAGAGTACCTCAGCCCATAAGATACCCATACCTTCAGTCTGACTAACCACCATGATTGATTGATTGGATCCCTTCAGTCTAAACTGATGAATAACCTTGGCTTAAACCTGAAGACTTGTGTTGGCTCGCCAATCTAATGCCAATAGGCTTTAGTTCAGTGGGCTAACATAGTCTTGTGGTTCTGCCGGACTTTGAGAGCACCTCGGTGCATCAGATCTCCATACCTTCAGTTTAACTTACCACAATGATTTATACATGAATTGATTTGTTTATTGATCAGATACTGTACTTTGAGTGTAACCTAGCCACCATGCTGAAACTGGAGAGGGATTGGGCGTTTATAGTTCAGGGATGCTAACAGTTACTATAATATTATATGACTATTACCACAAGACACCAGAGAGTAAACGGTACTAATTGTCTGAATATCATGTGGTAGTGAACTGTTAGAGGTAAAGAATAACCCCCATTGACTTGAGAATATAAAATGGAAGATCTCTTAGTCCAGAGTGAGAGAAACAGTACTGATCCCATATTGTTATTGATGTTACTGAAATAAGTGGAATCAATTTTTACACTGACATGACATTTTTCATATTGTACAATTTAGATGGTCTTTCTCGTCATAATAATACTGTATTTGTGAGTCTCATACATGTTCTATGATATCAGTAAATGTTTTGCAAGTGCAATGTGTCCAGTGCACTCCTGGCAAAGAAAATATCTAAATTGAAGATCCAGAAAGGTAAACACCTCTTATGGTCAACTCCTATCAACCTGCAACTCACTGTCCAAGCTTTTGTCATGTCACACAGTGATGTCCAGTACAGTGGTTCTCAACCCCCAGACGTTTCACCATGTTGTTGAACTAACTCACCTAGTCGACAAGTTCAATCAGGTGAGCTAGCTGTGGAATAGTTCAAATACATGGAATGTATGGGGTTACTGAGAAGTTTGAGAACCCTGATCTATTGTGATCAGACAGAAGTCACTTTTTTTTTTTAGAGAAGAGCATCAGTTGGCCTTTTACTAAATGTATAATGGTTGAGAGCTGAGGGCCATTCAAGTTATCACATTGTGGCTAGCTATCCAAGACAATGGGGTATGACTAGAATTCCTTTTAACCTAATTTTGTTCAGATAGTTGTATTTATTTTTTCAGTGTATCCCTCATTTAAACCACAGAACACACCAGATTTAGAAATCCACAGAAATGACATCTGATTCAGTGCATAACCAATGTTAATCTTCAGCGCTCGTCAATAACATCCGGGGATTGAATTCACAGCACATCAGTTTCTAAGATACTCTCAATCACCCTGTAACGTAACAACAACCAGGGTTGGGGTCAATTCCTTTTCAACACAGTCAATTTCAGAAGTAAACTGAAATTCAAATCCTAATTTTCCTTTAGTGCTTTCGAATGAGGAAATTGGAATTTCAGTTTACTTCCTGAATTGACAAATTGATTTGACCCCAACCCTGACACCAAAGCCCCAGTCTTATTATGCACAGATATTGTTTGTCCACATATTTTAAAATTCAAACGGACTTTGTTGGAAGATATTGTATCTACAAACAAAATAATGCGTATAATTGTCAAGGACAAGCATGTAATCAAACTGAAATGAAACCCAAATAAATACATTTAAAATGCTGACAATAAAACCAACTACGTATAAAAAAACATGAGCAGAGAAAATTATTTTAGGTGCTGACTACCGGCGAATAAACTATCAGCTCTAAAAAATAAAGAGTCGCACACTATATAAACTCCCTGTCATTTATTGGGTAAATCACCAACGTTTCAGCATCACTGTGCCTTCTTCAGGGTAATGTCATGAATGTAGACAAACAGTGGAATTAGTGCAACAAATGACAATAGTGAAGGGTGTGTCATAATTAAGTTAATTAGAATGAATTGAGTGAAACTATTACAAAATAAAAATGATAGCATATTGAATATATTAGGCTATTATCATATGGAAACATAAATATTGTATATATTAGCACCAACATACATTGTTCAATTCAATATATATATATATTTGTTTCCTATTTCATAAACAACATGTGATCTTTTGGTTCAACCATAATAAGCATCATCAACAGGGGGAACATATTGGGTGTACGCTGATAAACTGTAGAAAGAATATATCCATTTATAAGACTTGTTCATAATAGAGAGAATTGTTCATAAAATGGGCCTGAGATCAAAGTCAATATTCAGACCACTAGGGGTCAATGTTTTTAGAGAGGATATCCAGTAAGACTCCCTTTGTAGTAGTAGAATCTCCATGTTACCTCCTCTCCTTGGTAGAGCAACATGCTCAATGCCTGTGCATTTGAGAGAGAACGGTTGATTAGCTTCAACAAAGTGAGCTGCTACTGGATAGTCAATGTTCTTTAACAGTTTCACTCAATTACTGAATGAATTATGACACACTCCTCACTAATGTCATTGGTTGCGCTAATTGCACTGTTGTCTATATAACCTGGTTTTAGCATTCATGACATTACCCTGAAGAGAACACAGTGATGCCGAAATGTTGGTGATTTACCCAATACTTTACTGGGAGTTTATATATAGTGTTCAACTCTATTTTTTATAGCTGATAAAACCAACTACAACATGGAAGCTGGTTCTCCTGATGATGCTGTTTGAATGATTGGTTGTTCTGTCCTGGCATCTTGGCCAGAGAACACTAGAACTAACCTGCCCTAAGAGGAAGATCTGAAGTCCAGTCCATAGAGCCTTGTGGAGTGAACAGGGTCCCATTTCCAACTCAGATCAAATGTCAGGTTTATCATAAGGTTTTTGATGCAACATGGAGTTGGTTCAGTACATAGGAGGTTTAAACCAGGGTGGAAGAGGGGGGCTGTGGTCCTGGGTTCCAAGGGCCGTTCTAGGATCAACACGCTCCTCTCCAAGTCCATGTCAGTCTGGACCTCCTGAGTAGTGCCATGGGCCTTGGTTCATACAGTCTTCCATTTCAGGACATCTTTGCCTAAATCCCTGTCCTTTATTTTCTAGAACAAAGAACACGTTTTACTTAGATGTGCACATCAATTTATCAATTTAAATGTAGTAAAACGTCTTCCTTTTTACTTCTGCTCATCCCTCCTTTTCGCCTCCTCTGTCCGTGCTGTTAGCTGGAGATGGATAGAAGGCCTTTCTCATCAGCTGTGTCCAGGATCTGGCATATAACTGGAGACTCAACCTGATGGAGAAAAAATAACCTGATCATGTTTATTTGCCATGTGTAGTGAATACACTGGAAACCTGACTCGCCCAACCGCTTGCGGTAAAAACACAAAAACAGCAAGAATGGGTTCAAGTGTTTAACCATAACATGGTGCGACAGTAATGTGTGTGTGCATTCTTACCCCAAGGACATACTGGCAGGTCTGAGGCTCCAGCATGTACACAGTGACGGCATGGGGAGACTCAGACTCCTTACACCTGAGACACAGGACGGGCTTCAATCAGAGACCGGCTGTGTATTCAGTGACATGAAACGTTCTGAACGAGAATGCCAAGTTTGCAAAGCTGTCATCTAGGCAGAGGGTGGCTACTTTGAAGAATCTCAAAATAATTTGGATTTGTTTAACACTTTTTTGGTTACTACATTATTCCATGTGTTATTTCATAGTTGATGTCTTCACTATTATTCTACAATGTACAAAATAGTAAAAAATAAAGAAAAACCCTTGAATGAGTAGGCGTGTCCAAACTGGTACTGTATATTATATTAAGAGACCCTACTAGACCACACCGATGATGACTCACAATATACAGTACCAGTCAAAAGTTTGGACACACCTACTAATTCAAGGGTTTAAATTTTTTCTACATTTTAGAATAATAGTGAAGACATGGAATCATGTCCACTCAGCAAAAAAAGAAACGTCCCTTTCTTTCAAAAATAATTTGTAAAAATCCAAATAACTTCACAGATCTTCATTGTAAAGGGTTTAAACACTGTTTGCCATGCTTGTTCAATGAACCATGAACAATTAAATGAACATGCACCTGGGGAACGGTCGTTAAGACACTAACAGCTTACAGACGGTAGGCAATTAAGGTCACAGTTATGAAAACAGGACACTAAAGAGGCCTTTCTACGGACTCTAATAAATTGCAATGTCCGTACTGTGAGACGCCTAAGACAGCGCTACAGGGAGACAGGACGGACAACTGATCGACCTCGCAGTGGCAGACCACATGTAACAACACCTGCACAGGATCGGTACATCCGAACATCACACCTGCGGGACAGGTACAGGATGGCAACAACAACTGCCCGAGTTGCAGCAGGAACGCACAACCCCTCCATCAGTGCTCAGACTGTCGGCAATAGGCTTATAGGCCTGTTGTAAGGCAGGTCCTCACCAGACATCACCGTTTCGGGTAGCCTTCCGCAAACTTCCCACAATAGGTTGGGTGAATTTTGGCCCATTCCTCCTGACAGAGCTGGTGTAACTGAGTCAGGTTTGTAGGCCTCCTTGCTCGAACACACTTTTATAGATCTGCCCACAAATCTTCTATAGGATTGAGGTCAGGGCTTTGTGATGGCCACTCCAATACCTTGACTTTGTTGCCATTTTGCCACAACTTTGGAAGTATGCTTGGGGTCATTGTCCATTTGGAAGACCCTTTAACTTCCTGACTGATGTCTTGAGATGTTGCTTCAATATATCCACATAATTTTCCTCCCTCATGATGCCATCTATTTTGTAAAGTGCACCAGTCCCTCCTTCAGCAAAGCACCCCCACAAAACGATGCTGCCACCCCCATACTTCACGGTTGGGATGGTGTTCTTCGGCTTGCAAGCATCCCCCCTTTTCCTCCAGACATAACGATGGTCATTATGGCCAAACAGTTCTATTTTTGTTTCATCAGACCAGCGGACATTTCTCCAAAAAGTACAATATTTGTCCCCATGTGCGGTTGCAAACCGTAGTCTGGCTTTTTTATGGCGGTTTTGGAGCAGTGCCTACTTCCTTGCTGAGCGGCCTTTCAGGATATGTGGATATAGATACTTTGTACCCGTTTCCTCCAGAATCTTCACAAGGTCCTTTGCTGTTGTTCTGGGATTGATTTGCATTTTCCTCACAAAAGTACGTTCCTCTCTAGGAGAGAGAACGCGTCTCCATCCTGAGCGGTATGACGGCTGTGTGGTTCCATGGTGTGTATACTTGCAAACTATTGTTTGTACAGATGAACGTGGCACCTTCAGGCGTTTGGAAATTGATCCCAAGGATGAACCAGAGTTGTGGAGGTCTACAATTTTTCTGAGGTCTTGGCTGATTTCTTTTAATTTTCCCATGATGTCAAGCAAAGAGGCACTGAGTTTGAAGCCAGGCCTTGAAATACATCCACAGGTACACCTCTAATTGACTCAAATTATGTCAATCAGCCTATCAGAAGGTTCTGAAGCCATGACATCCTTTTCTGGAATTTTCCAAGCTGTTTAAAGGCACATTCAACTTTGTGTATGTAAACTTCTGACCCATTGGAATTGTGATACAGTGAATAATAAGTGAAATAATCTGTCTGTAAACAATTGTTGGAGAAATGACTTGTGTCATGCACAAAGTAGATGTCCTACCGACTTGCCAAAACTATAGTTTGTTAACAAGAAATTTGTGGAGTGGTTGAAAAACGAGTTTTAATGACTCCAACCTAAGTGTATGTACACTTCCGACTTCAACTGTATATAAGAATATTAAGAGACCCTACTTGAGCTTGACGATGACCTGTCTGGGTTTCCCCGTCAGGTCACACACGTCCCCATGGCCGTAGAAGAGGGACACCAGTCTGGGGAGGAAGTACAACAACCATGAAGTCCTTATCCTCACTATCAAATCAATGTGTTGTCATTAGAAAATCAGGTTTCCTGGACACTGATGAATCCTATTCCTGGACTAAAACGCCCTTTCAATTGATATTCTTAATTGAGTTTATCTTTGTCCAGGACACCAGCCCCTAATACCCCAATATTCATTAACATTGTGCTGATCAATGAAATCTTAAAATAAAAAATAAACGTATTGTATAGCTGACGGACGTACTTGACTTTCTGGACCCCGTCGTCTTTGAACTGGTAGGATCGGGCCACGTTCTTCTGAGCCCACTGCAGATGTTCCTCAGCGTTCCAACTGCCCACTACCACAATGTTCTTCCCCTGCTCCTTATCCTGGGAGGGAATCAATTCATCATCCTATATTAGATACTTTAACATAGTAAAAAATACATGAGGCACCCAGCCAGCCAATACTGTAACATCTTTCAGTGTACAGGAAATATTGTGCTTAAGCATTTCAACATTACTGAGCTACTAAGTAAATAACCCTTACCTCATGGTACTGATGTACATGCTTCCCATAGCAGAACTCATACTTCCACCATCCTACTCCCTGCAACACACATTCCAGACATCAGACAGAGGCTAAAGTATGAAGAGTTGTGGGAGTTGAATTTACCACAGGTGGGCTCCAATCAAGATGTAGGAACATCTCAAGGATGATCAATAGAAAAAGGATGCAGCTGAGCTCAATTTCGAGTCTTATAGCAAAGGGCTGAATACTTATGTAAATAAGGTACGTGTTTTATGTTTTATAAATTTGCTAAAATTTCTAAGAAACAGTTTTCGCTTTGTCATTATGGGGTATTGTGTGTAGATTGCTGAGGGGTTTTATTTATTTAATCAATTTTTGAATAAGGCTGTAACGTAACAAAATGTGGAAAAAGTCAAGGGGTCTGAATACTTTGAAGGCACTGCATATTACATTGAATTAACAACAGCAGCCAATGAGCAGTAGCCAATATGTGGCTGTGGACAATGAGCAGGTGTCTCTTTCAACAGCCAGCCTATCAGCAGGCCTCATACTAACCCCATGGAGACAGTAGGAGCCACTCAGGAACTCTTTGATCAGCTGCTCGTCCGTCAGACGGGAGATGTGGGTGGTTCCCACGGTAACCTGGGTCTGCCCGCCCACCACGAGGGGCTTATGGGTAGAGGAGAAGGCCTCCTCTCTCATGGGGGACGTACTCTCCTCCTGGAGGACAAGAGAGGGGGGAGGTGTTTAGTTAGAAGACATTAAACAGACAGCTTCTAAACCTGGGTTGTGTTCAGTACAGACAAAACAGTTTTCAAATAGTGGGAATAGCTACCTACCCGAACTTGTCCAACAGGAATACACATTTTCGTTCTCCTGATCATGACCCTGTATTGCCCCATCAGTGGTGTAAAGTATTTAAGTAAAAATACTTTAATGTACTACTTAAGTAGTTTTTTGGGGTATCTGTATATTTTTGACTACTTTTACTTCACTACATTCCTAAAGAAAATGATGTACTTTACTCCGTACATTTTCCCTGACACCCAAAAGTACTCGTTACATTTTGAATGCTTAACAGGACAGAAAAGGTCCAATTCACGCACTTATCAAGACAACATCCCTGGTCATCCGTACTGCCTATGATCTGACAACTCACTAAACACAAATGCTTTGTTTCTGAATGATGTCTGAGTGTTGGAGTGTGCCCCTGGCTATCTGTAAATGTTTTAAAACATGAAAAATTGTGCCATCTGATTTGATTAATATAAGGAATTTGAAACAATTTATACTTTTTAGTTTTGATACTTAAGTATATTTCAAACCAAATACTTTTAGACTTTTACTCAAGTAGTATTATACTGGGTGACTTTTATTTTTATTTGAGTCATTTCTATTAAGGTATCTTTACTTATACTCACTTATGACAATTGGGTAATTTTTCCACACTGTGCCCCACTACCATCACCTATTATCTTCACCTCTTTATCCTTTTATCTTTATCTTCCCTTCTTTCTCACTCTCCTCCCTCCCCTAGTCCTCTCCTTCCCCCTCCCTCCCTCTCTCTCCCTCCCCTAGTCTCTCTCCTTCCCCCCCTCCCTCCCTCTCTCTCCTCCTCCCTCACTTCTCTTTCCGGGGCAGCAGCAGCAGTGAAGGGAGGTTTCAGCAGCTCCTCCTGCTCCCGGTCCATCTGAGAGAGACTGTGAGGCCGCAGGGGAGAACCAGACATGGCCTGGCAGAAGATGGCATTCACTGGGGACGACTTGAACCTAACAGACCACGGGATAAAGATATAAGCTTCCATATCATTTCAAACAAGGTAGACCCCTTTACTTATAGTTGCATTAGTTAAATCAGCTATGGTAGTTGAGAAATAGATCATGAGGGGAACTGGTTGGGTTTGGGATGCAGTTTACAGTAGACCTGCTGGTACCTGTATTTTTATTTAACCCTTACTTTACCAGGTAAGTTGACTGAGAACACATTCTAATTGACAGCAACAACCTGGGGAATAGTTATGTGGGAGAGGGGGGATGAATGAGCCGATTGTAAACTGGGGATGATTAGGTGGCCATGATGGTATGAGGGCCAGACTGGGAATTTAGCCAGGACACCAGGGTTAACACCGCTACTCTTACGATAAGTGCCACTGGATCTTTAATGACCACAGAGTCAGGACACACGTTTAACGTACCCTACACAAGGCAATGTCCTTAATCACTGCCCTGGGGCATTGTGATATTTTTTTAGACAAGAGGAAAGAGTGCCTCCTATTGGCCCTCCAACACCACTTCCAGCAGCATCTGGTCTCCCATCCAGGGACTGACCCTGCTTAGCTTCAGTGGCAAGCCAGCAGTGGGGTGAAGGGTGGTATGCTGCTGTATTTTGGGTGTGTACATTATTCTCTCTCTACCCACCTGTATTTGGGGTGTGTACCTCATTCTCTACCCACCTGTATTTGGGGTGTGCACAGATCAGAGGGGTCAGCACCACTACTTCGTACTCGCAGGTAGTGACCTCAGCGATAGAAAGGATCTCGTGCTTGGCTTCGGGGTGGCAGACATACAGCACGTTGGTGGAGCGAGGAGTGTTCTGTTTCAGGATGCACGCCGTCCCGTGGGCCATCAACACCGGGTAGTATGGAGTCAGCTGGCCCTCCACGTTCTTAGTAGGAACCTAGAAACATTTATATTTTCGTCGCTTATCAGAGACAATCGGCGCATTCAACTTAGGTAGATAAACTAACCACAGCAAGTAAAACCTTCAAAATAGCAACCCATGATTAGAGAGAGAAATAAAACGAGAAAAGAAGTCTTACGAAGTGTTTTTTTTAAATGTTTTATGTGTATGAGTCAAAATGTTGAACAACCAACCTCTTTCTCAGCTTCTGGCGTAGGATCCATCTCCTCAACTTTCTCTACCTCTGCAATCTCTGTTCCTGAAGTGGCTGAAGACTCTGTCGTCTTGGTCATGCTTCCCAAGACGTACTCCTGAACTTTGATCTGCCAGATCAACACGAAAATCATTTTTTCTTATTTATTGCAACATACTTGATGGTAGACATTATAATGATGCCAATTTTGAAGTAACATAATTTCCCACTGACATGTCCCGTCTCCTTCTCCTCATGGTATTGTCTCACATGTTTCCCATGACACACCTCATACGTCCAGTATGACTCGATCTATTCATTAACACCACAACAAATGCCAGAAGAGACCGTGGTTAGCCTATCCATAGAAAGTGACAGCACAGAACATGACATACACTACCGTTCAAAAGTTTGGGGTCACTTAGAAATGTCCTTGTTTTTGAAAGAAAAGCCATTTTTGGTCCATTAAAATAACATCAAATTGATCAGAAATACTGTGTAGACATTGTTTATGTTGTAAATGACTATTGTAGCTGGAAACTGCAGATTTTTTATGGATTATCTACAGGAGTGATGGTTGCTGATAATGGGCCTCTGTACGCCTATGTAGATATTCCATAAAATAAATCTGCCATTTCCAGCTAGGTAGATTAACAATGTCTACACTGTATTTCTTATCAATTTGATGTTATTTTAATGGACCAAAAAAATAGCTTTTCTTTCAAAAACAAGGACATTTCTAAGTGACCCCAAACTTTGAAAGGTAGTATTTATTTGTATTTATTATGGATCCCCATTAGCTGCTGCCAAAGCAGCAGCTACTCTTCCTGGGGTCCAGCAAATTTAAGGTGATTTATAATTTTTTTTAAACATTACAATACATTCACAGATTTCACAACACACTGTGTGTCCTCAGGCCCCTACTCCACCACTACCACATTACTAAATCCATGTGTATGTTATCGTATGTGCGTATGCATGTGTCTGTGCCAATGCTTGTGTTGCTTCACAGTCCCCGCTGTTCCATAAGGTGTTCATCTGTTTTTTTAAATCAAATTTTACCGCTTGCATCAGTTACTTGATGTGGAATAGAGTTGTAGTACTGTGTGCCTTCCATAGTCTGCTCTGGACTTGGGGACTGTGAAGAGACCTCTCCGAGCTGTGTGCCAGTAGTTTAGACAGTGTACATCTATAGCATGTGATCCCTAGGGGGGAACCCATGACATTAGTGTTGCAGTGGGACTCAATATAGCCTATATTTAGACAGAAGTAGAAGTGAAACGGTTCAGTTCTCACTCTGTAGGAGCAGCTGCTCTCTTTGAACAGTGGGTCCAGCAGATCACCTGGAGTGGGACCAGCGTACACCTTGTCATCATCCTGAGAAAGAGAGGGGTGAGGAGAGAAAAAGAGAGGGAGGAGAGAGGCAGAAAGACAAACAGACACAGAGGGAGACAGGAGGATAAGCGAGACAAGCAATATTGTTGAAAAGAGTGAAACTGAAAAGTATTAATCTAACTCACGCCATCTCCATTTGACAAGGAAGGCAGGAGACATTTGTATTTCTCCTTCTCTGTTGTTGTCATGATGACAAAGTCATCTTCTTTGTAGAGGGCACCTGAGGTTGGCTATGGAAGGACAAATTTAGGGTCATATGTTGTGTAAGTGCACTACTTTACAGCAGTCATAACAGGAAACTATGCATGGTCAGTTTTTGCGTTGGCAGTCATATGACAACAGCCATAACAAGGAATACCAGCTAGCTAGGCTTAAGCTTAACAGACTTTATCACCATTTAAAACTAGCTAGCTAACGTTCGCTTTTCAATTAAGTCATAAATAACCAGCCATGATTTAACGTTAACTATGACAAAAACTATATTTATTCTCTATCACACAACCACACAACACTCACCAGGGTGAATTCGGCCCCGGGCCAGTTAATTTTGAATGGGATTTCATCAGTAAAGGAAGGAGATCCACCTCTGTTAGCCGACACACCACAACACATCTCCAACAAACCCCCAAACAACACGAACAACAGCCTAGTCCCGTCCATTACCTCTGCAAGGCTCGTTCGCTAACTATCTTCTACGGTGCCTGCCAAGGCATGAGATAGCTAACCTGAGTTAAATCGGGTTAGCTTCGGAGTTATCGTAAAATTATGAATCCATCTGGCTGTCTCTCTTTCATTTGTCAACACAGCGAACAGGAAGTATCTAGTCGCTTGCCACGTCTATTTCCGGTACAGCCGGTTTAGCCAGCTTTGGGACACAACATCGGCAGTCTGTATTGGTTGGACTCCCTGAGTTGAGAATTGTTCTTGTGGGTGGCGACGGAAAACAACCCTACCACAATATAGCCGGCTTCACCAAAAAATAAGTTTCCTGTCAACAAAAGCATATGTATAATCTTTAGGAACTCTACTTACCAGAAACCAACCTTACTAAAGCACAAACTGTTCGGGTCATTTAGTGCTGGCCTACTCACAGGGATCCTAAATTTCTCCCTCACCCTTTGCCCAATGCCCACCCTCTCCTACTTTCCTCAGGGTCTCAGGTGGTAGTTGTAATACTGTTGTACCCTGTATATAGCCTCGGTATTGTTATTTTATTGTTACTTTTTATTAAAATGTTTACTTTAGTTTATTTAGTAAATATTTTCTTAACTCTATTTTTTGAACTGCATTGTTGGTTAATAAGGATCTGACCCTTTTTTTGATACCATTTGAAAGGAAACACTTTGAAGTTTTAGGAAATGTTAATTTAATGTAGGAGAATATAACACATTAGATCTGGTATAAGATAATACAAAGAACAAACCAAGCGCTTTCTTGTAAAAAATTTTGTACCATCATCGTTGAAATGCAAGAGAAAGGCCAATATATGACTTAGGAATCTAAGCGCAATTTTGGACACTAGATGGCATCAGTGTGTGTGCAAAGTTTTGGACTGATTCAATGAACCATTGTATTTCTGTTCAAAATGTTGTAGCAAGACTGCCCAAATGTGACTAATTGGTTTATTAATACATTTTTAAGTTCAGAACTGTGCACTCTCCTCAAACAATAGCATGGTATTCTTAAACTATACTAGCCACTGTAAATTGGACAGTGCAGTTAGATTAACAAGAATTTAGGCTTTCAGCCAATATCAGATATGTCTATGTCCTGGGAAATGTTCTTGTTACTTACAACCTCATGCTAATCACATTAGCCTTTGCTCAACTGCCCCGCGGGGGACCCACAGGTTTTAAGGGTTTGTAAGTAAGAATTTCAAGGTAAGGTCTACACCTGTTGTATTCGGCGCATGTGACAAATACAATTTTATTTGATTTTAATAGAATAAATGGAACAGTATCAAACATATGGAAACCACATGTAGAAAGAGGAGGAAGGGAAGCGCTACTAAGGTACACAATAGTACATTTTGGTAGATAGAAGGTGCTCTTTGGTAAAAGGGGTAAATTGGTCTTCAGAAAGAAAGGAGGACCAAGGCACTCTTCATATAATTAATTAAAATGCCTTTATTAGTATGGCATGTTCAATAGAAACAAAGTTTTGTAAAAACCGACGCATTTCGGCTGCATGGCCTTCGTCAGGGAGTACAAAAAAAAAGGAATACAATGTCCTCTTTTTAACAGCTTTTCCAATTAGCCCTAATTGGAAGAGGGAGTGTTTACAAAATTGATTGGACACACCTAGTAAGCAATACTATACACATTAAAAGGTGAAATACTGTAGCTATGTTATCATAAAAATACAACTCCAAGCTAGAAGTATCAGAACACTAAAAGGTAGTTCTAACCTTAAATATGACTGGGAGAAGTGTCAAGAATAAGAAAGCAATATATTCCATAGTACACTAGAACACAGCAAAACATGAACAACAGCAGTCTAAACATAGCTAATGGCAATTGAGCAAAATGTCCACTAGATGACAGCAAATGGACCCATCACGACCCTACAGGAAGGGTGAGAAATCCATATCTTCATTTAAACCAGGGTATTTAGTGGCCTGTAGTTTGTAAATCCCCAAACTTTCCCTTTGGTTTAACTGTTTAAGACGGTCCCCTTTTCTAATAGAGGCCGGAATAAGATCAATACCCATAGCTTGTAGGGAGGCAGGGTTGCCATGGTGTAAGGACTTGTAGTGCCTTGCCATGGGGTAGTCTTTATTGCCTACCCGTATGGTGTACTTGTGTTCCGCTAAGCGGTGTTGAAGGCGTCTCTTTGTCCGTACAATGTAGAACACCTTGCACTGTGGACATTCCAATCTATAGATGACATGAGTGGTTTTGCAGTTAATGAAATGCTTGACGTAATACTCCATTTTGGAAGCTGTGTCAACAAAATACTTATTCTGTGCAATATTTCTGCAATGGTTGCAAGTTACATTTAAAAGAGCCCTTGGGTTTGTGGTCGAGCCCTTGGGTTTGTGGTCAAGCCAAGTTTTTTGAGAGTCACCCGGAAGATAACTGTGGACTAATTTGTCATTTAGGGTAGGACATCTCTTAAAGCTTATGACTGGTGGCTCAGGAAAGACTTGGCGTAGTAGCGTATCACTTTGGATGATTCCCCAATTATTTTTAATGATTCTTTTAATGTTCTCTGCTTCAGTGCTGTATTTTGTAACAAACACTCCCCTTCGCAACAAGTTCTCTCTGTCAAGTAATCCAGCCCTTATACCGGCATCTTTCAGGACCTGAACGCTGTAGCCGCGATTCAAGAAGCGATTCTCCAATTCAGCAGATTTGACACTGTAGTCTGTTTCCTGATCGCAAATTCTGCGGACTCTTTGGAATTGGCCATATGAAATATTCTCTTTTAGCCTTTTGGGGTGAAAGCTGTCTGCCCTCAGAATGGTATTCCCATCTGTAGGCTTCCTAAAGATTGATATGTGCAAACAACCTTTGTCATTTTTACTAATGTCGAGGTCCAAAAAATATCCTTGCTGTATTCCATAGTTAGTTTGATGTTAGGGTTAATGCTGTTAAGGTTTTGGTGGAAGGAAATAAGTTCATCTTCTGAGCCGGACCAAAACAGGCAAACATCATCAATATAGCGTCCCCACCATATAATCCGGTCAAAGAAATGGTTATTAGAAGGATCCAAAATGAAGTCATTTTCCCATTTACCCAAGTACAAACCAGCATAGGAAGGGCTGTAGCAAGCTCCCATGGCACATCCTTTGACCTGTTTAAAAATACGGTCCTGGAAGATAAAGATGTTATGATTAAGAGTCCATTCAGTCAGTGAGACAATGAATTCTGTAGGAGGCATCTCAGTTCAGGCCGGGTACTCAAGAAATGGTGCATAGCTGCCAAACCTTGTTCATGCTCAATGGTGGTGTATAGAGACTCCACATCCATGGTGACTAAAAAGGAAGCTGTACCTATATTGTTCAATTCCTTAATTTTGTTCAACACATCTGTGGTATCTTGAAGATAGGCTGGGAGTGACGTCAGGAAAGGCTTGATAAAGTAATCAATGTACTTAGAGATGGGTTCTGTCAGACTTTCATTACCACTAATGACTGGTCTGCCTGGGGGATTTTCAAGATTTTTGTGGACTTTTGGAAGAAGGTTAAAAGAAGCCATACGCAGACTGCCATTGAAAAGAAATTTGAACTCATTGTCTGAAATGTAGCCATTCTCCTTAGCTTCTGTGAGGATCCCTTTCAATTCCGTTTTTAGGTCCTCTGTAGGGTTGAAGGTAAGAGATTGGTAGAATTCGTCATTGTCTAATTGACGGTAGGCTTCTGTCACATATTTGTCTTTACTCCACACTACTGTAGCTCCACCTTTGTCTGCTTTTTTAACCACAATCTGTTCATTTTTGGACAATGATTCAACTGCATCCCGCTCTGTCTTAGAAAGATTACGTAAATTTTACCCTTAAACAGATTCTCCACATCAAAATTCACTTTCTTGGAAACCACATGTTTGACTGCATTTCATTTATTCCATTCCAGCTATTACAATGAGCCCATCCTCCTATAGCTCCTGCCTCCACTGCCATCAACATCCTGTTGTCCTAATGTGCTGCCTCCACTGCCATCAACATCCTGTTGTCCTAATGTGCTGCCTCCACTGCCATCAACATCCTGTTGTCCTAATGTGCTGCCTCCACTGCCATCAACATCCTGTTGTCCTAATGTGCTTCCTCCACTGCCATCAACATCCTGTTGTCCTAATGTGCTGCCTCCACTGCCATCAACATCCTGTTGTCCTAATGTGCTGCCTCCACTGCCATCAACATCCTGTTGTCCTAATGTGCTTCCTCCACTGCCATCAACATCCTGTTGTCCTAATGTGCTGCCTCCACTGCCATCAACATCCTGTTGTCCTAATGTGCTGCCTCCACTGCCATCAACATCCTGTTGTCCTAATGTGCTTCCTTGTGTCTATCGTCAGAATAAACACCAACACTTCTCATCACTCATCTTGAAAAAAAGTATACTATAGATGTGGAAATCAATCCGCCATCATTTACACAATCGAAAAATCGAATTATTTATTCTTTAAATATTGAAAGTGCTTTGGAGAGAAACAAAATGCCACAGTTTCAGGCCATGTGACGGAAAGTGATTTGGGGCGCTGGATGTCTGAGCAGGTGTGATGTAGTGATGTTTGTATGATGTTGTCGTTTGTACAATGTTGTTTTGTATTGTTTAGAAAATATAAAAGAAAATCTGAAATGCAAAGAATTAATAGCAATCACTTGTATAGCAATCCTGTCTTTAAAAACACAACGCAAGAGAATTGCGAAGTACGATCATGTCATGACGATCTGTAAAATGGTTTAGAATCAGCTTGATCCCCTCTGTCGAAGACACTTGGACCTTCTTTTTATATATTTTCAGTGATATTGTTAAAAAACATGCCCCCATAAAGAAAATGAGAATTAAAAACAGGTTCGGCCCCTGGTTCGACCGAGATCTTGCAGAGTTACTCCACCAAAATAATTGCACTTGGCGAAACGCTAGGCACACGCATACTCAGGCTGACTGGCTCTCGTTCAGGCAAATGAGAAATAAGAGTCTGAGGTGCTAGAGGAGCTCCTGAAACTTGACCCCAAAAAAACATTTGGGTCAGATGGTTTAGACCCTTTCTTCTTTAAGGTTGCTGCCCCTATCATCACCAAGCCTATCTCAATCCTTTTTAACCTGTCTCTCCTCTCTGGGGAGGTTTCCATTGCTTGGAAGGCAGCCACGGTTCGTTCTTTATTTAAAGGGGAGATCACTGCAGCCAACGTGAGTAAAACATTTAAACGTGTTAACCATCGCAGGGCTGCAGGCCCAGACGGCATCCCTAGCCGCGTCCTCAGAGCATGCGCAGACCAGCTGGCTGGTGTGTTTACGGACATATTCAATCAATCCTTATCCCAGTATGCTGTTCCCACATGCTTCAAGAGGGCCACCATTGTTCCTGTTCCCAAGAAAGCTAAGGTAACTGAGCTAAATGACTATCGCCCCGTAGCACTCACCTCCATCATCATGAAGTGCTTTGAGAGACTAGTCAAGGACCATATCACCTCCACCCTACCTGACACCCTAGACCCACTCCAATTTGCTTACCGCCCCAATAGGTCCACAGACGACGCAATCGCAATCACACTGCACACTGCCCTAACCCATCTGGACAAGAGGAATACCTATGTAAGAATGCTGTTCATTGACTACAGCTCAGCATTTAACACCATAGTACCCTCCAAACTCGTCATTAAGCTCGAGACCCTGGGTCTCGACCCAGCCCTGTGCAACTGAGTCCTGGACTTCCTGACGGGCCGCCCCCAGGTGGTGAGGGTAGGTAACAACATCTCCACCCCGCTGATCCTCAACACTGGGTCCCCACAAGGGTGCGTTCTCAGCCCTCTCCCGTACTCCCTGTTCACCCATGACTGCGTGGCCATGCACGCCTCCAACTCAATCATCAAGTTTGCAGACGACACTGCAGTGGTAGGCTTGATTACCAACAACGACGAGACGGCCTACAGGGAGGAGGAGAGGGCCCTCGGAGTGTGGTGTCAGGAAAATAACCTCACACTCAATGTCAACAAAACAAAGGAGATGATCATGGACTTCAGGAAACAGCAGAGGGAGCACCCCCCTATCCACATCGACAAGACAGTAGTGGAGAAGGCGGAAAGCTTTAAGTTCTTCGGCGTACACATCACGGACAAACTGAAATGGTCCACCCACACAGACAGCGTGGTGAAGAAGGCGCAACAGCTTCACATTTACATTTAAGTCATTTAGCAGACGCTCTTATCCAGAGCGACTTACAAATTGGTGCATTCACCTTATGATATCCAGTGGAACAACCACTTTACAATAGTGCATCTAACTCTTTTAAGGGGGGGGGGGGGGGGGGGGTTAGAAGGATTACTTTATCCTATCCTAGGTATTCCTTAAAGAGGTGGGGTTTCAGGTGTCTCCGGAAGGTGGTGATTGACTCCGCTGACCTGGCGTCGTGAGGGAGTTTGTTCCACCATTGGGGTGCCAGAGCAGCGAACAGTTTTGACTGGGCTGAGCGGGAACTGTACTTCCTCAGAGGTAGGGAGGCGAGCAGGCCAGAGGTGGATTCAGCAGCGCCTCTTCAACCTCAGGAGGCTGAAGAAATTCAGCTTGTCACCAAAAACACTCACAAACGTTTACAGATGCACAATCGAGAGCATCCTGTCGGGCTGTATCACCGCCTGGTACGGCAACTGCTCCATCCACACTCGTAAGGCTCTGCAGAGGGTAGTGAGGTCTGCACAACGCATCACCGGAGGCAAACCACCTGCACTCCAGGACACCTACACCCCCCGATGTCACAGGAAGGCCAAAAAGATCATCAAGGACACCACCACCCGAGCCACTGCCTGTTCACCCCTCTATCATCCAGAAGGCGTGGTCAGTACAGGTGCATCAAAGCGGGGACCGAGAGACTGAAAAACAGCTTCTATCTCAAGGCCATCAGACTGTTAAACAGCCACCACTAACATTGAGTGGCTGCTGCCAACATACTGACTCAACTCTAGCCACTTTAATAATGGAAAAATTGATGTAATAAATGTATCACTAGCCACTTTAAACAATGCCACTTTATATCATGTTTACATACCCTACATTGCTCATCTCATATATATACTGTACTCTATACCATCTACTGCATCTTGCCTATGCCGTTCGACCATCGCTTATCCATATATTTTTATGTATATATTCTTATTCATTCCTTTACACTTGTGTGTATAAGGTAGTTGTTGTGAAATTGTTAGATTACTTGTTAGATATTACTGCATGGTCGGGACTAGAAGCCCAAGCATTTTGCTACAGATGATTGTCAATGGAGGGTGTAGCTGGTGCATGGAAGTCAGGCGCAGGAGAGCAGAGATGAGTGAACAGAAGCACTTTACTGAGGCATTTGTAAGACCAGAACGCAACAGCGTCACAAAAAAAACAAATGCCCAAAACAAGTAAGGCAGCACAAAGTACCACAAACAAAGTACCGGCTGCCATAAATCACGGGTACACATAAAACCCAGCTCTAACCAGCCGGAAGCGTGCCAACCTCGACAGTAAACAATATCCCACACAGACATGGAGGGAACAGAGGGCTAAATACACATAGTAATTATGAGGAGACGTAAACCAGGTGTGCAGGAAAACAAGACAAAACAAATGGAAAATGAAAGGTGGAGCAGCGATGGCTAAAAGACTGGTGACGTCGACCACCGATCGCCGCCCGAACAAGGAGAGGGACCGACTCCGGCGGAAGTCGTGACAATGATACTGTCTTATACTCAGCTGGCCCCTCCCCAGATTTTGTGTTAAATGCTCTACAACAAAGCTTTCTTAGTGTCCAGCAAGCTTTCTCTATCCTTAACCTTGTTCTGAACACCTCCAAAACAAAGTTCATGTGGTTCGGTAAGAAGAATGCCCCTCTCCCCACAGGTGTGATTACTACCTCTGAGGGTTAATAGCTTGAGGTAGTCACCTCATACAAGTACTTGGAAGTATGGCTTGACAGTACACTGTCCTTCTCTCAGCACATATCAAAGCTGCAGGCTAAAATTAGATCTAGACTTGGTTTCCTCTATCGTAATCGCTCCTCTTTCACCCCAGCTGCCAAAATAACCCTGATTCAGATGACCATCCTACCCTTGCTAGATTACGGAGACATAATTTATAGATCAGCAGGTAAGGGTGCTCTCGAGCGGCTAGATATGTTCTTTACCATTCGGCCATCAGATTTGCCACCAATGCTTCTTATAGGACACATCACTGCACTCTATACTCCTCTGTACACTGGTCATCTCTGTATACCCGTCGCAAGACCCACTAGTCTTCACATTTCATGACTAGCCAGAGACTAGACAATCGCATCTGTTACACTGGTGCCGAGACCAGTCTTACTTACTACAGTCTTCGTGGGACAGCTGTTACATAAGCATATGTCCCTTTCTGCACTGCTCTCACCCTGGAAACTTCAGTCTGTCTCACTCGCAAAGCATGTCTGATCCCCAGCAACATGGCCACCACCACAATTGAAACACTCCACTTTTTACACCTAAACTACACACTTTTTGTCCCATGGCCTCCAGCACACTTCTCACGCTTCAAAATCTCCCTCCTACATACTGTTGCAACATGACCATACACTTGGCACCTGAAACATCATAATGGGTTCTGAACAAGAGTTCTCACAGGAAAACTTACACTCACCGGAAAGTTTATTAGGTACACCCATCTAGTTCCGGGTCGGACCCCTTTGCCTCCAGAACATACTGAATTCTTTGGGGCATTCTAGAAGGTTATTGGTCCATGCTGATGCGATGGCATCACACAGTTGCCGCAGGTGTGTTTATTAGGATTCCTCTTCCTTCTCCAGACAGGCAGGCAGACAGAGAGACAAACAGACTGATGGACAGGCAGACAGGCTACAGCTCTGCTCTGGTCTGCTCTGGTCTGCTCTTCTCTCTCTCTGTCTCTGTCTCTGTCTCTGTCTCTGTCTCTGTCTCTGTCTCTGTCTTCCTCTGTCTCTTTTTCTCTCTCTCTCTCTCTCTCTCTCTCTCTCTCTCTCTCTCTCTCTCTCTCTCTCTCTCTCTCTCTCTCTCTCTCCCTCTCTCTCTCCCTCTCTCTCTCTCTCTCTCTCTCTCTCTCTCTCTCTCTCTCTCTCTCTCTCTCTCTCTCTCTCTCTCTCTCTCTCTCTCTCTCTCTCTCTCTCTCTCTCTCTCTCTCTCTCTCTCTCTCTCTCTCTCTCTCTCTCTCTCTCTCTCTCTCTCTCTCTCTCTCTCTCTCTCTCTCTCTCTCTCTCTCTCTCTCTCTCTCTCTCAATTCAATTCAATTCAATTCAATTCAATTGACTTTATTGACATGGCAAGTTATTATTACTTACATTGTCAAAGTATACATATCGAAAAATTTAAATAAAATATATATGTATATATATACACAAAATATATATATATTTATATATAAATAAATGGTGGGATTAACAGCAATAATAATAGTAGTAGTGGACATGGGATTACCATTAATAACAGCTACAACAACAATATTAATCAGAACAACAATACATTAAAGCAACAGTAGTAGACCAGTGTCAACATGACTGAGAAGACACATGACCTGGTACGAAAGACAAAACAAAACTAAGCTAAATGGGAAATATTATCAACATTACTTTGCATTTTTCACTGGCTGTCCCTCAGGCTGTGGCAGGAGGACACATATTGCACATTTTGGCTTTTCACCCAATAAATATTTGAATTTTTCTTCATCTTTTATAGTTTCAAATTCTTTGTATTGAATTATAATTTTGGGAAAGAAATATGCTCTTAGGTCTGAGTATTTGTCACAGTGTAGTAGGAAATGCACTTCTGTCTCTACCTCTCCCCTGGAGCAGAGTGAGCACAGCCTGTCCTCCCTGGGCAGCCAGGTTTGTCTGTGACGACCGGTCTCTATAGCCAGACTGTGCTCACTGAGTCTGTATCTAGTCAATGTTTTCCTCAGTTTTCTATCAGTCACAGTGGTCAGATAGTCTGCCACCATGTACTGTCTGTTTAGAGCCAAATAGCATTGAAGTTTACTTTGATTTTTTGTGGTGTCTTTCCAATAGGTTATATATTTTTCTTTTTGTTTTGTGATGATTTGGTTGGGCCAGATTTTCTGAGGGCTGTCCCGAGGCTCTATGGGGTTGGTTTGGGTTGGTGAACTGAGCCTCAGAACCAGCTGGCTGAGGGGACTCTTCTCTGGTTTCATCTCTTGACATTGTAGAGCTGTGTGATGGAATGTTTTAGGGTCACTTGTTTTTAGATGGTTGTAAAATTTGATGGCTCTTTTTTCTATTCGAATGAGGAGGGGATATTGGCCCAATTCTGCCCTACATGCGTTATTTAGAGTTTTTCTTTGTACTTGCAATACAGTCTTGCAAAACTCTGCATGCAATACTTCAATTGGATGTTTGTCCCATTTAGTAAATTCATTATTAGAGAGTGGACCCCATACTTCACTGTCATATAGAGCAATTGGTTCTATAACTGATTGAAAAATTTTGAGCCAGATTCTAATTGGAATTGGAATTTTGATGTTCCTTTTAATGGCATAGAATGCTCTTCTTGCTTTGTCTCTCAGCTCATTCACAGCCATGTGAAAGCTACCTGTGTTGCTGATATTTAGTCCTAGATATGTGTCGTTTTTGGTGTGTTCTAATAGAACTGTGTCCAAATAGAATTTATATTTGTCATCCTTATTTCCGGACCTTTTTTGGAATATCATTATATTTGTTTTTTTTAGGTTAACGGTCAGAGCCCAAGTCTGACAGAACCTGTGAAGATGATCTAGGTGTTGCTGTAACCCCTCTTTAGTGGGAGACAGCAGCACCAGGTCATCTGCGTACAGCAGACACTTGATTTCAGTGTTGTGTAGGGTGATACCAGGTGCTGCCGATTCTTCTAATCTCTCTCTCTCTCTCTCGCTCTCTCCCCCTCTCTCTGTCTATGTCTCTCTCTCTCTCTCCCCCACCCTCTCTCTCGCTCTCAATTCAATTCAATGAAATTTGCTTTATTGGCATGATGTAACAATGTATCTCTCTCTCTCTCTCTCTCTCTCTCTCTCTCTCTCTCTCTGTGAGTGTGTCTCTCTAGGGGACAGGAGAGACATCAATGTTACGACAGCCTTTCCTTTCAGAGGAATGAGTTGGTCTGCTCCACAAGCTCTTACTGACGGATGGAATAAAGACAGAGCAGATTGGAGAGGAGGAGATGCCTGAACTGGCTAAACTTCCTCTAGTTGTTCAACTCATTTGTCTGGTCTGGTCTGCTATGACTTTGGATATATTTAATCATGTTAGAAATGCATATTCTACATGTAGGACGTACTGTAGGTCTATTTGAGTGATTCCCAATCCAGGCCTGCTAGGCTAATAAGGCTATTGCTTTATCAAACATATTGAAGTCATAGTCAAGTTAAGTTATAGTATAACATTTTATTGACCTTAACTTATTAAAACTAGATCATACAGCAGACTAGTGTTAGACAATGTGTTTTTAAAATAACATTCTGTCTAGTATGTTAATACCTCATGACTCATCACATACGCTGCTGCTACAGTTCATTATTTATCCTGTTGTCTAGTCACTTTACCCCTACCTGTATGTACTAATATACCTCAACTATCTCATACTCCTGCACATGGACTCAGTACTGGTACCCCGTGTATATAGCCAAGTTATCATTACTCAGTACTGGTTCCCCTTGCAGACAGAATAGACAAGTTATCATTACTCAGTACTGGTACCCCATGTATATAGCCAAGTTATCATTACTTAGAACTGGTACCCCGTGTATATAGCCAAGTTATCATTACTTAGAACTGGTACCCCGTGTATATAGCCAAGTTATCATTACTTAGAACTGGTACCCCATGTATATAGCCAAGTTATCATTACTCAGTACTGGTACCCCATGTATATAGCCAAGTTATCATTACTTAGAACTGGTACCCCGTGTATATAGCCAAGTTATCATTACTTAGAACTGGTACCCCATGTATATAGCCAAGTTATCATTACTTAGAACTGGTACCCCGTGTATATAACCAAGTTATCATTACTCAGTACTGGTACTCCTTGTATATAGCCAAGTTATCATTACTTAGAACTGGTACCCCGTGTATATAACCAAGTTATCATTACTCAGTACTGGTACTCCTTTAATATAGCCAAGATTTTGTATTTATTCCTCTTGTTTTTATTTTTCTTTGATTTAATTTCTTTCTCTTTGTATTGTTGGGAAGAGTCTGTAAGTAAGCATTTCACTGTTAGTCTACACATGTTGTTTACAAAGCATGTGACAATTAACATTTGATTTGATTTCGATTTGACCTTTCTTACTAAAACCTTGAAATAATGTTTATCAGGCAAATATATACTTAGTCTTCTTACTTATTTTTTTATGTTTTTTAATCTGTGCAGTCTACTTTCTGCTTGAGGCAGTTTTTGACTGTCCTGCATCATTTATGTCTAGTGGAGAATGGACTCACCTTCAGGCACGATCCCAGGCCACACTACGCCTCAACTCTGCCCCCCAGTGGACTCTCACCTTCAGGCACAATCCCAGGCCACACTACGCCTCAACTATGTCCCCCAGTGGATTTGTCTGGTACAGCAGCAAAACGTCAGTGGCAGTGAGTGGCAATGCAGCAAATATCAATGTTGCAGACAGAGCAGCGACATGAAGTCCGTCCCAAATGGTACCCTACTCCCTATGTAGTGCACTACTTTTGACTAGAGAGGTAAGGACTCTGTTAAAAAGTAGTCCACTATATGGGGAATGGGATGCCATTTGGGACATAACACACATTATTTTATTGAACCTTTATTTAACTAGACAAGTCAGTTAAGAACAAATTCTTATTTACAATGTTGGCCTACTAGAAGGCAAAAGGCCTCCTGCGGGGACGGGGGCTAGGATTAAAAATTTAAAATAAACAGAAGATCTCATCTTAGCCACACATAAAACTGCACCAACAGTGAGGCTATCTGCAAAAATCACTGAAGCTGGAGACTCATATCTCCCTCACTAGCTTAAAGCACCAGCTGTCAGAGCAGCTCACAGATCACTGCACCTGTACATAGCCCATTTGTAAACAGCCCATCCAACTACCTCATCCCCATACTGTATTCATTTATTTATCTTGCTCATTTGCACCCCAGTATCTCTACTTGCACATTCATCTTCTGCACATCTACTATTCCAGTGTTTAATTGTTATATTGTAATTACTTCACCACCATGGCCTATTTATTGCCTTACCTCCCTTATCTTACCTCATTTGCACTCACTGTATATATACCTTGCTTTTTTTCTACTGTATTATTGACTGTATGTTTGTTTATTCCATGTGTAAGTCTGGTTGCTGTATGTGTCGAACTGCTGTGCTTTATCTTGGCCAGGTCGCAGTTGTAAATGAGAACTTGTTCTCAACAAGCCTACCTGGTTAAATAAAGGTAAAATAAAAAATAAAAAATAATCTGCATGGCTGCTGTGAAACCATATGATATTTCACGTCTATAGGCATTTATTACCGTCCTTGTTTTCATAATTGTGCAACTATTCATGTAATTCATATTCTGCTTGGTCAGCACCTCCGGCCTCGGCCCTTCCAGAGCAAGAGATACATGTCAGAGAGGAGCCAAGGAGGAGGCAGAAATGTGTCCCAAATGGCATCCTATTCCCACATAGTGCACTTCTTTTGAGCAGGACCATAGTGCTCTGGTCAAAAGTAGTGCACTATATAGGAAATAGGGTGCCATTTGGGATGAACACACAGAAAAGGGAGTTTTTACAAGACAAGGCACGCGTTAACTGGAAGACAGAGCACGTATAGTTGTCTTTTGAAACACACATTGAAAACTTGACAAAGAAGCTGAGATCTATGATTGTTCTTTATGTAGAAACAAATCTTGCCTCAGTTTTGAAAATAGAAGGAGGATTGTTCAAACAATGCCTCTCCCTGTGGTAGACTATGGTGACATTATTTATTTGCACACGACAGCCTCTGTTTTGAAACCATTGGACTCAGTATTCCATTCAGTAATACGTTTTATCACTGGGGGCGATTTTAGGACTCATCATTGTATTTTTAACATGTGGGATGGACCTCTGTCTGTAAGAAGAGAGCTGCACTCTCTTTTATATATTTACAAAGCAGTCTGTAGAAACTTCCTCTGTAGATTGCTTCATTGATTCATTTTAGACGTACAAATGACCAAACCCGTTCTCAGGGATGGATAACCCTGGAGATCCCTTTGGTCTCCACATAATTCATTATTTGTGGAACAATATGCAGAACAACTTGCAATTTGATATTCTGGTTCCTTTCAGGCATTTTAAATTATTGATTGGAGACGCTTATGTTACAGAATGTGATTGCTTTTCTTAAATATGTTTAATGTGGTGTATTATGTGATTTATAGTGTGTTTTGTAGGACAGTTGTGTTTTATAGTGGGTTTTGTAGGGATCTTGTGTTTTCTCGTGGGTTTTTTAGGGCTGTTGTGTTTTATAGTGGGTTTTGTAGGGCTGTTGTGTTTTATAGTGGGTTTTGTAGGGCTGTTGTGTTTTATAGTGGGTTTTGTAGGGCTGTTGTGTTTTATAGTGGGTTTTGTAGGGCTGTTGTGTTTTATAGTGGGTTTTTTAGGGCTGTTGTGTTTTATAGTGGGTTTTTTAGGGCTGTTGTGTTTTATAGTGGGTTTTTTAGGGCTGTTGTGTTTTATAGTGGGTTTTTTAGGGCTGTTGTGTTTTATAGTGGGGTTCGTAGGGCTGTTGTGTTTTATAGTGGGTATATCTGTATTTACGTGGGGGGTAAGCCCAGCTAGGTATATCTGTATTTACATAGGGGTTAAGCCCAGCTAGGTATATCTGTATTTACATGGGGGGTAAGCCCAGCTAGGTATATCTGTATTTACATAGGGGTTAAGCCCAGCTAGGTATATCTGTATTTACATGGGGGGGGGGGGGGGGGTAAGCCCAGCTGGTATGGTAGAGGAACAGTGTTTTATGTTGGGAGACTGAGGCTTATGATGGAGAGAGATGCACATGAGGAAGCTTTCTCTACCTCTTGGTGGAGCTGTTGACGAGAGAGAGAGAGAGAGAGAGAGAGAGAGAGAGAGAGAGAGAGAGAGAGAGAGAGAGAGAGAGAGAGAGAGAGAGAGAGAGAGAGAGAGAGAGAGAGAGAGAGAGAGAGAGAGAGAGAGAGAGAGAGAGAGAGAGAGAGAGAGAGAGAGAGAGAGAGAGAGAGAGAGAGAGAGAGAGAGAGAGAGAGAGAGAGAGAGAGAGAGAGAGAGAGAGAGAGAGAGAGAGAGAGAAACTGGAGGAACAGGGTAGGACACATTCAGAGAATCAACCACTCTATCTTCCCCCTCTCCCATCCTCTTTCCTCCTCTCACACTCTATTTCTACCTGACTCTGACACCATGTTGTCTATGGTAACTCCCTCTCTATTTCTACCTGACTCTGACACAGTGTTGTCTATGGTAACTCCCTCTCTATTTCTACCTGACTCTGACACCATGTTGTCTATGGTAACTCCCTCTCTATTTCTACCTGACTCTGACACAGTGTTGTCTATGGTAACTCCCTCTCTATTTCTACCTGACTCTGACACAGTGTTGTCTATGGTAACTCCCTCTCTATTTCTACCTGACTCTGACACAGTGTTGTCTATGGTAACTCCCTCTCTATTTCTACCTGACTCTGACACCAGTGTTGTCTATGGTAACTCCCTCTCTATTTCTACCTGACTCTGACACAGTGTTGTCTATGGTAACTCCCTCTCTATTTCTACCTGACTCTGACACCAGTGTTGTCTATGGTAACTCCCTCTCTATTTCTACCTGACTCTGACACCATGTTGTCTATGGTAACTCCCTCTCTATTTCTACCTGACTCTGACACAGTGTTGTCTATGGTAACTCCCTCTCTATTTCTACCTGACTCTGACACAGTGTTGTCTATGGTAACTCCCTCTCTATTTCTACCTGACTCTGACACCATGTTGTCTATGGTAACTCCCTCTCTATTTCTACCTGACTCTGACACAGTGTTGTCTATGGTAACTCCCTCTCTATTTCTACCTGACTCTGACACAGTGTTGTCTATGGTAACTCCCTCTCTATTTCTACCTGACTCTGACACAGTGTTGTCTATGGTAACTCCCTCTCTATTTCTACCTGACTCTGACACCATGTTGTCTATGGTAACTCCCTCTCTATTTCTACCTGACTCTGACACCAGTGTTGTCTATGGTAACTCCCTCTCTATTTCTACCTGACTCTGACACAGTGTTGTCTATGGTAACTCCCTCTCTATTTCTACCTGACTCTGACACCGTGTTGTCTATGGTAACTCCCTCTCTATTTCTACCTGACTCTGACACAGTGTTGTCTATGGTAACTCCCTCTCTATTTCTACCTGACTCTGACACCGTGTTGTCTATGGTAACTCCCTCTCTATTTCTACCTGACTCTGACACAGTGTTGTCTATGGTAACTCCCTCTCTATTTCTACCTGACTCTGACACCATGTTGTCTATGGTAACTCCCTCTCTATTTCTACCTGACTCTGACACAGTGTTGTCTATGGTAACTCCCTCTCTATTTCTACCTGACTCTGACACCGTGTTGTCTATGGTAACTCCCTCTCTATTTCTACCTGACTCTGACACCATGTTGTCTATGGTAACTCCCTCTCTATTTCTACCTGACTCTGACACCATGTTGTCTATGGTAACTCCCTCTCTATTTCTACCTGACTCTGACACCAGTGTTGTCTATGGTAACTCCCTCTCTATTTCTACCTGACTCTGACACAGTGTTGTCTATGGTAACTCCCTCTCTATTTCTACCTGACTCTGACACAGTGTTGTCTATGGTAACTCCCTCTCTATTTCTACCTGACTCTGACACAGTGTTGTCTATGGTAACTCCCTCTCTATTTCTACCTGACTCTGACACCATGTTGTCTATGGTAACTCCCTCTCTATTTCTACCTGACTCTGACACAGTGTTGTCTATGGTAACTCCCTCTCTATTTCTACCTGACTCTGACACCGTGTTGTCTATGGTAACTCCCTCTCTATTTCTACCTGACTCTGACACCGTGTTGTCTATGGTAACTCCCTCTCTATTTCTACCTGACTCTGACACAGTGTTGTCTATGGTAACTCCCTCTCTATTTCTACCTGACTCTGACACCATGTTGTCTATGGTAACTCCCTCTCTATTTCTACCTGACTCTGACACAGTGTTGTCTATGGTAACTCCCTCTCTATTTCTACCTGACTCTGACACCGTGTTGTCTATGGTAACTCCCTCTCTATTTCTACCTGACTCTGACACCATGTTGTCTATGGTAACTCCCTCTCTATTTCTACCTGACTCTGACACAGTGTTGTCTATGGTAACTCCCTCTCTATTTCTACCTGACTCTGACACCAGTGTTGTCTATGGTAACTCCCTCTCTATTTCTACCTGACTCTGACACAGTGTTGTCTATGGTAACTCCCTCTCTATTTCTACCTGACTCTGACACAGTGTTGTCTATGGTAACTCCCTCTCTATTTCTACCTGACTCTGACACCATGTTGTCTATGGTAACTCCCTCTCTATTTCTACCTGACTCTGACACAGTGTTGTCTATGGTAACTCCCTCTCTATTTCTACCTGACTCTGACACAGTGTTGTCTATGGTAACTCCCTCTCTATTTCTACCTGACTCTGACACCGTGTTGTCTATGGTAACTCCCTCTCTATTTCTACCTGACTCTGACACAGTGTTGTCTATGGTAACTCCCTCTCTATTTCTACCTGACTCTGACACCAGTGTTGTCTATGGTAACTCCCTCTCTATTTCTACCTGACTCTGACACCATGTTGTCTATGGTAACTCCCTCTCTATTTCTACCTGACTCTGACACAGTGTTGTCTATGGTAACTCCCTCTCTATTTCTACCTGACTCTGACACCGTGTTGTCTATGGTAACTCCCTCTCTATTTCTACCTGACTCTGACACCGTGTTGTCTATGGTAACTCCCTCTCTATTTCTACCTGACTCTGACACAGTGTTGTCTATGGTAACTCCCTCTCTATTTCTACCTGACTCTGACACAGTGTTGTCTATGGTAACTCCCTCTCTATTTCTACCTGACTCTGACACAGTGTTGTCTATGGTAACTCCCTCTCTATTTCTACCTGACTCTGACACCATGTTGTCTATGGTAACTCCCTCTCTATTTCTACCTGACTCTGACACCAGTGTTGTCTATGGTAACTCCCTCTCTATTTCTACCTGACTCTGACACAGTGTTGTCTATGGTAACTCCCTCTCTATTTCTACCTGACTCTGACACAGTGTTGTCTATGGTAACTCCCTCTCTATTTCTACCTGACTCTGACACAGTGTTGTCTATGGTAACTCCCTCTCTATTTCTACCTGACTCTGACACCGTGTTGTCTATGGTAACTCCCTCTCTATTTCTACCTGACTCTGACACCGTGTTGTCTATGGTAACTCCCTCTCTATTTCTACCTGACTCTGACACCGTGTTGTCTATGGTAACTCCCTCTCTATTTCTACCTGACTCTGACACCGTGTTGTCTATGGTAACTCCCTCTCTATTTCTACCTGACTCTGACACCGTGTTGTCTATGGTAACTCCCTCTCTATTTCTACCTGACTCTGACACCATGTTGTCTATGGTAACTCCCTCTCTATTTCTACCTGACTCTGACACAGTGTTGTCTATGGTAACTCCCTCTCTATTTCTACCTGACTCTGACACCGTGTTGTCTATGGTAACTCCCTCTCTATTTCTACCTGACTCTGACACCATGTTGTCTATGGTAACTCCCTCTCTATTTCTACCTGACTCTGACACCATGTTGTCTATGGTAACTCCCTCTCTATTTCTACCTGACTCTGACACAGTGTTGTCTATGGTAACTCCCTCTCTATTTCTACCTGACTCTGACACCATGTTGTCTATGGTAACTCCCTCTCTATTTCTACCTGACTCTGACACAGTGTTGTCTATGGTAACTCCCTCTCTATTTCTACCTGACTCTGACACCGTGTTGTCTATGGTAACTCCCTCTCTATTTCTACCTGACTCTGACACCATGTTGTCTATGGTAACTCCCTCTCTATTTCTACCTGACTCTGACACAGTGTTGTCTATGGTAACTCCCTCTCTATTTCTACCTGACTCTGACACAGTGTTGTCTATGGTAACTCCCTCTCTATTTCTACCTGACTCTGACACCGTGTTGTCTATGGTAACTCCCTCTCTATTTCTACCTGACTCTGACACCATGTTGTCTATGGTAACTCCCTCTCTATTTCTACCTGACTCTGACACAGTGTTGTCTATGGTAACTCCCTCTCTATTTCTACCTGACTCTGACACCATGTTGTCTATGGTAACTCCCTCTCTATTTCTACCTGACTCTGACACAGTGTTGTCTATGGTAACTCCCTCTCTATTTCTACCTGACTCTGACACAGTGTTGTCTATGGTAACTCCCTCTCTATTTCTACCTGACTCTGACACAGTGTTGTCTATGGTAACTCCCTCTCTATTTCTACCTGACTCTGACACAGTGTTGTCTATGGTAACTCCCTCTCTATTTCTACCTGACTCTGACACCAGTGTTGTCTATGGTAACTCCCTCTCTATTTCTACCTGACTCTGACACAGTGTTGTCTATGGTAACTCCCTCTCTATTTCTACCTGACTCTGACACCGTGTTGTCTATGGTAACTCCCTCTCTATTTCTACCTGACTCTGACACCGTGTTGTCTATGGTAACTCCCTCTCTATTTCTACCTGACTCTGACACCATGTTGTCTATGGTAACTCCCTCTCTATTTCTACCTGACTCTGACACCATGTTGTCTATGGTAACTCCCTCTCTATTTCTACCTGACTCTGACACCATGTTGTCTATGGTAACTCCCTCTCTATTTCTACCTGACTCTGACACCATGTTGTCTATGGTAACTCCCTCTCTATTTCTACCTGACTCTGACACAGTGTTGTCTATGGTAACTCCCTCTCTATTTCTACCTGACTCTGACACAGTGTTGTCTATGGTAACTCCCTCTCTATTTCTACCTGACTCTGACACAGTGTTGTCTATGGTAACTCCCTCTCTATTTCTACCTGACTCTGACACCATGTTGTCTATGGTAACTCCCTCTCTATTTCTACCTGACTCTGACACAGTGTTGTCTATGGTAACTCCCTCTCTATTTCTACCTGACTCTGACACAGTGTTGTCTATGGTAACTCCCTCTCTATTTCTACCTGACTCTGACACCGTGTTGTCTATGGTAACTCCCTCTCTATTTCTACCTGACTCTGACACCGTGTTGTCTATGGTAACTCCCTCTCTATTTCTACCTGACTCTGACACCATGTTGTCTATGGTAACTCCCTCTCTATTTCTACCTGACTCTGACACAGTGTTGTCTATGGTAACTCCCTCTCTATTTCTACCTGACTCTGACACAGTGTTGTCTATGGTAACTCCCTCTCTATTTCTACCTGACTCTGACACAGTGTTGTCTATGGTAACTCCCTCTCTATTTCTACCTGACTCTGACACCATGTTGTCTATGGTAACTCCCTCTCTATTTCTACCTGACTCTGACACAGTGTTGTCTATGGTAACTCCCTCTCTATTTCTACCTGACTCTGACACAGTGTTGTCTATGGTAACTCCCTCTCTATTTCTACCTGACTCTGACACCATGTTGTCTATGGTAACTCCCTCTCTATTTCTACCTGACTCTGACACAGTGTTGTCTATGGTAACTCCCTCTCTATTTCTACCTGACTCTGACACAGTGTTGTCTATGGTAACTCCCTCTCTATTTCTACCTGACTCTGACACAGTGTTGTCTATGGTAACTCCCTCTCTATTTCTACCTGACTCTGACACAGTGTTGTCTATGGTAACTCCCTCTCTATTTCTACCTGACTCTGACACCGTGTTGTCTATGGTAACTCCCTCTCTATTTCTACCTGACTCTGACACAGTGTTGTCTATGGTAACTCCCTCTCTATTTCTACCTGACTCTGACACAGTGTTGTCTATGGTAACTCCCTCTCTATTTCTACCTGACTCTGACACCGTGTTGTCTATGGTAACTCCCTCTCTATTTCTACCTGACTCTGACACCATGTTGTCTATGGTAACTCCCTCTCTATTTCTACCTGACTCTGACACCATGTTGTCTATGGTAACTCCCTCTCTATTTCTACCTGACTCTGACACAGTGTTGTCTATGGTAACTCCCTCTCTATTTCTACCTGACTCTGACACCGTGTTGTCTATGGTAACTCCCTCTCTATTTCTACCTGACTCTGACACCGTGTTGTCTATGGTAACTCCCTCTCTATTTCTACCTGACTCTGACACAGTGTTGTCTATGGTAACTCCCTCTCTATTTCTACCTGACTCTGACACAGTGTTGTCTATGGTAACTCCCTCTCTATTTCTACCTGACTCTGACACAGTGTTGTCTATGGTAACTCCCTCTCTATTTCTACCTGACTCTGACACCATGTTGTCTATGGTAACTCCCTCTCTATTTCTACCTGACTCTGACACAGTGTTGTCTATGGTAACTCCCTCTCTATTTCTACCTGACTCTGACACCGTGTTGTCTATGGTAACTCCCTCTCTATTTCTACCTGACTCTGACACCGTGTTGTCTATGGTAACTCCCTCTCTATTTCTACCTGACTCTGACACCATGTTGTCTATGGTAACTCCCTCTCTATTTCTACCTGACTCTGACACAGTGTTGTCTATGGTAACTCCCTCTCTATTTCTACCTGACTCTGACACCATGTTGTCTATGGTAACTCCCTCTCTATTTCTACCTGACTCTGACACAGTGTTGTCTATGGTAACTCCCTCTCTATTTCTACCTGACTCTGACACCGTGTTGTCTATGGTAACTCCCTCTCTATTTCTACCTGACTCTGACACCATGTTGTCTATGGTAACTCCCTCTCTATTTCTACCTGACTCTGACACAGTGTTGTCTATGGTAACTCCCTCTCTATTTCTACCTGACTCTGACACAGTGTTGTCTATGGTAACTCCCTCTCTATTTCTACCTGACTCTGACACCATGTTGTCTATGGTAACTCCCTCTCTATTTCTACCTGACTCTGACACAGTGTTGTCTATGGTAACTCCCTCTCTATTTCTACCTGACTCTGACACAGTGTTGTCTATGGTAACTCCCTCTCTATTTCTACCTGACTCTGACACCGTGTTGTCTATGGTAACTCCCTCTCTATTTCTACCTGACTCTGACACAGTGTTGTCTATGGTAACTCCCTCTCTATTTCTACCTGACTCTGACACCGTGTTGTCTATGGTAACTCCCTCTCTATTTCTACCTGACTCTGACACCATGTTGTCTATGGTAACTCCCTCTCTATTTCTACCTGACTCTGACACCATGTTGTCTATGGTAACTCCCTCTCTATTTCTACCTGACTCTGACACAGTGTTGTCTATGGTAACTCCCTCTCTATTTCTACCTGACTCTGACACCGTGTTGTCTATGGTAACTCCCTCTCTATTTCTACCTGACTCTGACACAGTGTTGTCTATGGTAACTCCCTCTCTATTTCTACCTGACTCTGACACCATGTTGTCTATGGTAACTCCCTCTCTATTTCTACCTGACTCTGACACAGTGTTGTCTATGGTAACTCCCTCTCTATTTCTACCTGACTCTGACACAGTGTTGTCTATGGTAACTCCCTCTCTATTTCTACCTGACTCTGACACCGTGTTGTCTATGGTAACTCCCTCTCTATTTCTACCTGACTCTGACACCAGTGTTGTCTATGGTAACTCCCTCTCTATTTCTACCTGACTCTGACACAGTGTTGTCTATGGTAACTCCCTCTCTATTTCTACCTGACTCTGACACCGTGTTGTCTATGGTAACTCCCTCTCTATTTCTACCTGACTCTGACACCGTGTTGTCTATGGTAACTCCCTCTCTATTTCTACCTGACTCTGACACCGTGTTGTCTATGGTAACTCCCTCTCTATTTCTACCTGACTCTGACACAGTGTTGTCTATGGTAACTCCCTCTCTATTTCTACCTGACTCTGACACCGTGTTGTCTATGGTAACTCCCTCTCTATTTCTACCTGACTCTGACACCAGTGTTGTCTATGGTAACTCCCTCTCTATTTCTACCTGACTCTGACACAGTGTTGTCTATGGTAACTCCCTCTCTATTTCTACCTGACTCTGACACCATGTTGTCTATGGTAACTCCCTCTCTATTTCTACCTGACTCTGACACCATGTTGTCTATGGTAACTCCCTCTCTATTTCTACCTGACTCTGACACCGTGTTGTCTATGGTAACTCCCTCTCTATTTCTACCTGACTCTGACACAGTGTTGTCTATGGTAACTCCCTCTCTATTTCTACCTGACTCTGACACCAGTGTTGTCTATGGTAACTCCCTCTCTATTTCTACCTGACTCTGACACCGTGTTGTCTATGGTAACTCCCTCTCTATTTCTACCTGACTCTGACACAGTGTTGTCTATGGTAACTCCCTCTCTATTTCTACCTGACTCTGACACCAGTGTTGTCTATGGTAACTCCCTCTCTATTTCTACCTGACTCTGACACAGTGTTGTCTATGGTAACTCCCTCTCTATTTCTACCTGACTCTGACACCGTGTTGTCTATGGTAACTCCCTCTCTATTTCTACCTGACTCTGACACCATGTTGTCTATGGTAACTCCCTCTCTATTTCTACCTGACTCTGACACCATGTTGTCTATGGTAACTCCCTCTCTATTTCTACCTGACTCTGACACAGTGTTGTCTATGGTAACTCCCTCTCTATTTCTACCTGACTCTGACACAGTGTTGTCTATGGTAACTCCCTCTCTATTTCTACCTGACTCTGACACCGTGTTGTCTATGGTAACTCCCTCTCTATTTCTACCTGACTCTGACACCGTGTTGTCTATGGTAACTCCCTCTCTATTTCTACCTGACTCTGACACCATGTTGTCTATGGTAACTCCCTCTCTATTTCTACCTGACTCTGACACAGTGTTGTCTATGGTAACTCCCTCTCTATTTCTACCTGACTCTGACACCGTGTTGTCTATGGTAACTCCCTCTCTATTTCTACCTGACTCTGACACCATGTTGTCTATGGTAACTCCCTCTCTATTTCTACCTGACTCTGACACAGTGTTGTCTATGGTAACTCCCTCTCTATTTCTACCTGACTCTGACACCGTGTTGTCTATGGTAACTCCCTCTCTATTTCTACCTGACTCTGACACCGTGTTGTCTATGGTAACTCCCTCTCTATTTCTACCTGACTCTGACACCAGTGTTGTCTATGGTAACTCCCTCTCTATTTCTACCTGACTCTGACACCGTGTTGTCTATGGTAACTCCCTCTCTATTTCTACCTGACTCTGACACAGTGTTGTCTATGGTAACTCCCTCTCTATTTCTACCTGACTCTGACACCAGTGTTGTCTATGGTAACTCCCTCTCTATTTCTACCTGACTCTGACACCATGTTGTCTATGGTAACTCCCTCTCTATTTCTACCTGACTCTGACACAGTGTTGTCTATGGTAACTCCCTCTCTATTTCTACCTGACTCTGACACCATGTTGTCTATGGTAACTCCCTCTCTATTTCTACCTGACTCTGACACAGTGTTGTCTATGGTAACTCCCTCTCTATTTCTACCTGACTCTGACACAGTGTTGTCTATGGTAACTCCCTCTCTATTTCTACCTGACTCTGACACCGTGTTGTCTATGGTAACTCCCTCTCTATTTCTACCTGACTCTGACACCGTGTTGTCTATGGTAACTCCCTCTCTATTTCTACCTGACTCTGACACAGTGTTGTCTATGGTAACTCCCTCTCTATTTCTACCTGACTCTGACACCGTGTTGTCTATGGTAACTCCCTCTCTATTTCTACCTGACTCTGACACCGTGTTGTCTATGGTAACTCCCTCTCTATTTCTACCTGACTCTGACACCGTGTTGTCTATGGTAACTCCCTCTCTATTTCTACCTGACTCTGACACAGTGTTGTCTATGGTAACTCCCTCTCTATTTCTACCTGACTCTGACACCATGTTGTCTATGGTAACTCCCTCTCTATTTCTACCTGACTCTGACACAGTGTTGTCTATGGTAACTCCCTCTCTATTTCTACCTGACTCTGACACCGTGTTGTCTATGGTAACTCCCTCTCTATTTCTACCTGACTCTGACACCATGTTGTCTATGGTAACTCCCTCTCTATTTCTACCTGACTCTGACACCATGTTGTCTATGGTAACTCCCTCTCTATTTCTACCTGACTCTGACACAGTGTTGTCTATGGTAACTCCCTCTCTATTTCTACCTGACTCTGACACCGTGTTGTCTATGGTAACTCCCTCTCTATTTCTACCTGACTCTGACACCGTGTTGTCTATGGTAACTCCCTCTCTATTTCTACCTGACTCTGACACCATGTTGTCTATGGTAACTCCCTCTCTATTTCTACCTGACTCTGACACAGTGTTGTCTATGGTAACTCCCTCTCTATTTCTACCTGACTCTGACACAGTGTTGTCTATGGTAACTCCCTCTCTATTTCTACCTGACTCTGACACCATGTTGTCTATGGTAACTCCCTCTCTATTTCTACCTGACTCTGACACCGTGTTGTCTATGGTAACTCCCTCTCTATTTCTACCTGACTCTGACACCATGTTGTCTATGGTAACTCCCTCTCTATTTCTACCTGACTCTGACACAGTGTTGTCTATGGTAACTCCCTCTCTATTTCTACCTGACTCTGACACCGTGTTGTCTATGGTAACTCCCTCTCTATTTCTACCTGACTCTGACACAGTGTTGTCTATGGTAACTCCCTCTCTATTTCTACCTGACTCTGACACCGTGTTGTCTATGGTAACTCCCTCTCTATTTCTACCTGACTCTGACACCGTGTTGTCTATGGTAACTCCCTCTCTATTTCTACCTGACTCTGACACCGTGTTGTCTATGGTAACTCCCTCTCTATTTCTACCTGACTCTGACACCATGTTGTCTATGGTAACTCCCTCTCTATTTCTACCTGACTCTGACACAGTGTTGTCTATGGTAACTCCCTCTCTATTTCTACCTGACTCTGACACCGTGTTGTCTATGGTAACTCCCTCTCTATTTCTACCTGACTCTGACACCATGTTGTCTATGGTAACTCCCTCTCTATTTCTACCTGACTCTGACACCGTGTTGTCTATGGTAACTCCCTCTCTATTTCTACCTGACTCTGACACAGTGTTGTCTATGGTAACTCCCTCTCTATTTCTACCTGACTCTGACACCATGTTGTCTATGGTAACTCCCTCTCTATTTCTACCTGACTCTGACACCGTGTTGTCTATGGTAACTCCCTCTCTATTTCTACCTGACTCTGACACCGTGTTGTCTATGGTAACTCCCTCTCTATTTCTACCTGACTCTGACACCAGTGTTGTCTATGGTAACTCCCTCTCTATTTCTACCTGACTCTGACACAGTGTTGTCTATGGTAACTCCCTCTCTATTTCTACCTGACTCTGACACCGTGTTGTCTATGGTAACTCCCTCTCTATTTCTACCTGACTCTGACACCGTGTTGTCTATGGTAACTCCCTCTCTATTTCTACCTGACTCTGACACCATGTTGTCTATGGTAACTCCCTCTCTATTTCTACCTGACTCTGACACCAGTGTTGTCTATGGTAACTCCCTCTCTATTTCTACCTGACTCTGACACCAGTGTTGTCTATGGTAACTCCCTCTCTATTTCTACCTGACTCTGACACCGTGTTGTCTATGGTAACTCCCTCTCTATTTCTACCTGACTCTGACACCGTGTTGTCTATGGTAACTCCCTCTCTATTTCTACCTGACTCTGACACCGTGTTGTCTATGGTAACTCCCTCTCTATTTCTACCTGACTCTGACACCATGTTGTCTATGGTAACTCCCTCTCTATTTCTACCTGACTCTGACACCGTGTTGTCTATGGTAACTCCCTCTCTATTTCTACCTGACTCTGACACAGTGTTGTCTATGGTAACTCCCTCTCTCTTTCTACCTGACTCTGACACCGTGTTGTCTATGGTAACTCCCTCTCTATTTCTACCTGACTCTGACACCGTGTTGTCTATGGTAACTCCCTCTCTATTTCTACCTGACTCTGACACAGTGTTGTCTATGGTAACTCCCTCTCTATTTCTACCTGACTCTGACACCATGTTGTCTATGGTAACTCCCTCTCTATTTCTACCTGACTCTGACACCGTGTTGTCTATGGTAACTCCCTCTCTATTTCTACCTGACTCTGACACCGTGTTGTCTATGGTAACTCCCTCTCTATTTCTACCTGACTCTGACACAGTGTTGTCTATGGTAACTCCCTCTCTATTTCTACCTGACTCTGACACCGTGTTGTCTATGGTAACTCCCTCTCTATTTCTACCTGACTCTGACACCGTGTTGTCTATGGTAACTCCCTCTCTATTTCTACCTGACTCTGACACCGTGTTGTCTATGGTAACTCCCTCTCTATTTCTACCTGACTCTGACACCATGTTGTCTATGGTAACTCCCTCTCTATTTCTACCTGACTCTGACACCAGTGTTGTCTATGGTAACTCCCTCTCTATTTCTACCTGACTCTGACACCGTGTTGTCTATGGTAACTCCCTCTCTATTTCTACCTGACTCTGACACCATGTTGTCTATGGTAACTCCCTCTCTATTTCTACCTGACTCTGACACCGTGTTGTCTATGGTAACTCCCTCTCTATTTCTACCTGACTCTGACACCGTGTTGTCTATGGTAACTCCCTCTCTATTTCTACCTGACTCTGACACCGTGTTGTCTATGGTAACTCCCTCTCTATTTCTACCTGACTCTGACACAGTGTTGTCTATGGTAACTCCCTCTCTATTTCTACCTGACTCTGACACCGTGTTGTCTATGGTAACTCCCTCTCTATTTCTACCTGACTCTGACACCGTGTTGTCTATGGTAACTCCCTCTCTATTTCTACCTGACTCTGACACCATGTTGTCTATGGTAACTCCCTCTCTATTTCTACCTGACTCTGACACAGTGTTGTCTATGGTAACTCCCTCTCTATTTCTACCTGACTCTGACACCGTGTTGTCTATGGTAACTCCCTCTCTATTTCTACCTGACTCTGACACCATGTTGTCTATGGTAACTCCCTCTCTATTTCTACCTGACTCTGACACCGTGTTGTCTATGGTAACTCCCTCTCTATTTCTACCTGACTCTGACACCGTGTTGTCTATGGTAACTCCCTCTCTATTTCTACCTGACTCTGACACCGTGTTGTCTATGGTAACTCCCTCTCTATTTCTACCTGACTCTGACACCGTGTTGTCTATGGTAACTCCCTCTCTATTTCTACCTGACTCTGACACAGTGTTGTCTATGGTAACTCCCTCTCTATTTCTACCTGACTCTGACACAGTGTTGTCTATGGTAACTCCCTCTCTATTTCTACCTGACTCTGACACCGTGTTGTCTATGGTAACTCCCTCTCTATTTCTACCTGACTCTGACACAGTGTTGTCTATGGTAACTCCCTCTCTATTTCTACCTGACTCTGACACAGTGTTGTCTATGGTAACTCCCTCTCTATTTCTACCTGACTCTGACACCGTGTTGTCTATGGTAACTCCCTCTCTATTTCTACCTGACTCTGACACCGTGTTGTCTATGGTAACTCCCTCTCTATTTCTACCTGACTCTGACACAGTGTTGTCTATGGTAACTCCCTCTCTATTTCTACCTGACTCTGACACAGTGTTGTCTATGGTAACTCCCTCTCTATTTCTACCTGACTCTGACACCGTGTTGTCTATGGTAACTCCCTCTCTATTTCTACCTGACTCTGACACCGTGTTGTCTATGGTAACTCCCTCTCTATTTCTACCTGACTCTGACACCGTGTTGTCTATGGTAACTCCCTCTCTATTTCTACCTGACTCTGACACCGTGTTGTCTATGGTAACTCCCTCTCTATTTCTACCTGACTCTGACACCAGTGTTGTCTATGGTAACTCCCTCTCTATTTCTACCTGACTCTGACACAGTGTTGTCTATGGTAACTCCCTCTCTATTTCTACCTGACTCTGACACCATGTTGTCTATGGTAACTCCCTCTCTATTTCTACCTGACTCTGACACCGTGTTGTCTATGGTAACTCCCTCTCTATTTCTACCTGACTCTGACACCGTGTTGTCTATGGTAACTCCCTCTCTATTTCTACCTGACTCTGACACCATGTTGTCTATGGTAACTCCCTCTCTATTTCTACCTGACTCTGACACCGTGTTGTCTATGGTAACTCCCTCTCTATTTCTACCTGACTCTGACACCGTGTTGTCTATGGTAACTCCCTCTCTATTTCTACCTGACTCTGACACCAGTGTTGTCTATGGTAACTCCCTCTCTATTTCTACCTGACTCTGACACAGTGTTGTCTATGGTAACTCCCTCTCTATTTCTACCTGACTCTGACACCGTGTTGTCTATGGTAACTCCCTCTCTATTTCTACCTGACTCTGACACCGTGTTGTCTATGGTAACTCCCTCTCTATTTCTACCTGACTCTGACACCGTGTTGTCTATGGTAACTCCCTCTCTATTTCTACCTGACTCTGACACAGTGTTGTCTATGGTAACTCCCTCTCTATTTCTACCTGACTCTGACACCGTGTTGTCTATGGTAACTCCCTCTCTATTTCTACCTGACTCTGACACCATGTTGTCTATGGTAACTCCCTCTCTATTTCTACCTGACTCTGACACCGTGTTGTCTATGGTAACTCCCTCTCTATTTCTACCTGACTCTGACACCGTGTTGTCTATGGTAACTCCCTCTCTATTTCTACCTGACTCTGACACAGTGTTGTCTATGGTAACTCCCTCTCTATTTCTACCTGACTCTGACACAGTGTTGTCTATGGTAACTCCCTCTCTATTTCTACCTGACTCTGACACCGTGTTGTCTATGGTAACTCCCTCTCTATTTCTACCTGACTCTGACACCGTGTTGTCTATGGTAACTCCCTCTCTATTTCTACCTGACTCTGACACCATGTTGTCTATGGTAACTCCCTCTCTATTTCTACCTGACTCTGACACCGTGTTGTCTATGGTAACTCCCTCTCTATTTCTACCTGACTCTGACACCGTGTTGTCTATGGTAACTCCCTCTCTATTTCTACCTGACTCTGACACCGTGTTGTCTATGGTAACTCCCTCTCTATTTCTACCTGACTCTGACACCGTGTTGTCTATGGTAACTCCCTCTCTATTTCTACCTGACTCTGACACCGTGTTGTCTATGGTAACTCCCTCTCTATTTCTACCTGACTCTGACACCATGTTGTCTATGGTAACTCCCTCTCTATTTCTACCTGACTCTGACACAGTGTTGTCTATGGTAACTCCCTCTCTATTTCTACCTGACTCTGACACCGTGTTGTCTATGGTAACTCCCTCTCTATTTCTACCTGACTCTGACACCGTGTTGTCTATGGTAACTCCCTCTCTATTTCTACCTGACTCTGACACCATGTTGTCTATGGTAACTCCCTCTCTATTTCTACCTGACTCTGACACCATGTTGTCTATGGTAACTCCCTCTCTATTTCTACCTGACTCTGACACCATGTTGTCTATGGTAACTCCCTCTCTATTTCTACCTGACTCTGACACCGTGTTGTCTATGGTAACTCCCTCTCTATTTCTACCTGACTCTGACACCGTGTTGTCTATGGTAACTCCCTCTCTATTTCTACCTGACTCTGACACCGTGTTGTCTATGGTAACTCCCTCTCTATTTCTACCTGACTCTGACACCGTGTTGTCTATGGTAACTCCCTCTCTATTTCTACCTGACTCTGACACCATGTTGTCTATGGTAACTCCCTCTCTATTTCTACCTGACTCTGACACCATGTTGTCTATGGTAACTCCCTCTCTATTTCTACCTGACTCTGACACCGTGTTGTCTATGGTAACTCCCTCTCTATTTCTACCTGACTCTGACACCGTGTTGTCTATGGTAACTCCCTCTCTATTTCTACCTGACTCTGACACCATGTTGTCTATGGTAACTCCCTCTCTATTTCTACCTGACTCTGACACCGTGTTGTCTATGGTAACTCCCTCTCTATTTCTACCTGACTCTGACACCGTGTTGTCTATGGTAACTCCCTCTCTATTTCTACCTGACTCTGACACAGTGTTGTCTATGGTAACTCCCTCTCTATTTCTACCTGACTCTGACACCGTGTTGTCTATGGTAACTCCCTCTCTATTTCTACCTGACTCTGACACCATGTTGTCTATGGTAACTCCCTCTCTATTTCTACCTGACTCTGACACCATGTTGTCTATGGTAACTCCCTCTCTATTTCTACCTGACTCTGACACCATGTTGTCTATGGTAACTCCCTCTCTATTTCTACCTGACTCTGACACCGTGTTGTCTATGGTAACTCCCTCTCTATTTCTACCTGACTCTGACACAGTGTTGTCTATGGTAACTCCCTCTCTATTTCTACCTGACTCTGACACAGTGTTGTCTATGGTAACTCCCTCTCTATTTCTACCTGACTCTGACACCGTGTTGTCTATGGTAACTCCCTCTCTATTTCTACCTGACTCTGACACCGTGTTGTCTATGGTAACTCCCTCTCTATTTCTACCTGACTCTGACACCATGTTGTCTATGGTAACTCCCTCTCTATTTCTACCTGACTCTGACACAGTGTTGTCTATGGTAACTCCCTCTCTATTTCTACCTGACTCTGACACCGTGTTGTCTATGGTAACTCCCTCTCTATTTCTACCTGACTCTGACACCATGTTGTCTATGGTAACTCCCTCTCTATTTCTACCTGACTCTGACACAGTGTTGTCTATGGTAACTCCCTCTCTATTTCTACCTGACTCTGACACCATGTTGTCTATGGTAACTCCCTCTCTATTTCTACCTGACTCTGACACAGTGTTGTCTATGGTAACTCCCTCTCTATTTCTACCTGACTCTGACACCGTGTTGTCTATGGTAACTCCCTCTCTATTTCTACCTGACTCTGACACCATGTTGTCTATGGTAACTCCCTCTCTATTTCTACCTGACTCTGACACCAGTGTTGTCTATGGTAACTCCCTCTCTATTTCTACCTGACTCTGACACCATGTTGTCTATGGTAACTCCCTCTCTATTTCTACCTGACTCTGACACCGTGTTGTCTATGGTAACTCCCTCTCTATTTCTACCTGACTCTGACACCGTGTTGTCTATGGTAACTCCCTCTCTATTTCTACCTGACTCTGACACCGTGTTGTCTATGGTAACTCCCTCTCTATTTCTACCTGACTCTGACACCGTGTTGTCTATGGTAACTCCCTCTCTATTTCTACCTGACTCTGACACCGTGTTGTCTATGGTAACTCCCTCTCTATTTCTACCTGACTCTGACACCGTGTTGTCTATGGTAACTCCCTCTCTATTTCTACCTGACTCTGACACCATGTTGTCTATGGTAACTCCCTCTCTATTTCTACCTGACTCTGACACCGTGTTGTCTATGGTAACTCCCTCTCTATTTCTACCTGACTCTGACACCGTGTTGTCTATGGTAACTCCCTCTCTATTTCTACCTGACTCTGACACCGTGTTGTCTATGGTAACTCCCTCTCTATTTCTACCTGACTCTGACACCGTGTTGTCTATGGTAACTCCCTCTCTATTTCTACCTGACTCTGACACAGTGTTGTCTATGGTAACTCCCTCTCTATTTCTACCTGACTCTGACACCGTGTTGTCTATGGTAACTCCCTCTCTATTTCTACCTGACTCTGACACCGTGTTGTCTATGGTAACTCCCTCTCTATTTCTACCTGACTCTGACACCATGTTGTCTATGGTAACTCCCTCTCTATTTCTACCTGACTCTGACACCAGTGTTGTCTATGGTAACTCCCTCTCTATTTCTACCTGACTCTGACACCGTGTTGTCTATGGTAACTCCCTCTCTATTTCTACCTGACTCTGACACCGTGTTGTCTATGGTAACTCCCTCTCTATTTCTACCTGACTCTGACACCGTGTTGTCTATGGTAACTCCCTCTCTATTTCTACCTGACTCTGACACCATGTTGTCTATGGTAACTCCCTCTCTATTTCTACCTGACTCTGACACAGTGTTGTCTATGGTAACTCCCTCTCTATTTCTACCTGACTCTGACACCGTGTTGTCTATGGTAACTCCCTCTCTATTTCTACCTGACTCTGACACCATGTTGTCTATGGTAACTCCCTCTCTATTTCTACCTGACTCTGACACAGTGTTGTCTATGGTAACTCCCTCTCTATTTCTACCTGACTCTGACACCGTGTTGTCTATGGTAACTCCCTCTCTATTTCTACCTGACTCTGACACCGTGTTGTCTATGGTAACTCCCTCTCTATTTCTACCTGACTCTGACACCGTGTTGTCTATGGTAACTCCCTCTCTATTTCTACCTGACTCTGACACCATGTTGTCTATGGTAACTCCCTCTCTATTTCTACCTGACTCTGACACCGTGTTGTCTATGGTAACTCCCTCTCTATTTCTACCTGACTCTGACACCGTGTTGTCTATGGTAACTCCCTCTCTATTTCTACCTGACTCTGACACCGTGTTGTCTATGGTAACTCCCTCTCTATTTCTACCTGACTCTGACACCGTGTTGTCTATGGTAACTCCCTCTCTATTTCTACCTGACTCTGACACCAGTGTTGTCTATGGTAACTCCCTCTCTATTTCTACCTGACTCTGACACCGTGTTGTCTATGGTAACTCCCTCTCTATTTCTACCTGACTCTGACACCGTGTTGTCTATGGTAACTCCCTCTCTATTTCTACCTGACTCTGACACCATGTTGTCTATGGTAACTCCCTCTCTATTTCTACCTGACTCTGACACCGTGTTGTCTATGGTAACTCCCTCTCTATTTCTACCTGACTCTGACACCGTGTTGTCTATGGTAACTCCCTCTCTATTTCTACCTGACTCTGACACCATGTTGTCTATGGTAACTCCCTCTCTATTTCTACCTGACTCTGACACAGTGTTGTCTATGGTAACTCCCTCTCTATTTCTACCTGACTCTGACACCGTGTTGTCTATGGTAACTCCCTCTCTATTTCTACCTGACTCTGACACCGTGTTGTCTATGGTAACTCCCTCTCTATTTCTACCTGACTCTGACACCGTGTTGTCTATGGTAACTCCCTCTCTATTTCTACCTGACTCTGACACCAGTGTTGTCTATGGTAACTCCCTCTCTATTTCTACCTGACTCTGACACCAGTGTTGTCTATGGTAACTCCCTCTCTATTTCTACCTGACTCTGACACCGTGTTGTCTATGGTAACTCCCTCTCTATTTCTACCTGACTCTGACACCATGTTGTCTATGGTAACTCCCTCTCTATTTCTACCTGACTCTGACACCATGTTGTCTATGGTAACTCCCTCTCTATTTCTACCTGACTCTGACACCGTGTTGTCTATGGTAACTCCCTCTCTATTTCTACCTGACTCTGACACCGTGTTGTCTATGGTAACTCCCTCTCTATTTCTACCTGACTCTGACACAGTGTTGTCTATGGTAACTCCCTCTCTATTTCTACCTGACTCTGACACCGTGTTGTCTATGGTAACTCCCTCTCTATTTCTACCTGACTCTGACACCGTGTTGTCTATGGTAACTCCCTCTCTATTTCTACCTGACTCTGACACCATGTTGTCTATGGTAACTCCCTCTCTATTTCTACCTGACTCTGACACCAGTGTTGTCTATGGTAACTCCCTCTCTATTTCTACCTGACTCTGACACCATGTTGTCTATGGTAACTCCCTCTCTATTTCTACCTGACTCTGACACCGTGTTGTCTATGGTAACTCCCTCTCTATTTCTACCTGACTCTGACACCGTGTTGTCTATGGTAACTCCCTCTCTATTTCTACCTGACTCTGACACCGTGTTGTCTATGGTAACTCCCTCTCTATTTCTACCTGACTCTGACACCGTGTTGTCTATGGTAACTCCCTCTCTATTTCTACCTGACTCTGACACCGTGTTGTCTATGGTAACTCCCTCTCTATTTCTACCTGACTCTGACACCGTGTTGTCTATGGTAACTCCCTCTCTATTTCTACCTGACTCTGACACCGTGTTGTCTATGGTAACTCCCTCTCTATTTCTACCTGACTCTGACACCGTGTTGTCTATGGTAACTCCCTCTCTATTTCTACCTGACTCTGACACCGTGTTGTCTATGGTAACTCCCTCTCTATTTCTACCTGACTCTGACACCGTGTTGTCTATGGTAACTCCCTCTCTATTTCTACCTGACTCTGACACCAGTGTTGTCTATGGTAACTCCCTCTCTATTTCTACCTGACTCTGACACCGTGTTGTCTATGGTAACTCCCTCTCTATTTCTACCTGACTCTGACACCATGTTGTCTATGGTAACTCCCTCTCTATTTCTACCTGACTCTGACACCGTGTTGTCTATGGTAACTCCCTCTCTATTTCTACCTGACTCTGACACCGTGTTGTCTATGGTAACTCCCTCTCTATTTCTACCTGACTCTGACACCGTGTTGTCTATGGTAACTCCCTCTCTATTTCTACCTGACTCTGACACCGTGTTGTCTATGGTAACTCCCTCTCTATTTCTACCTGACTCTGACACCGTGTTGTCTATGGTAACTCCCTCTCTATTTCTACCTGACTCTGACACAGTGTTGTCTATGGTAACTCCCTCTCTATTTCTACCTGACTCTGACACCGTGTTGTCTATGGTAACTCCCTCTCTATTTCTACCTGACTCTGACACAGTGTTGTCTATGGTAACTCCCTCTCTATTTCTACCTGACTCTGACACCGTGTTGTCTATGGTAACTCCCTCTCTATTTCTACCTGACTCTGACACCATGTTGTCTATGGTAACTCCCTCTCTATTTCTACCTGACTCTGACACCGTGTTGTCTATGGTAACTCCCTCTCTATTTCTACCTGACTCTGACACCAGTGTTGTCTATGGTAACTCCCTCTCTATTTCTACCTGACTCTGACACAGTGTTGTCTATGGTAACTCCCTCTCTATTTCTACCTGACTCTGACACAGTGTTGTCTATGGTAACTCCCTCTCTATTTCTACCTGACTCTGACACAGTGTTGTCTATGGTAACTCCCTCTCTATTTCTACCTGACTCTGACACCGTGTTGTCTATGGTAACTCCCTCTCTATTTCTACCTGACTCTGACACCATGTTGTCTATGGTAACTCCCTCTCTATTTCTACCTGACTCTGACACCGTGTTGTCTATGGTAACTCCCTCTCTATTTCTACCTGACTCTGACACCGTGTTGTCTATGGTAACTCCCTCTCTATTTCTACCTGACTCTGACACAGTGTTGTCTATGGTAACTCCCTCTCTATTTCTACCTGACTCTGACACAGTGTTGTCTATGGTAACTCCCTCTCTATTTCTACCTGACGCTGACACCGTGTTGTCTATGGTAACTCCCTCTCTATTTCTACCTGACTCTGACACCGTGTTGTCTATGGTAACTCCCTCTCTATTTCTACCTGACTCTGACACCGTGTTGTCTATGGTAACTCCCTCTCTATTTCTACCTGACTCTGACACAGTGTTGTCTATGGTAACTCCCTCTCTATTTCTACCTGACTCTGACACCATGTTGTCTATGGTAACTCCCTCTCTATTTCTACCTGACTCTGACACAGTGTTGTCTATGGTAACTCCCTCTCTATTTCTACCTGACTCTGACACCATGTTGTCTATGGTAACTCCCTCTCTATTTCTACCTGACTCTGACACAGTGTTGTCTATGGTAACTCCCTCTCTATTTCTACCTGACTCTGACACCGTGTTGTCTATGGTAACTCCCTCTCTATTTCTACCTGACTATGACACCGTGTTGTCTATGGTAACTCCCTCTCTATTTTTTCACGAAGCTAGGAAATGTTTCTTAACTTAACTACCTATTGTTTCACTTAAAGGGACATTCTAAATGTTCTACTTCATATTCATATTCTCCAGCACCGCCCCAACATCTACATATGGGGAAATGGTAATTTTCTATGTGTTGTAGTAAAACTTCAAAAGGCACTTGCACTTTGTTGCAGGTGTATGGTAACAGTTGAATAAGATGAGACAAAATAAGAAATCCCACACTGATCTTGCTAGTACCACTGCTCTTTATTAAGCTTTACATGTCGGCCTTAAGGCCTTCGTCAGAGCGTTTGTGAGTGTTTTTAATTTGCACCCTTATGAGACATTCCTCAACCCACATCTGTTCAATGCATGTGATGGGGTTGCAGTCGAGGGAAAATAAGCAAGTGTTACCAAATGTAACAATGTGCATTTCATAAGTATTCTAATAAAGTGTGTACATAAAACGTATTAAACATGTCTGTAAAACCACAATGAGAACATCGACCTACCAAGTAAGTTTTAATAAATCATTGGGTACAGAGCAAGAACAAACGCCAGAGTAATCTGAAGTGGTAGCATTTATTCATGTTCACATTTACAACTTAACATGCATAGGCAACTCATCATTAAGACCTTTTGGGAATAATGTCTGGAAGGTGAAAATCCCCAAACATTCTCTTTTGCTCAGAGTATTATTTATATCTCCTCCCCTGTCTGAGATCTTGACTTTCTCTATGCCACATATATCTAAAGGTAGAAATGTAATGTTTTACGTCATTCAAATGTACTGCTACTAGATAATCCATGTCGTTTCTCCTGATTGAACTTTTATGTTTACTTATTCTCTGCTTGAGAGAACGAGAGGTTTTACCTACATAACACAGCACACATGGACATTTAATAATGTAGATAACATGGGTGGTGGAGCACATAATAATGTTATTTATTTGGAACCGTTTTCCTACATGGTGGTGGCAGAAATACTCACACTTCATCATATTGTTGCACAGCGCGCAACCTCTGCATTTATGGCTACCATTCGGTAGAGGGTGAAAAAGAGCCAGGCTCATTTTCTTTTGTGACTGTCAGTTGGCAAAATCAAATCAAATCAAATGTTATTTCTCATATGCGCCAAATACAACAGATGTAGACTTTACAGTGAAATGCTTACTTACAAGCCCTTAACTAACAATGCAGTTTTAAGAAAATACCTAAAAAAAAGTAAGAGATTAGAATAACAAATAATTAAAGAGCAGCGGTAAATAACAATGCCAGGGCTATATACAGGGAGTACCGGTGTTGAGGTAATTCAGGTAATATGTACATGTATGTAGAGTTATTAAAGTGACTATACATAGATAATAACAGAGAGTAGCAGCAGTGTAGAAGGGGTGGGGGGGGGGGGGGGGGCAATGCAAAAGTCTGGGTAGCCATTTGATTACCTGTTCAGGAGTCTTATGGATTGGGGGTAGAAGCTGTTTTGAAGCTTCTTGGACTTAGACTTGGCACTCCGGTACCGCTTGCCATGCGGTAGCAGAGAGAACAGTCTATGACTAGGGTGGCTGGAGTCTTTGACAATTTTTAGGGCCTTCCTCTGACACTGCCTGGTATAGAAGTCCTGAAAGGCAGGAAGCTTGTCCCCGGTGATGTACTGTGCCGTGCGCACTACCCTCTGTAGTGCCTTGCGGTCGGAGGCCGAGTAGTTGCCATACCAGTCAATTGATGCAACCCGTCAGGATGCTCTCGATGGTGCAGCTGTTAAACCTTTTGAGGAGCTGAGGACCCATGCCAAATCTTTTCAGTCACCTGAGGGGGAATAGGTTTTGTTGTGCCCTCTTCATGACTGTCTTGGTGTGCTAGGACCATGTTAGATTGTTGGTGATGTGGACGCCAAGGAACTTGAAGCTCACAACCTGCTCCACTACAGCCCCGTCGATGAGAATGGGGGCATGCTCGGTCCTCCTTTTCTTGTAGCCCATGATCATCTCCTTTGTCTTGATCATGTTGAGGGAGAGGTTGTTGTCCTTGCACCATACGGTCAGGTCTCTGACCTCCTCCCTATAGGCTGTCTCATCGTTGTCGGTGATCCGGCTTACCATTGTTGTGTCATCAGCAAACTTAATGATGGTGTTGGAGTCGTGCTTGGCCGTGCAGTCATGAGTGAACAGGGAGTTCAGGAGGGGACTAAGCACGCATCCCTGAGGGGCCCCCGTGTTGAGGTTCAGCGTGGCACATGTGTTGTTACCTACCCTTACCACATGGGGGCGGCCCGTCAGGAAGTCCAGGATCCAGTTGCAGAGGGAGGTGTTTAGTCCCAGAGTCCTTAGCTGAGTGATGAGCTTTGAGGGCACTATGTTGTTGAACGCTGAGCTGTAGTCAATGAATAGCATTCTCACATAGGTGTTCCTTTTGTCCAGGTGGGAAAGGCCAATGTGGAGTGCAATGGAGATTGCATCATCTGTGGATCTGTTGGTGAGGTATGCAAATTGGAGTGGGTCTAGGGTTTCTGGGATAATGGTGTTGATGTGAGCCATGAGCAGCCTTTCAAAGCATTTCATGGCTACATACCTGAGTCCTACGGGTCGGTAGTCATTTAGGCAGGTTACCTTAGTGTTCTTGTGCACAGGGACTATGGTGGTCTGCTTGAAACATGTAGGTATTACAGACTCAGACAGGGAGAGGTTGAAAATGTCAGTGAAGACACTTGTCAGTTGGTCAGCGCATGCTTGGAGTACACGTTCTGGTAATCCGTTTGGCCCTGCGGCCTTGTGAATGTTGACCTGTTTAAAGGTTTTACTCGCATCGGCTGTGGAGAGCGTGATCACACAGTTGTCCGGAACAGCTGATGTACTCATGCATGTTTCAGTGTTACTTGCCTCGAATCGGGCATAGAAGTAATTTAGCTTGTCTGGTAGGCTTGTGTCACTGTGCAGCTCTCGGCTGTTCTTCCCTTTGTAATCTGTAATAGTTTGCAAGCCCTGCCACATCCGACGAGCGTCGGATTCGGTGTAGTACGATTCGATCTTAGTCCTGTATTGACGCTTTGCCTGTTTGATGGTTCGTCGGAGGGAATAGCGGGATTTCTTGTAAGCTTCCGGGTTAGAGTCCCGCTCCTTGAAAGTTGCAGCTCTACCCTTAAGCTCAATGCGAATGTTGCCTGTAATCCATGGCTTCTGGTTGGGGTATGTACGTACAGTCACTGTGGGGACGACGTCCTCGATGCACTTATTGATAAACGATTAAAACATTCCCAAACCAGAAACCGTGGATTGACGGCAGCATTCGCGTGAAACTGAAAGCGCGAACACTGCTTTTAACCAGGGCAAGGTGACCGGAAACATGACCGAATACAAACAGTGTAGCTATTCTCTCCGCAAGGCAATCAAACAGGCTAAGTCCCAGTACAGAGACAAAATAGAGTCGCAATTCAACAGCTCAGACACAAGAGGTATGTGGCAGGGTCTACAGTCTATCACGGATTACAAAACCTCAGGAGGCTGAAGAAATTCGGCTTGTCACCAAAAGCACTCACAAACTTCTACAGATGCACAATCGAGAGCATCCTGTCGGGCTGTATCACCGCCTGGTACGGCAACTGCTCCGCACACAACCGTAAGGCTCTCCAGCGGGTAGTGAGGTCTGCAGAACGCATCACCGGGGGCAAACTACCTGCCCTCCAGGACACCTACACCACCCGATGTCACAGGAAGGCCATAAAGATCATCAAGGACAACAACCACCCAAGCCACTGCCTGTTCACCCCGCTATCATCCAGAAGGCGAGGTCAGTACAGGTGCATCAAAGCAGGGACCGAGAGACTGAAAAACAGCTTCTATCTCAAGGCCATCAGACTGTTAAACAGCCACCACTAACATTTAGCGGCCGCTGCCAACATACTGACTCAACTCCAGCCACTTTAAAAATGGGAATTGATGGAAATTATGTAAAAATGTACCACTAGCCACTTTAAACAATGCCACTTAATATAATGTTTACATACCCTACATTACCCATCTCATATGTATATGTATATACTGTACTCTATATCATCTACTGCATCTTGCCATCTTTATGTAATACATGTACCACTAGCCACTTTAAACTATGCCACTTTATGTTTACATACCCTACAGTACTCATCTCATATGTATATACCGTACTCTATACCATCTACTGCATCTTGCCTATGCCGTTCTGTACCATCACTCATTCATATATCTTTATGTACATATTCTTTATCCCTTTATACTTGTGTGTATAAGGTAGTAGTTGTGGAATTGTTAGGTTAGATTACTTGTTGTTATTACTGCATTGTCGGAACTAGAAGCACAAGCATTTCGCTACACTCGCATTAACATCTGCTAACCATGTGTATGTGACTAATAAAATTTGATTTGATTTGATTTGATTAAAGCTAGTAACTGATGTGGTGTACTACTCAATGCCATCAGAAGAATCCTGGAACATATTCCAGTCTGTACTAGCAAAACAGTCCTGTAGTTTAGCATCTGCTTCATCTGACCACTTTTTTATAGACTGAGTCACTGTTTCTTCCTGCTTTAATTGTTGCTTGTAAGCAGTAATCAGGAGGATAATATTATGGTAAGATTTGCCAAATGGAGGGCGAGGGAGAGCTCTGTACGCATCTCTGTGTTTGGAGTAAAGGTGGCCTAGAATTGTTTCCCCTCTGGTTGCACATTTAACATAGTGATAGAAATTAGGTAAAACTGATTTGTTTCCCTTCATTAAAGTCCCCGGCCACTAGGAGCGCCGCCTCTGGATGAGCGTTTTCCTGTTTGCTTATAGCGGAATACAGCTCATTGAGTGTGGTTTTAGTGCCAGCATCGGACTGTGGTGGTATGTAGACAGCTACGAAAAATACAGATGAAAACTCTCAAAAAAAAAATCACAAAATAGATGGCATCATAAGGCAGGAAAATTATGTGGATATATTGAAGCAACATCTCAAGACATCAGTCAGGAAGTTAAAGCTTGGTCGCAAATGGGTCTTCCAAATGGACAATGACCCGAAGCATACTTCCAAAGTTGTGTCAAAATGGCTTCAGGATAACAAAGTCAAGGTATTGGAGTGGCCATCACAAAGCCCTGAACTCAATCCTGTAGAAAATTTGTGGGCAGAACTGAAAAAGTGTGTGTGAGCAAGCAGGCCTATAAACCTGACTCAGTTACACCAGCTCTGTCAGGAGGAATGGACCAAATTTCACCCAACCTATTGTGGGAAGCTTGTGGAAGGCTACCTGAAACGTTTGACCAAAGTAAAACATTTTAAAGGCAATGCTACCAAATACTAATTGAGTGTATGTAAACCTCTGACCCACTGGGAATGTGATGAAAGAAATAAAAGCTGAAATAAATCATTCTCTCTACTAATATTCTGACATTTCACATTCTTAACATAAAGTGGTGATCCTAACTGACCTAAAACAGGGAATTTTTACACGGATTAAATGTCAGGAATTGTGAAAAAGTGAGTTTAAATGTATTTGGTGAAGGTGTATGTAAACTTCCCACTTCAACTGTACACAGTGCCTTCTGAAAGTATTCACACACCTTGGCTTTTTCCACATTTTCTTGTGTTACAGGCGGAATTTATAAGTGATTAAATTGAGATTTTGTGTCACTGGCCTACACACACTCCCCCATAATGTTAAAGTGGAATTATGTTTTTAGATATTTGAAATAAATAATAAAAAATGAAAAGCTGAAATGTACCTATTTACTCAAGACATTTCAGCTTTTCATTTTTTATTATTTATTTCAAATATCTAAAAACATAATTATCTTTTGTTAAGGCAAGCCTGAATAAGTGCAGGAGTAGAACATTGCTTAATAGGTTGCATGGACTCACTGTGTGTGCAATAATAGTGTTTAACATGATGTTTGAATGACAAACTCATCTCTGTACCCCACACATACAATTATCTATAAGATCCCTTGGTCGAGCAGTGAATTTCAAACACAGATTCAACCACAAAGACCAGGGAGGTTTTCCAATGCCTCGCAAAGAAGGGCCCCTATTGGTAGATGGGTAAAATATAAAGAGCAGACATTGAATCTCCCTTTGAGCATGGTGAAGTTATTAATTACACTTTGGATGGTGCATCATCCAAAGGGGCGGCAGGTAGCCTAGCAGTTAGAGCGTTGGGGCCAGTAACCGAAAGGTTGCTAAATCGAATCCCTGAGCTGACAAGGTAAAAATCTGACCTTCTGCCCCTGAACAAGGCAGTTAACCCACTGTTCTTAGGCCGTCATTGTAAATGAGAATTTGTTCTTAACTGACTTGTCTAGTTAAATAAATAAAATAATCAATACACCCAGTCATTACAAAGATACATGTGTCCTAACTCAGTTGACTTTGTCATTATGAGGTATTGTCGGTAAATGGTTGCGAAAAAACATCTATTTAATACTTTTTGAATTTATGCTGTAAATGTGGAATAAGTCCAGGGATATGAATACTTTCTGCCAAAACTGTATTTGAGTCATACAGTATATACAGTACCAGTCAAAAGTTTGGACACCTACTCATTCAAGGGTTTTTCTTTATTCTTACTATTTTCTACATTGTATACAGAAGATAGCCCTATTTTCAAAATACCAAGCCCATATTATGTCAAGAACAGCTCAAATAAGCAAAGAGAAACGACAGTCCATCATTACTTTAAGACATGGAGGTCAGTCAATCTGGAAAATTTCAAGAACTTTAAAAGTTTCTTCAAGTGCAGTCGCCAAAACCATCAAGCGCTGTGATGAAACTGGCTCTCATGAGGACCGCCACTTGAAAGAAAGACTCAGAGTTAGGATAAGTTCATTAGAGTTAACTGCACCTCAGATTGCAGCCCAAATAAATGCTTCACAGAGTTCTAGTAACAGACACATCTACTGTTCAGAGGAGACTGCATGAATCAGGACTTCATGGTTGAATTGCTGCAAAGAAACCACTACTAAAGGACACCAATAATAAGAAGAGATTTGCTTGGGCCAAGAAACATGAGCAATGGACATTAGACCGGTGGAAATCTGTCCTTTGGTCTGATGAGTCCAAATTTGAGATTTTTGGTTCTAACTGCCGTGTCTTTGTGAGACGCAGAGTAGGTGAAAAGATGATCTCCGCATGAGTGGTTCCCACCGTGAAGCATGGAGGAGGAGGTGTGATGGTGTGGGGGTGCTTTGCTGGTGACACTCTCTGTGATTTATTTAGAATTCAAGGCACACTTAACCAGCATTGCTATCACAGCATTCTGCAGTGATACGCCATCCCATCTGGTTTGTGCTTAGTGGGTCTATCATTTGTTTTTCAACAGGATAATTAGCCAATGTACCTTCAGGCTGTGTAAGGGCTATTTGACCAAGAAGGAGAGTGATGGAGTGCTGCATCAGATGACCTGGCCTCCACAATCACCCGAACTCAACCCAATTGAGATGGTTTGGACTAAGTTGGACTGCAGAGTGAAGGAAAAGCAGCCAACTACTCCTTCAAGACAGTTGGAAAAGCATTCCAGGTGAAGATGGTTGAGAGAATGCCAAGAGTCTGCAAAGCTGCCATCAAGGCAAATGGTGGCTAATTTGAAGAATCTCAAATATAAAATATATTTTGATTTGTTTCACACTTTTCTGGTTACTACATGATTCCATATGTGTTATTTCATAGTTTTGATGTCTTCACTATTTTTCTACAATGTACAATAAAGAAAAACCCTTGAATGATTAGGTGTGTCCAAACTTTTGACTGGTACTGTATATAAAAATGATATGGATTATATGTTATGGTTACTAATGGCATATGAATTTGCATAGTGGCATGTTGGGGATTTATTTTTGGAACAAATGGGTTAACAGACAGAACCTTTGCCAGCCTTATCAGTGCTAGAGTTAGGCTACTGTGTGTGTGTAATACTGTAATGCTTTACACACCCCTACTGAGAGAGTAATGAGAGAAGCTGCTTTTTGAATCGATCTGGACTTGCTCTAACGGGCTCCAGAATTTCTGCTGCTGCTGCTAGCTGCTGTTGTATGTGTCTGTACCAGAGCCCAGTGTGAGTCATGATATGGGAACAACCAATGGAGGGGGATAAGAGAAGGGAGATAAGCAGAATAGGAACACTCAGTCCATAGTCCCTGGAATGTTGTATGTGTCTGTACCAGAGCCCAGTGTGAGTCATGATGTGGGAACAACCAATGGAGGGGGATAAGAGAAGGGAAATCAGCAGAATTGGAACACTCAGTCCATAGCCCCTTCCCCCACACCGCTGAGACTCAGTCCATAGCCCCTTCCCCCACACCGCTGAGACTGACTCAGTCCATAGCCCCTTCCCCCACACCGCTGAGACTCAGTCCATAGCCCCTTCCCCCACACCGCTGAGACTGACTCAGTCCATAGCCCCTTCCCCCACACCGCTGAGACTGACTCAGTCCATAGCCCCTTCCCCCACACCGCTGAGACTGACTCAGTCCATAGCCCCTTCCCCCACACCGCTGAGACTCAGTCCATAGCCCCTTCCCCCACACCGCTGAGACTCAGTCCATAGCCCTTTCCCCCACACCGCTGAGACTCAGTCCATAGCCCCTTCCCCCACACCGCTGAGACTGACTCAGTCCATAGCCCTTTCCCCCACACCGCTGAGACTCAGTTCATAGCCCTTTCCCCCACACCGCTGAGACTCAGTCCATAGCCCTTTCCCCCACACCGCTGAGACTCAGTCCATAGCCCCTTCCCCCACACCGCTGAGACTGACTCAGTCCATAGCCCCTTCCCCCACACCGCTGAGACTCAGTCCATAGCCCCTTCCCCCACACCGCTGAGACTGACTCAGTCCATAGCCCTTTCCCCCACACCGCTGAGACTCAGGCCATAGCCCCTTCCCCCACACCGCTGTTACTGACTCAGTCCATAGCCCCTTCCCCCACACCTCTGAGACTGACTCAGTCCATAGCCCCTTCCCCCACACCTCTGAGACTGACTCAGTCCATAGCCCCTTCCCCCACACCGCTGAGACTGACTCAGTCCATAGCCACTTCCCCCACACCGCTGAGACTGACTCAGTCCATAGCCCCTTCCCCCACACCGCTGAGACTGACTCAGTCCATATCCCCTTCCCCCACACCGCTGAGACTGACTCAGTCCATAGCCCCTTCCCCCACACTGCTGAGGGAGGGGGGGTTAGGGTCTAGGTTCAACTAATCATCAAGCTTTGATAATTTTAATCAACTGTGTAGTGTTAGGGCAAAACCCAAAATGGGGCTTGGGCCTAGAGGGGAAGGGCTAAGAGCTAGGAGAAAGGGCTAGGGGGAGGGCTAGAGGCTAAGATCTAGGGGTTAGGGGGGAAGGGCTAGGGGTTGAGCTAGGGACTAGGGACTAGGGGGGAAGGGCTAGGGGTTGAGCTAGGAGGAAGGGCTAGGGGCTAGGGGGTTGCTTCTGTACAGCCTGTTGGGTACGGTTAAATTCCATGTGTCCATAGGTAGAACTTAGCCTCTTAGGTAAACTCTCCTGAGGTTAAGGGTCACCGGTTGTAACTCAGCTATGGTGGTCTGGAAAGTTACTGCTAAGGACTGATTGCCTGGGGCTGGTACCAAGAGAACAAACAGAGAGTATATTTCTGTCTTCCCCCTTTGATTAATTACTTAAAAATATAGTTGTGGTTCACTTCATCCTTTAAATCCAGCATTTCCAAACATGAACAACCTAGAATTCCCAACAAGCCTCTCATGTGGAACGAGAGAGAGCTCGGTTTGTTGTTTTGAAAGTTTCTCCTTTACAAAGTTTGTTTACTAGCCTGCCTGTTTAATTTGGATCCCTCGACGTGGTTAGCCTCAGTTGCAAGGACCGCTACTATCTGTCCTGGGATAGGTGCTAGCTATCAAGCTAGCCAGGTTTCCTTGACAGTTCGAACAGCCCATTAAGAACCAGTGTATCTTTAAGCTGTTAGCCCTTGTGGCTGGGACCGCGGATACTCTGAGGCTTGTGGCTGTTTAAATCCCTGCTGTTTGTTGCTGTTTCACAGTTCATTATCCACCCTCCCTCCCGAAAGTCTGGGAGGAGAGAGACAAGCTTCTGGGTCAGTAGCTTCAGCCCCACATCACACACACATACACCAACTGACACTCACAAGTGCCTGATTGATTGACTCTATTAGCCAAACAATGTTTCTATTTGTATTTAGGATTTTTTTCTTCATATTATGTCTTTCTCCGATAAGCTACAGTACCCAGGAAAGGGCTATCAATAGCCCATATTAATATATGTAGCCTTATAAATAAGGTTCATAAAAACAATAACTTGCTAACATTGGATAACATTCATATCCTGGCCTCACTTACATAATTACTTTGATACAGAAAAGACAGAAATACCTATGGGGGAGGTTTTGCTGTATATGTTCAGAGGCATATTCCTGTAAAGCTTTGAGAGGATCATGTCAAATTTGGTTAAATTCTTGTGTTTGCAAGTTCACCTGCCTCGTCTTTTTGGATGCTGCTATAGGCCAAAAAGTGCTAACAGACAGTATTTGGATAATATGTTCGCAATGCTTGATAATGTGTGTGATGTTAAGAGAGGTCTATTTTCTGGGTGACCTGAACATTGACTGGTTAGCAACTAGCTGTCCTCTCAATAGGAAGCTTCTAACTTTGACTAATGCCTGTAATGTGACCCAGGTTATCACTCAACCAACTAGAGGGCATACCAATAATGTTGGAACTGTGACATTCACTTGTATTGATTATATCTTCACTAATACTTTGCTCCAAAGCAATATCAGTTCCCATAACATTGTGGCAATAACAAGGAAAGCCAAAGTGCCAAAGGTTAGGCCTACAGTAATTTACTGTAAATAGATCATACAAAATGTTTTCTCAGGACTCTTTTGTTGAAGATGTAAAACATACATGTATATGTTGGTCTGTGTGTGAGGAAGTGAATCCAGATGCAGCACTGGAAGTATTTGTAAAATTGTTCATGCTAATTGTTGACATGCATGCACCTGTTAAAAAATGAACTGTGAGAACTGTTAGAGCCCCCTGGATTGATGATCAATTGAAAAATTGTATGGTTCAGCTAATTGACACAAAAGCGGTGGCAAACAAGTCAGGCTCAATGACTATTTCACTAGCAAAGTGGAAAAACTCAGAAGTGAAATTACAACATGGAACAGTGAACCATTATATTTTTTGTATTAAAGATCTAGTAATTAAAGAGAAGGATTGTTTTGAATTCAGTCAAGTTAGTGTGGGAGAGGTGGAAAAACTACTGTTATCCATCAACATTGATAAACCACCAGGTATAGACAATCTTGATGGGAAACTATTGAGAATGTTAGAAGACTGTATTGCCACTCCTATTTGCTATACTTTTAACCAAAGCATAAAGGAGGGTGTGTCAACAGGCATGAAGGGAAGCAAAAGTAATTCCACGGCCTAAAAATAGTAAAGCACTCTTTGCTGGCTCTAACAGCCTCCCAATAAGCTTGCTCCCTGTTCTTAGTGAACTGATGGAAAGCATTGTGTTTGACCAAATAAAATGCTATTTTTCAGAAAACAAGTTGACTACTGACTTTCAGCATGCATTTAGAGAAGGGCACTCAACTGACTCACATGACTGATGATTGGCTAAAATAAATGCATAATAAGATGATAGTTGGAGCTGTATTGTTAGATTTCAGTGCAGCCTTTGATGTTACTGATCCTAAATTGTTATTGAAGAAACTCACTTGCTATGGCTTTACATCACCTGCCATCACATGGTTGGTGAGTTATTTATTCATTAAAACCCAGAAAGTGTTATTCAATGGAAGCTTCTCTAACATCAGATATGTACAGTGCGTTGTCCCTCAGGGCAGCTGCCTTGGGATGTTACTCTTCTGTATTTTTGCAAATGATTTGCCACTGGTCTTACATGAAGCTAGAATGACTATGCATGTTGAGGATTCCTCACTCTACATGTCAGTACCCAAAGCCAGTGAGCTCACTAACATTCTAAATAAGAAGTTACAGTCAGTATCAGAATGGATGATTAATAATAAACTGTTCTAAAAATACACCAAACGCTAAAAGCGTTGTATTTGGTTCAAAACATTCTCTAGGACCTAAACTTCAACTGGAGTTAAGGGTGTGACCATTAAGGGTGTGACCATTAAGGGTTTGACCATTAAGGGTGTGACTATTAAGGGTGTGACCATTAAGGGTGTGACCATTAAGGGTGTGGCCATTAAGGGTTTGACCATTAAGGGTGTGGCCATTAAGGGTGTGACCATTAAGGGTGTGACCATTAAGGGTTTGACCATTAAAGGTGTGACCATTAAGGGTGTGACCATTGAGCAAGTTGAGGAAGCTGAACTCTTACGTATAACATTGGATAGGCAATTATCATGGTCAAGTCATATAGGCAAAGTTGTTGTGAAGATGGGGAGCTGTACTAGTGTAACTGTACTAGTTGTTCAGGCTCTGGCATTGTCCCATCTTAATTACTGTCTGTTAATATGGTCAAGTGCAGAAAAGAAAGACCTAGCAAAGCTGCAGCTGTCTCAAAACAGAGCAGCATGCCTTGTACTTGACTGCACATGCAGAACTAACATCAACAACATGCATGCCAGTCTTTGCTGGCTGAATGTGAACAAAATATTAACTGCTTCTGCTAGGTTTTATGAGAAATATTACTGTGATGAAATTCCAGATTGTCTGCGTAATCAAATAACATACTGCTCAGACACCCATACATACCCCACAAGACATGCCACCAGGGGACTCTTCACAGTCCCCAAGTCCAAAAGGAATTCACGGTAACCCACAGTTATATACAGAGCCATGATCACATGGAACTCCCTTCCATCTCCAATTACTCAGGCAAAAAGAAAAATTACCTTTAAAAAATGTATGAAACAACATCTCATGGCACAATAGGGACTGTGAAATGACTCACAAACACATTCTATCACATAACACACACAATTTATACACACATTATTCTTTAGTTGTATTGTGTGTATATTGGTGTATTTTAATATGTGTGACAGTTCTTGTCTATCAGTGTATCAGTGTTGTGTTACTTGTCATGTTTTAGGTTTTTGTGTGGACCCCAGGAAGAATAGCTGCTGCTTCAGCAAAAGCTATTGAGGAATACGAAAAAACCAAAGTCACCTCCTAGAAAAAGTGGTCTGAGACTGACTCAGCCATCACACATAGAAGGGATGATGCAACGAGAGGACATTGAGCCTTGTCTGTGACAATACAGAGGCGGATGCAAGATGCAAGCAACGATGGTTTAATGAATACAGTTTACAGCAGCAACAGGACAGACAGACTGTACTCAGACGGAATCCGACCCAGGGACTAGGGCGCATCTTCCGATGATAGCGTGCTGAGAAATCCAGGGGAGTGTGTCCGGATGGGTAGGAAGGAGCACAGAAGATAATCCACACAAGGGCGGCGAGAGAATGAGCACGGACACACGACACAACCTCAGGGAAGTAACAACGATCTGACAACAAGAAACACTGGTTACAGAACATATAAAGGGAAGATAAGTGATTCCAGCTGGCGCAGACAATCAGGCCGAGATTGGGAACCACACCCACACAAACACGGGAGAGAGAGAGAGAGAGAGAGAGAGAGAGAGAGAGAGAGAGAGAGAGAGAGAGAGAGAGAGAGAGAGAAAAAGAGAAAGAGAAAGAGAGAGGGAGGCAGTGGATTCATGAACCGTGACAATACCCCCCCCCCTAGGAACGCCTCTTGGCGTTCCCAGGCGAATTTACCTGTCGATTGAAATCATCGATAAGGGAGTGATCCAGAATGTCCCTAGCAGGTACCCAACTTCTCTCCTCCGGACCGTAACCCTCCCAGTCCACCAGGTACTGGAATCCGCGTCCCCTCCTTCTAGAGTCCAAAATACGATTGACAGAAAAGGTGGGTTCCCCATCAACAAGTCGTGGCGGCGGGGGAACCGGGACCGGCGGGTTAATGCGTGCCTGAAACACAGGTTTTATTTTAGACACATGAAAGGTAGGATGAATTCTCCTATACGCCGGAGGAAGCTTGAGCCGGACCGCCACCGGACTAATGATCCTGGTGACTTTGAACGGGCCGATAAATTTGGGGGCAAGCTTGTTCGAAACGGATCAGAGTGGAATGTTCTTAGTAGAAAGCCACACTCTTTGGCCAACGACGTATACCGGAGGCTTCGACCGGCGGCGATCGGCCTTAGCCTTGGTGCGCGCCCCCACCCGGAGAAGAGTCTCACGGGCTCTGCTCCATGCGTGACGGCACCTCTGGATGAAAGCGTGAGCGGAGGGAACAGTGACCTCGGACTCCGTACTGGGAAAGATAGGTGGCTGGTAACCTAAACTACACTCAAACGGAGAGAGACCCGTGGCTGCCACTGGCAACGAATTGTGAGCGTACTCAACCATAGAGAGTTGTTGACTCCAGGAAGAGGGATTCTTAGAAACCAAACATCGCAACACTCTCTCCAAATCTTGGTTGGCCCTCTCCGTTTGACCGTTGCTCTGGGGATGAAACCCTGAAGACAGACTCACACTCGCTCCCAGTAACCTACAAAACTCTTGCCAAAACTTGGACACAAATTGGGGCCCCCTGTCAGAAACTACGTCCATCGGCAGGCCATGTAAGCGAAAGACGTGATCCACGACAGTTACCGCTGTCTCCTTGGCAGATGGTAATTTAGGCAAGGGAATAAAATGAGCCGCCTTCGAGAACCGGTCCACCACGGTCAAAACAACCGTCTTGCCCTGGGAGGGCGGGAGGGCGGTAACAAAATCTAGCGCGATGTGGGACCAGGGTCTCGAAGGGACCGACAGCGGTTGGAGTAACCCATCTGGGGGTCGATTAGAAGTCTTCCCAGTGGCACAAACCGAGTAAGCCAAGACAAAACTGTGAATGTCACGAGCCATCAGTGGCCACCAAAAGCGTTGCTTAACCAAAAAGCTAGTGCGGCTGACTCCTGGATGACACGCTACGTTGGAGCAATGCCCCCACCGAATAACATCGGACCGACACCCCTCCGGCACAAACAACCGATTAGGCGGGCAACCGGGCGGAGGCTTTACCCCTTCTAAGGCCGTTTTGACCCTCGATTCAACCTCCCATGTGAGTGTGGAGACCACTAGGGTCCCGGGTAGGATGCACTCGGGAGTGGATGGGCGTTCGGAATGGTCAAAAATGCGAGAAAGGGAATCGGGTTTGACATTCTTGGAACCCGGGCGATACGAGAGAGAGAAGTCAAAACGTCCGAAAAAGAGTGCCCACCGCGCCTGCCTGGAGTTGAGTCGCTTGGCGGTTCTGATATATTCCAAAATTTGGTGATCGGTCCAAACTATAAAAGGTACCCCCGAACCCTCTAACCAATGGCGCCACTCCTCCAGTGCTAACTTCACTGCCAACAACTCTCTGTTGCCAATGTCGTAGTTGCGTTCCGCAGGTGATAACCGATGGGACAGGAACGCGCAAGGGTGCATCTTGTCGTCAGAAGAGGAACGTTGGGAAAGTACCGCACCTACCCCCACCTCTGAAGCGTCCACCTCTACCACGAACTGACGCGAGGGATCGGGAGCTATGAGGATGGGGGCCGAAACAAAGCGGCTCTTGAGTTTGGCGAATGCAGCCTCGGCTGTATCGGACCACCTGAACGTCACTCTGGGGGAGGTTAAGGCGGTAAGAGAAGCGACTATCTGGCTAAAGTTGCGAACGAAACGCCGGTAGAAATTGGCGAATCCCAGAAACCTCTGTAGGGCCTTACGGGAATCTGGGCTTGGCCAATCCACCACAGCCTTAACCTTGTCAGGATCCATGCGAATACCTTCAGTCGAGACGATGTAACCTAGGAATGGAACGGATTGTGCATGAAAAATGCATTTCTCCGCCTTGACAAAAAGTCCATTCTCCAACAACCTCTGAAGCACTCGTCTGACGTGCTGAACGTGTTCCTGGAGAGACGAAGAAAAAATCAGTATGTCATCCAGGTAAACATATATGAACTGATCAATCATATCTCTCAGCACGTCATTGACGAGTGCCTGGAAAACCGCTGGGGAGTTGGATAGCCCAAAAGGCATGACCAAATATTCGAAGTGCCCTCTGGGGGTGTTAAACGCGGTCTTCCATTCGTCCCCCCTCCTTATGCGAACCAAATGATATGCATTACGTAAATCCAACTTAGTGAACACGGATGCTCCCTGTAACCTTTCAAAGGCTGAGGACATCAACGGTAAGGGATAGGTATTCTTCACTGTGATGTTATTCAACCCACGGTAATCAATGCAAGGACGCAGAGATCCGTCCTTCTTCCCCACAAAGAAGAACCCCGCCCCCGCTGGAGAAGAGGAAGGACGAATGAATCCAGATGCCAGAGAATCAGAGATGTATCTCTCCATAGCCTCCCTCTCAGGAACAGAGAGTGAATATAACTTGCATGCATTTCTCGTTGCAGCCACGGACCTTCAACCGTGAACAGTCTAAGGTAGCATTCGTGGATGCAATGATGCAAGCAACGATGGTCTAATGAATACAGTTTACAGCAGCAACAGGACAGACAGACTGTACTCAGACGGAATCCGACCCAGGGACTAGGGCGCATCTTCCGATGATAGCGTGCTGAGAAATCCAGGGGAGTGTGTCCGGATGGGTAGGAAGGAGCACAGAAGATAATCCACACAAGGGCGGCGAGAGAATGAGCACGGACACACGACACAACCTCAGGGAAGTAACAACGATCTGACAACAAGAAACACTGGTTACAGAACATATAAAGGGAAGATAAGTGATTCCAGCTGGCGCAGACAATCAGGCCGAGATTGGGAACCACGCCCACACAAACACGGGAGAGAGAGAGAGAGAGAGAGAGAGAGAGAGAGAGAGAGAGAGAGAGAGAAAAAGAGAAAGAGAAAGAGAGAGGGAGGCAGTGGATTCATGAACCGTGACATTGTCAATCTCCCAATGTAAACCTCAAAGGTTTTTTATAATTACACAAGTGGGAGGAGTAGTGTGTTTGTGTGTCTCCAGAAAGCATGTCATCCAGGCTATTTGGATCACATGTTAATCAAGACACACACACTTTGGCTATAGGGTGCTATGTCTGAAATGTCATGTTAAATTGGGTAACTTATAACCATTTTAGACCCATACGGGCATCTAATTGTTCTTTTTTCTAGGCAAACTTGTGCACTACTGATGTTCCAGACTTGCTTCCATGATATGTAATACAATAGGAACAACAGGAACTATAGCAACTAGGTAGAAAAAACTCATCCAGGATACTCTTGCTCACTTTAAGACATTTCTAGAGGAGTTATGTTTTACAAATGGAGTTGGAATAAGATCATTCAAATGAAGAACAGAACACTCTTGTGTTCTAATGTGTTCCCTATTAGGTCTGTAAGTGTTGTAGGCTGTATATTGTATTCCACAGAACCTATATAGGTCATTTTAGGGAGCAATGAACAAAGGTCTTGAGTAGCTGCACTTGAGTGGAAAATCGCTGAAAACCCCAGAAGTACGTTTTGTCTGTGTTAAGAGAATTTGGTTCTCATGTTCATTAACCAATTCAATTAAAATACTGTCTGTTACTAAGAATTTGTAAGGTTCTTATTAAAATGAAGCAGACAGAGGCCAGTCTACTTAGTCAGCAGGTTTATTTACGAGAGCTCTGCCTATCATTTCCTGTACATTGGCTTATATACCTCACATTTCGTCATAAATGTCCCTTCTCCTCTCAGAAACAATGACAATACAGTTCACAAGTCTTCTCATTCTCATACATTGTCTGCCACCTGTTATACAATCTACTACAAGCCCAAGGTCTCTCCCCTCCCTGGGTGGGGACAGAATGTCCTGAAAGGAACACAGTAGTACAGCTTGTCTGTCGATAGCTCCTCTTATCTCATACATTGTCTCACACTTGCACCCTGCTTACATACTAAAAAGGAACAAAAAGTCCTTGTTCTAGTTTTGACTAAAACTACACACATCAGATTTAGATTTATGATTCTAATAAATTTCATACAATCATAAAGTGACAGGGTAGAATTCTGTTAGTTATAGTTCTACGTTAAATGTATACATCATTTATTCATTATTCATAAAATTCATAACAGTGTATAAACTAGAACCTAAAGTGTGGTAACCACCTTGTAAACGCAGCCTAAGCATTATGCATAAGCTGGAAGAGCTTAGGGATGACGGAGAGCATTTTCAGAGACAGGGAAAGTGGTGCAGTGTTTCCAGTGCAGAAAGAACATTTTTTTGAAGTGCTGTGTGGACTAGTGTGGTGATGTTAGCGAGTGGAAGTCATTGTAGAACAAAACAGTTTTGATTATTGTTATAAACTTCGAGCCATGACCAGCCAATGTGCTGGAAAATGAAGTATCACTCTCTCTCACTTTAGAGTGGTTTCTCCTCAAGCCAACATTTCCAACTGAAGCATCAAGGTCATTTGGGATTTGACTCATTTCTAAAAGGAAACCAACTTAAATATTTGACAGGGATATACAGCATTAGTTCTTCCTCTTCAAAGCAACACCAAAGGGTTTGAATATCAACAATGTCTGCTATTAGGATATAAAAATACAACACAAAATACTGTACAAAACCTTTACGTATCTGATTTCCCACTGGAACTTGAAACACACTTCCCTCGCTGTACACAAATGCTAAGGTACAGTAGGATCTGTACTCCAAGGGGAAAGAAGACAGCTTTTAAAAAAAGAATAGTTAAATCATTAACAGTGATGATGGTATTTAAGCTGTCTGGATGCCCTACATATTTGGTGGGGCTAAATGCTGCTCTGTGGCAAACTGTCTCATAGTGGCTTTGTGAAAAACATGTACACACACACACACACACACAGTATATGTATATTGTAGAAGTGTGTGTTTGTGTGTGTGTTTCTATATGTGTGAGTGTGAGTGTGTGTCTGTGCATGCATGCCTCTTTGTGTGTGTGTGTGGGCACGTTCGAGCATGTGTGTGCGTAGGTGTATGTGCGTGCGTGCGTGCATGCCTCTGTTTGTGCGTGTGTGTGTGTGTGTGTGTCTCTGTGTGTGTCTCTGTGTGTGTGTGTGTGTGTCTCTGTGTGTGTCTCTGTGTGTGTGTGTGTGTGTGTGTGTGTGTGTGTGTGTGTGTGTGTGTGTGTGTGTGTGTGTGTGTGTGTGTGTGTGTGTGTGTGTGTGTGTGTGTGTGTGTGTGTGTGTGTGTGCGCGCGTGCGTGTGCGTGCGCGTGTGCGTGCGTGTTAGTCGTCTCGGCCCAGTGGCCAATTATCCACCTGGAGTGGGAAACACTCTGCACCAGGCCTAGGGGTATTTTAAAACTCCTTCATTGATTCCTTGTATTTACTAAAAAATGTGATTGCAAATACACTTATAAGAAATATAACTTTAGATGTAGGTGAGGAGAGAGTAGGTGAAGAATCGTGGAAATACTTTTGAGATTCACCCAGGGATTTCATCATCCATGTTTAGAGGTCATGATGTCATGATGAATAAACATCAACAGGAGGAAAACAGTCAGAATGGAAAACCTGCCAGAGTTAATAAATAGTTTTTCCTCATAATAAACATGATGTTCAGAATGAGCTGTTTATTTCACATCTGAAAAGATAAATTAGATTTTCATTCTTCCGTGAGTAATCAAAAGTGACATATGATATACTAGACGCTCATTAAAATGTCTGCCAAGAAAATTACTTCAATATAACAAGTTATAAACGTATGCATAAAACTGTAGACGCCGACTTGATCTGACCTGTGTCTGACAAATGAAAACTGAGACGATTTAAACAGTAATCAAATCAAACTTTATTTATGAAGCACATGTCATACATCAAAAGCAGAACTAAGTGCTTCACATACATCAAATAAAAGTGAGAAAGATAAAAACATAATACATTTCTAGAGTAAATATCTACACTTACTGTATATAGTAAAACAACAGTGGACCTGAGAGATTAAGTTAATTAAGAAATATAAAGATGTAGTGTTGTCCGCCATCTGTCTGTATTTATATGTGGTAGTAATTAACCTGTGGACAAGGTAGCAACACAACAAAAGGGTTTTCAGAGGACAAAATGGAGTCAGAATGGAGTCAGAATGGAGCCAGAATGGAGTCAGAATGGAGTCAGAATGGAGTCAGAATGGAGTCAGAATGGAGTCAGAATGGAGTCAGAATGGAGTCAGAATGGAGTCAGAATGGAGTCAGAATGGAGTCAGAATGAAGCCAGAATGGAGTCAGAATGGAGTCAGAATGGAGTCAGAATGGAGTCAGAATGAAGCCAGAATGGAGTCAGAATGGAGTCGGAATGAAGCCAGAATGGAGTCAGAATGGAGTCAGAATGGAGCCAGAATGGAGTCAGAATGGAGCCAGAATGGAGTCAGAATGGAGTCAGAATGGAGTCAGAATGGAGCCAGAATGGAGTCAGAATGAAGCCAGAATGGAGTCAGAATGGAGTCGGAATGAAGCCAGAATGGAGTCAGAATGGAGTCAGAATGGAGTCAGAATGGAGCCAGAATGGAGCCAGAATGGAGTCAGAATGGAGCCAGAATGGAGTCAGAATGGAGTCAGAATGGAGCCAGAATGCAGTCAGAATGGAGTCAGAATGGAGTCAGAATGGAGCCAGAATGGAGCCAGAATGGAGTCAGAATGGAGCCAGAATGCAGTCAGAATGGAGTCAGAATGGAGTCAGAATGAAGCCAGAATGGAGTCAGAATCTTTTTGCTGTTCTGTCTGTTCTGGACAACTGAGGCCAAGGCAACTTTCTAACTTCTTCACTGAGAAGCTGCACATAATTAAAACTACTGGAGTGTGTGTGTGGATCTCAGAATTATGCCTTGTGTGTATAATTTTACTTTTCCACAATTATGTTATAATTGTTTGATCATTAAGCCACAATTGTGCATGGTTTTACTTTTCATTACAGTGTGACTGTACTGTTAATTCAACAGTTTGATATTATAGGGGGAAGAGAATGTAATGAACACGATGGGAGACAGAGAGCTGGTTTCGCAGGGCGCAGCAGGAGTTTATCTGTAAAGGACCACAGGGGGAGGCAGGTAGCTGGGTCCAGGGGCAGGCAGAAGGTCATACACAGGGGGTCCAAAAAGGCAACAGTACAGGCAGGGAAAAGGCTAGTAACGTTGTCCGGGAGATCAGGCAATAGGTTGATAACAACAGGAAATCCGATAGGGAGTCAGGTAGGGAATAGGGAAACGGCATCGTTAGTGAGGCAGGCAAAGCTATCATACACAGGAGGATTTAGACTATGGGGGGAAAAACAGAGCTCTGAATAGAAGTATGTCACAAAACAAACAATACCTCACAACGATAGGGTGAAAGGAGTGAACTAAATAGTGTGTGAATTCAGGTGATTGGGATCTGGAGAGTGAGCTGCGTTCAGGGGATCTATGTGTTTGAGAGTGTGAGTTGGAAGCAGACGTTACAGAGAACTATTGTTTATGGCTGTACTGTTAATTCATCAGTTTGATATTATAGGGGGAAGAGAACTGTTGTTTATGGTTGTTTACAAATAGATAATGAAGCATCACTGACACAACAACACCCCAAATATTGGATATTTTTATACACTTCTTATGCATACACCCACACAGAGCATGATGGCCAGAACCAAATGGATACACACACACACACACACACACACACACACACACACACACACACACACACACACACACACACACACACACACACACACACACACACACACACACACACACACACACACACACACACACACACACACACACACACACACAGTATCCATCTCAGAGGGACTCTATGCCCACCTCGCCCTGTGCCCACGTTCAACCCCCAAGCCAAGGTCATGTCCTCCAGCCAAGTCTCCAGTGGTCAAAAAATAGTTTTATATAATGCAGAGGCTACATACACTTCTGATTTTTAATGGAATATCTACATAGGCGTACAGAGAACCATTATCAGCAACCATGTGTTCCAATGGCACGTTGTGTTCGCTAATCCAAGTGTATAATTTTAAAAGGCTAATTGATCCTTAGAAAACCCTTTTGCAATTATGTTAGCACAGCTGATAACTGTTGTGCTGCTAAAATAAGCAATAAAACTGGCCTTATTTAGACTAGTTGAGTATCTGGAGCATCAGCATTTGTGGGTTCGATTACAGGCTCAAAATGGCCAGAAACTAAAAACTTTCTCCTGAAAGTTGTCAGTCTATTCTTGTTCTTAGAAATGAAGGCTATTCCATGTAAGAAATTGCCAAGAAACTGAAGATCTCGTACAACGCTGTGTACTACTCCCTTCACAGAACAGCACAAACTGGCCCTAACCAGAATAGAAAGAGGAGTGTGAGGCCCCGGTGCACAACTGAGCTAGAGGACAAGTACATTAGAGTGTCTAGTTTGAGAAACGGACACCTCACAAGTCCTCAACTGGCAGTACCCGCAAAACACCAGTCTCAACGTCAACAGTGAAGAGGCAACTCTGGGATGCTGTCCTTCTAGGCAGAGTTGCAAAGAAAAAGCCAAATCTCAGACTGGCCAATAAAAAGAAAAGATTAAGACGGGAAAAAGAACACAGACACTGGACAGAGGAACTCTGCCTAGAAGGCCAGCATCCTAGAGTCGCCTCTTCACTGTTGACGTTGAGACTGGTGTGTTGCGAGTACTATATAATGAAGCTGCCAGTTGAGGACTTGTGAGGCGTCTGTTTCTCATTGACGTGTCCAGTCCTCTGTTGTCTCATTGACGTGTCCAGTCCTCTGTTGTCTCATTGACGTGTCCAGTCCTGTTGTCTCAATGATGTGTCCACTAAATTTAAATAAAATGCATTTATAAATCTATGATTTTTTCTCGGCCCAAACCAACATGCTTTCTATAACTTCTAGGCCCCTCTGCTTTTCCATAACTGGAACAGTTATTACGTTTTTACTTTTAGCAGCCTTGTCCTCGCCCTGTGGTCAATGCCCATTTTCATCCCCCACGCCAAGGCACCACCCAAGGTCCTGTCCCCCAGCCAAGACTCCATGAATGCTGACCAGCAGCATTCGTGGTTCTCCACTGACCAGCAGCATTCGTGGTTCTCCACTGACCAGCAGCACTCCTGGTTCTCCACTGACCAGCAGCATTCGTGGTTCTCCACTGACCAGCAGCACTCCTGGTTCTCCACTGACCAGCAGCACTCCTGGTTCTCCACTGACCATCAGCACTCCTGGTTCTCCACTGACCAGCAGCACTCCTGGTTCTCCACTGACCAGCAGCACTCCTGGTTCTCCACTGACCAGCAGCACTCCTGGTTCTCCACTGACCAGCAGCACTCCTGGTTCTCCACTGACCAGCAGCACTCCTGGTTCTCCACTGACCAGCAGCACTCCTGGTTTTCCATTGACCAGCAGCACTCCTGGTTTTCCATTGACCAGCAGCACTCCTGGTTCTCCACTGACCAGCAGCACTCCTGGTTCTCCACTGACCAGCAGCACTCCTGGTTCTCCACTGACCAGCAGCACTCCTGGTTTTCCATTGACCAGCAGCACTCCTGGTTTTCCATTGACCAGCAGCACTCCTGGTTTTCCATTGACCAGCAGCACTCCTGGTTTTCCACTGACCAGCAGCACTCCTGGTTTTCCACTGACCATCAGCACTCCTGGTTCTCCACTGACCAGCAGCACTCCTTGTTTTCCACTGACCATCAGCATTGCCTTATAATATACTTTTATTTGTTTTCTATTGGCTCATTTGTTGTCAGTTTTTCTATTTACATTTTACAGTATCCCCACCCCACCCAGTAATCTTGTAAATTATGTAAAAGTATATATTTTTTAATGAGGACAGTATTATGAGACTGCAGAGGCTGTATAAAATTAGGTAGGTAAGAGATGCAGAGCCTCTCTAGATTAAAATCCGTGGTGATAGCTGGCCGATGCCCTTTCACATTGACGAGACAGACATGGTGCTATCATAATAAAGAGGTTATTTTTATTAAAACTTCCATGACAAACCAGCAGTCACCTTCAAACATTGAATACCATCCTCCATTAATACAAACTGAAGTGCTTGAGGCAGGAGGCCACAGGAGTGTGCAATCAGCTAATTAGCAAGGCTTGAAAGCAGTCATCTGACAATTAAAGGGAGAGTCCACTCAATCTAACATTCAAACAAACAGGTAAAGGTTGAGCTGATTACAACTGGATTTACATGGGATAATGAATTGACATTTTAGGATATATAAACACACAATAAATAAAAATGACTGTGACTCCTTCACACCTGCCTCATTATCGTTTACATATTAATGATTATAGAAAAGAACCTTTGCCAGCCAATTTGGAGTCGGATCATGGTAAATTGAAATTGAACATTAAGGGGAAAATGAATCAAAGTGTCACGGCCGTCGAATGAAGTAGACCAAAGCGCAGCGTGGTGAGCGTGCATATTCCTTTTTATAAAAAAAAATGACGCCGACAAAAACAATAAACAATACAAAACAACCGTGCAGATTAAGAGCTATGTGCCACAAACGTTAACTTCCCACACTGAAAGGAGGGAAAAGGGCTCCCTAAGTATGGTTCCCAATCAGAGACAACGAGACAGCTGTCCCTGATTGAGAACCATACCCGGCCATACCCGGCCAAAACATAGAAATACAAAATCACAGAAAACAAAAACATAGAATGCCCAACCCAAATCACACCCTGACCAAACCAAATAGAGACATAAAAAGGCTCTCTAAGGTCAGGGCGTGACATACCCCCCCCCCCCCCCCCAAAGGTGCGGACTCTGGCCGCAAAACCTGAACCTATAGGGGAGGGTCTGGGTGGGCATCTATCCGCGGTGGCGGCTCAGGTGCGAGACGCAGACCCCTGGGGACCGTCGCTGGAGGCTTCCTGCCATGGATCGTCACTGGAGGCTTCGTGCCATGGATCGTCACTGGAGGCTTCTTGCCATGGATCGTCACTGGAGGCTTCCTGCCATGGATCATCACTGGAGGCTTCTTGCCATGGATCATCACTGGAGGCTTCTTGCCATGGATCATCACTGGAGGCTTCTTGCCATGGATCATCACTGGAGGCTTCGTGCCATCGGTCATCACTGGAGTGAGGAGACGTATGGGCAGTCTGGTACGTGGAGCTGCCACAGGGCTCACCAGGCTGGGGAGACATACAGGAGGCTTAGTTCTGGGCGCAGGCACAGGACTCACCAGGCTGGAGAGACATACAGGAGGCTTTGTCCTTGGCAGAGGCACCGGATACACTGGGCCGTGGAGGCGCACTGGAGGTCTCGAGCTTAGAGCCTGCACAACCCGTCCTGGCTGGATGCTCACCCTAGCCCGGCAGATGCGGGGAGCTGGGATGTAGCGCACCGGGCTGTGAACGTGCACTGGAGACACCGTGCGCTCCACTGCATAACAAGGTGCCTGACCAGTATGACGCTTGCCACGGTAAGCACGGGGAGTTGGCTCAGGTCTCCAACCTGACTCAGCTAATCTCCTCGTGTGCCGCCCCCCCCAATTTTTTGGGGGGCTGCCTCTTGGGCTTCCTTGCTAGCCTTGTTCCCTCGTAACGCCGGGCCCCTTTACTCGCTGCCTCCGCCTTCCTCAATGCTTCCACCTGCTCCCACGGCAGGCGATCCCTTCCGGCCAGGATCTCCTCCCATGTCCAGGATCCCTTGCCGTCCAGGATGTCCTCCCATGTCCAGTCCTCCTGGAAACGCTGCTCCCCCTTACCACGCTGCTTGATCCTTTGGTGGTGGGAAGTTCTGTCACGGCCGTCGAATGAAGTAGACCAAAGCGCAGCGTGGTGAGCGTACATATTCCTTTTTATTAGAAAAAATGTCGCAGACAAAAACAATAAACAATACAAAACAACCGTGAAGCTTAAGGGCTATGTGCCACAAACAAAGTTAACTTCCCACACTGAAAGGAGGGAAAAGGGCTCCCTAAGTATGGTTCCCAATCAGAGACAACAATAGACAGCTGTCCCTGATTGAGGGATACCCGGCCAAAACATAGAAATACAAATCATAGAAAACAAAAACATAGAATGCCCACCCCAAATCACACCCTGACCAAACCAAATAGAGACATAAAAAGGCTCTCTAAGGTCAGGGCGTGACACAAAGCCATCTTGACGGATGGGAGGTTGACTGATTGAACCTCCTCCCCTCGCCCTCCCAGGCTGTTAGGCCACACACATCCCATCATGCACCCTCAATTGTGTCTTTATGGTTTCTGTTCATTGAAGTTTAAATGTTTTAACACCATGTTGAATATTTGATAGGAGTGTTTTCTCATTTCATTCTCAATAAATTCATTAATAGTCATACATAACTGGTTGCTATTAAGTTTCTACTTGAAAAGAGGAGAGCTGATTGGGTATTGACAGTTTGGCATTGGGCTGCCTCTCTTCCAAATGACACAGACAGAGATTATGCCCTTTCAATGATCCCTATGCTGTCAGAGAATTACCTTTTTGGAGCAGATCCCATGGATTGCAGTTTTAGTTAGAACCTGTGACAACTCACTCGCTTCTCAAACAACTCAGCATTGAAAGCCAAGCTGTGAGCAAAATCTGCCCCCAAAAATGGCTCAGATGATTCCAAGTTGCTATAACGATGATAAAGGTTCATACATCACCAAATGAACGCTACAGGGAAAAAAGGTATATCCAAAGACACTTCAGCCCAGCTTAAACCAAAAAGGGTGAATCAGATGCTCGACTGAGGGAGTTTGGGAGCGCTTTACTTATAGGGTCAATCAGCAGTAGAAACAATAACAAAGTAACTCCCCACCACTGTTTCGGTAAAAAGCTGAATGATGGGGCATATTCAATCAAATGTATTTTATAAAGCCTATTTTACATCAGAAGTTGTCACAAAGTGCTTATACAGAAACCCAGCCTAAAACCCCAAACAGCAAGCAATGCAGATGTAGAACTCCCTGGAAAGACAGGAACCTAGGAAGAAACATAGAAAGGAACGAGGCTATGAGGGGTGGCCGGCCCTATTCTGTCTGTGCAGGGTGGAGATGATAAAAGTACATTGCCATTATGGCCAGATCATTCTTCATAGATGAGCTATGGATGCATGGCCATCCATGATATAGAAATTATAGCTTTAATCCTGTCTTGAGGCTATACAGTGTTTGTTTACATGTACTTTGTTTACAAATATTGGATAAAAACAAGTTATATATTGAGTTCTGATGGACGAAGCTAAGCTCATGAGGCATCTATAAATTCTATTCTTCAAGAATTAATGGGTACATATTGTTAATTTATAAGTCCAGAAATGGATGTAGGAACTGCTGATTACCCCTTTTACCTTGGGTTCATATCAGCCTCATAAAGCAGGCTTTAGGTAAAGTGTTACAGCGAGTTTCACATGCTGCCCATTGGTGACGACAGGCAGCTGATCATTGAACATAGCTTAAACCAACATGAAAAAAAATCCTAACCCTATTTTACCCCTACGCGGGCCAGCGAATGAGCTTCAGGCCCACACCGTTTGTGTGATAGCTAGCAAGACGAACAGACAGTAGAGAGAGAGAGAGAGAGCAATGACGTGGTGCACATGTCTACCACATTTGTGATGTAATATGCCATTTTCGGGGACCACTTCTGGCTCGTGGGTGCTACTTTCAGAACTACTGTCTAACAAGTATACAAAAGTACGAGAGAATCTCTTTAACAAATAAAGACACCAACAGCATTCATTCCTCTCTCTTCCAGTGAAGGACAGAAAATTCAATCCAAGACATCACTATTCTGCATCTAAAACACACATACATTCTGTCTATGCTTAATTCCTCAAGACCCCTTGCTTTAACTTCTTATTCTGTGAGTGGAGGAGTCGAGGAGAAGAGAAACTTGATCTGGTGAAGTGGGAGGAGGAGGAGGAGAGGAGGAGGAGGAAGAGAGGAGTGGACTGGTTCCCCGGAGGATCCAAGAGAGTCTGTTAGCCTGTCGGGAAGTTGGCGGGTTGGCGTTGCGACGCTGCAGATGTCACTGGTTCTTTATCCTGGAGCAGCCATCTGGACCTTCCTAGCGGGGCCTGCTGGACACACACACACACACGGTCCGGTCTGAGTGACAGAAGCCATGCTGCTCTTCCTTCCCAATCCCACACACCTCTACCTGGGTGCAGAACTCTTACCCACACACATCTACCTGGCTGCATAACTCTTACCCACACACATCTACCTGGCTGCAGAACTCTTATCCACACACCTCCACCTGGCTGCATAACTCTTACCCACACACCTCCACCTGGCTGCAGAACTCTTACCCACACACCTCCACCTGGCTGCAGAACTCTTACCCACACACCTCCACCTGGCTGCAGAACTCTTACCCACACACCTCCACCTGGCTGCAGAACTCTTACCCACACACCTCCACCTGGCTTCAGAAGTCTTACCCACACACCTCCACCTGGCTGCAGAACTCTTACCCACACACCTCCACCTGGCTGCAGAACTCTTACCCACACACCTCCACCTGGCTGCAGAACTCTTACCCACACACCTCCACCTGGCTGCAGAACTCTTACCCACACACATCTACCTGGCTGCAGAACTCTTACCCACACACCTCCACCTGGCTGCAGAACTCTTACCCACACATCTCCACCTGGCTGCAGAACTCTTACCCACACACCTCCACCTGGCTGCAGAACTCTTACCCACACACATCCACCTGGCTTCAGAAGTCTTATCCACACACCTCCACCTGGCTGCAGAACTCTTACCCACACACATCCACCTGGCTTCAGAAGTCTTATCCACACACATCCACCTGGCTGCAGAACTCTTACCCACACACATCTACCTGGCTGCAGAACTCTTACCCACACACCTCCACCTGGCTGCAGAACTCTTACCCACACACATCCACCTGGCTTCAGAAGTCTTATCCACACACCTCCACCTGGCTGCAGAGCTCTTATCCACACACATCCACCTGGCTGCAGAACTCTTACCCACACATCTCCACCTGGCTGCAGAACTCTTACCCACACACCTCCACCTGGCTGCAGAACTCTTATCCACACACATCCACCTGGCTGCAGAACTCTTACCCACACACCTCCACCTGGCTGCAGAACTCTTACCCACACATCTCCACCTGGCTGCAGAACTCTTACCCACACACCTCCACCTGGCTTCAGAAGTCTTATCCACACACCTCCACCTGGCTGCAGAGCTCTTACCCACACACCTCCACCTGGCTGCAGAACTCTTACCCACACACCTCCACCTGGCTGCAGAAGTCTTACCCACACACCTCCACCTGGCTGCAGAAGTCTTATCCACACACATCCACCTGGCTGCAGAACTCTTACCCACACACATCCACCTGGCTGCAGAACTCTTACCCACACACCTCCACCTGGCTGCAGAACTCTTACCCACACACCTCCACCTGGCTGCAGAACTCTTACCCACACACCTCCACCTGGCTTCAGAAGTCTTATCCACACACCTCCACCTGGCTGCAGAACTCTTACCCACACACCTCCACCTGGCTGCAGAACTCTTACCCACACACATCCACCTGGCTGCAGAACTCTTACCCACACACCTCCACCTGGCTGCAGAACTCTTACCCACACACCTCCACCTGGCTGCAGAACTCTTACCCACACACATCCACCTGGCTGCATAACTCTTACCCACACACATCTACCTGGCTGCAGAACTCTTATCCACACACATCCACCTGGCTGCAGAACTCTTATCCACACACATCCACCTGGCTGCAGAACTCTTACCCACACACCTCCACCTGGCTGCAGAACTCTTACCCACACACATCCACCTGGCTGCAGAACTCTTACCCACACACCTCCACCTGGCTGCAGAACTCTTATCCACACACATCCACCTGGGTGCAGAACTCTTACCCACACACCTCCACCTGGCTGCAGAACTCTTACCCACACACATCCACCTGGCTGCAGAACTCTTACCCACACATCTCCACCTGGCTGCAGAACTCTTACCCACACACATCCACCTGGCTGCAGAACTCTTATCCACACACATCCACCTGGCTGCAGAACTCTTACCCACACACCTCCACCTGGCTGCAGAACTCTTACCCACACACCTCCACCTGGCTGCAGAACTCTTACCCACACACATCCACCTGGCTTCAGAAGTCTTATCCACACACCTCCACCTGGCTGCAGAACTCTTACCCACACACATCCACCTGGCTGCAGAACTCTTACCCACACACATCCACCTGGCTGCAGAACTCTTACCCACACATCTCCACCTGGCTGCAGAACTCTTACCCACACACCTCCACCTGGCTTCAGAAGTCTTATCCACACACCTCCACCTGGCTGCAGAACTCTTACCCACACACCTCCACCTGGCTGCAGAACTCTTACCCACACACCTCCACCTGGCTGCAGAACTCTTACCCACACATCTCCACCTGGCTGCAGAACTCTTACCCACACACCTCCACCTGGCTTCAGAAGTCTTACCCACACACATCCACCTGGCTGCAGAACTCTTACCCACACACCTCCACCTGCCTGCTGGGGGGAGGAGAGAAATAGGAGGACACACACAGGGGTACAAAAAACGGGAGGTTTAAAGTCTTGCCCACAAACGAAACCCTGGAAATGAATGATGCATTGGTGGTTTTCAACTGTTTCCCCCACTGGCTGGTGGGTCGTTTGGCTTCTCAATGCTGCTGGGATAGGAGAGGTTTGTTGCCAACCTGAACTCACCCCCACCACTGACAGACAGAGAGAGAGAGAGAGAGAGAGCATGAAAGAGAGAGAGAATGAAAGAAGCGAAAGAGAGATTATAGTGAGAGTAGAAAATTGGTTTGTTTCCTACCTGAACTCTGAAGCCCGTCACTGACTGAGAGGGAGAGTCAGTACCCAACAGACAGCTCCATGTTATCATCCGCCCCACTCACAATGGAGGCATTGTTTTATAGATATTGTTCTATTAAAGAGAATGTCCAGATGATGTCGTCTATGCGATTTAGAATGCTGTGACCATTTTTAGAAGTTAGCGTACCATAATGTGTAGTCCAAATAAGCATGTTATGATTCAGGGGATGGGTCTATAATTTAATATTGAAATGAAAGGCCAACTTTGAGACAGTTTAATCATTGGGTCCCTAAAGGTGTGACATTTTGTAATAAATTCTAGTTGGAGATAAGGTTGTAATTAGATATCAGGTTAATCTCTCTGGTTCATTAAACAGAGTTAATTTCTCTAACGAGAAGAGAGAAATCCCTTAAGCTATGACTGCAGAATGAACCAAATTCTCCTATGTGTGAATCAAAAACACACACACACACACACACGCAGACACAAGCACGTACACACACACGCAGACACACGCAGACACACACACACACACACACACACACACACACACACACACACACACACACACACACACACACACACACACACACACACACACACACACACACACACACACACACACACACACACACACACACACACACACACACACACACATGGAAGACCATCTTTTAACCTGCCTGTGTGTCCCTCTGGCATGCCAAACCACATCATTCGTGAGAAGTGAGGCCATTTGGTTGACATCCTTCATGTTTGATTTGATATGTGGAATCTTCCAGACAGTGTCTGCTAGCTCCTGTAGGGCTCCTGAGAGGTGGAGAGAAGGTACATTGATAAACTATTGAAGATACCATAGATGGTGGGGCAGAGTGCATCTTTTATGTCTACAATAACAGTACTTAACCTCCATCTTCTATGAAAGCAGAACCTGTATGTTATTTTCCTAAGGCAGCTGCAGTCGTGGTCTGCTTCCCCAATGTCCCCTTATTCCCACTATGGTCAAATACATATATATGCAGTCTCCTGACTCAAATCCCTCCTTGGTCGAGTGCCATCACCATCAAAAAGGTGATTGCAGAGTACCAGTCACCTTAAAGTGCAGCCAAAATTAGACCATTCAGTCACTTTAAAGGGGAAGAGAGGAATTCTGTCTGAAAGGCCCATGGTTTATCTGCATTTCTCCATGGCTGAGTCCCAAAGGGCACCCTATTTCCTAAATGGACCGTATGGGCTCTGGTCAAAAATAGCGCACTATAAAGGAAATAGGTGCCATTTGGAACTCACCCCATGGCTGGAGGGGCAAACATGACTTAAATAGGCCTTGAAAGAGTATGGACGCAGGCTAAGAGATAACACCACAGTTATAACTGACAGTCAGGGAAAAAACAGAAAAACATTACTGGAACATTGAGTCCCAAATGGTACCCTATTCCCTACATACAGTGACTTGCGAAAGTTTTCACCCCCTTGGCATTTTTCCTGTTTTTTGCCTTGCAACCTGAAATTAAATAGATTTTTGGGTGGTTTGTATCATTTGATTTACACAACATGCCTACCACTTTATAGATGCAAAACATGTTTTATTGTGAAACAAACAAGAAATAACACAAAAAAACAGAAAACGTAAGAGTGCATAACTATTCACTATTCAAAGTCAATACTTTGTAGAGACACCTTTTGAAGCAATTACAGCTGCAAGTCTCTTGGGATATGTCTATATAAGCTTGGCACATCTAGCCACTGGGACTTTTGCCCATTCTTCAAGGCAAAACTGCTCCAGCTCCTTCAAGTTGGATGGGTTCCGCTGGTGTACAGCAATCTTTAAGTCATACCACAGATTGATGTCTGGGTTTTGACTTTTTTAATTTTTTTAATTTCACCTTTATATAACCAGGTAGGCAAGTTGAGAACAAGTTCTCATTTACAATTGCGACCTGGCCAAGATAAAGCAAAGCAGTTCGACACATACAACAACACAGAGTTACACATGGAGTAAAACAAACATACAGTCAATAATACAGTAGAAAAATAAGTCTATATACAATGTGAGCAAATGAGGTGAGATAAGGGAGGTGAAGCCAAAAAAAGGCCATGGTGGCGAAGTAAATACAATATAGCAAGTAAAACACTGGAATGGTTGATTTGCAGTGGAAGAATGTGCAAAGTAGAGATAGAAATAATGGGGTGCAAAGGAGCAAAATAAATAAATACAGTAGGGAAAGAGGTAGTTGTTTGGGCTAAATTATAGATGGGCTATGTACAGGTGCAGTAATCTGTGAGCTGCTCTGACAGCTGGTGCTTAAAGCTAGGGAGGGAGATAAGTGTTTCCAGTTTCAGAGATTTTTGTAGTTCGTTCCAGTCATTGGCAGCAGAGAACTGGAAGGAGAGGCGGCCAAAGGAAGAATTGGTTTTGGGGGTGACCAGAGAGATATTCCTGCTGGAGCGCGTGCTACAGGTGGGTGCTGCTATAGTGACCAGCGAGCTGAGATAAGGGGGGACTTTACCTAGCAGGGTCTTGTAGATGACCTGGAGCCAGTGGGTTTGGCGACGAGTATGAAGCGAGGGCCAGCCAACGAGAGCGTACAGGTCGCAGTGGTGGGTAGTATATGGGGCTTTGGTGACAAAACGGATGGCACTGCGATAGACTGCATACAATTTATTGAGTAGGGTATTGGAGGCTATTTTGTAAATGACATCACCGAAGTCGAGGATTGCTAGGATGGTCAGTTTTACAAGGGTATGTTTGGCAGCATGAGTAAAGGATGCTTTGTTGCGGAATAGGAAGCCAATTCTAGATTTAACTTTGGATTGGAGATGTTTGATGTGAGTCTGGAAGGAGAGTTTACAGTCTAACCAGACACCTAGGTATTTGTAGTTGTCCACATATTCTAAGTCAGAGCCGTCCAGAGTAGTGATGTTGGACAGGCGGGCAGGTGCAGGCAGCGATCGGTTGAAGAGCATGCATTTAGTTTTACTTGTATTTAAGAGCAATTGGAGAGCACCGAAGGAGAGTTGAATGGCATTGAAGCTCGTCTGTAGGTGTGTTAACACAGTGTCCAAAGAAGGGCCAGAAGTATACAGAATGTTGTCGTCTGCATAGAGGTGGATCAGAGACTCACCAGCAGCAAGAGCGACATCATTGATGTATACAGAGAAGAGAGTCGGTCCAAGAATTGAACCCTGTGGCACCCCCATAGAGACCGCCAGAGGCCCGGACAACAGACCCTCCGATTTGACACACTGAACTCTATCAGAGTAGTTGGTGAACCAGGCAAGGGAATCATTTGAGAAACCAAGGCTGTCACGTCTGCCGATGAGGATGTGGTGATTGACAGAGTCGATAGCCTTAGCCAGGTCAATGAATACGGCTGCACAGTATTGTTTCTTATCGATGGCGGTTAAGATATCGTTTAGGACCTTGAGCGTGGCTGAGGTGCACCCATGACCAGCTCTGAAACCAGATTGCATAGCGGAGAAGGTATGGTGGGATTCGAAATGGTCGGTAATCTGTTTGTTGACTTGGCTTTCGAAGACCTTAGAAAAGCAGGGTAGGATAGATATAGGTCTGTAGCAGTTTGGGTCAAGAGTGTGTCCCCCCTTTGAAGAGGGGGATGACCGCAGCTGCTTTCCAATCTTTGGGAATCTCAGACGACATGAAAGAGAGGTTGAACAGGCTAGTAATAGGGGTGGCAACAATTTCAGCAGATCATTTTAGAAAGAAAGGGTACAGATTATCTAGCCTGTCTGATTTGTAGGGGTCCAGATTTTGCAGCTCTTTCAGAACATCAGCTGACTGGATTTGGGAGAAGGAGAAATGGGGAATGCTTGGGCGAGTAGCTGTGGGGGGTACAGTGCTGTTGACCGGGGTAGGGGTAGCCAGATGGAAAGCATGGCCAGCCGTAGAAAAATGCTTATTGAAATTCTCAATTATAGTGGATTTATCGGTGGTGACAGTGTTTCCTATCTTCAGTGCAGTGGGCAGCTGGGAGGAGGTGTTCTTATTTTCCATGGACTTTACAGTGTTCCAGAACTTTTTTGAGTTTGTGTTGCAGGAAGCAAATTTCTGCTTGAAAAAGCTAGCCTTGGCTTTTCTAACTGCCTGTGTATATTGGTTTCTAGATTCCCTGAAAAGTTGCATATCACCAATATGCCATTCCAAGACATTTAAATGTTTCCCCTTAAACCACTCGAGTGTTGCTTTAGCAGTATACTTAGAGTCATTGTCCTGCTGGAAGGTGAACCTCTGTCCCAGTCTCAAATCTCAGGAAGACTGAAACAGGTTTTCCTCAAGAATTTCCCTGTATTTAGCGCCATCCATCATTCCTTCAATTCTGACCAATTTCCCAGTCCCTGCCGATGAAAAAACACCACCATGCTTCACTGTGGGGGTAGTGTTCTCGGGGTGATGAGAGGCGTTGGGTTTGTGCCAAACATAGCGTTATCCTTGATGGCCAAAAAGTGACATTTTTGTCTCATCTGACCAGAGCACCATCTTCCATATGTTTGGGGAGTGTCCCACATGCCTTTTGGGGAACACCAAACATGTTTGCTAATTATTTTCTTTAAGCAATGGCTTTTTTTCTGGCCACTCTTCTGTAAAGCCTAGTTCTGTGGAGTGTAAGGCTAATATTGGTCCTATGGACAGATACTCCAATCTCCGCTGTGGAGCATTGCAGCTCCTTCAGGGTTATCTTTGGTCTCTTTGTTGCCTCTCTGATTAATGCCCTCCTTGCCTATTCCGTGAGTTTTGGTGGGTGGCCCTCTCTTGGCAGGCTTGTTGTGGTGCCATATTCTTTCCATTTTTTTATAATGGATTTAATGGTACTCCATGGGATGTTCAAAGTTTCGGATATGTTTTTTATAACCCAACCCTGATCTGTACTTCTCCACAACTTTTTCCCTGACCTGTTTGGAGAATTCCTTGGTCTTCATAGTGCCGCTTGCTTGGTGGTGCCCCTTGCTTAGTGGTGTTGCAGACTCTGGGGCCTTTCAGAAAGGTGTATATGTACTGAGATCATGTGACAGAACATGTGACACTTAGATTGAAAACAGGTGGACTTTATTTAATTAATTATGTGACTTCTGAAGGTAATTGGTTGCACCAGATCTTATTTAGGGGCTTCATAGTAAATGGGGGAATACATATGAACGCACCACTTTTCTGTTTGTAATTTTTAATAAGTCATTTTTTTCAATTCACTTCACCAATATGCACTATTTTGTGTATGTACATTATGTGAAATCCAAATAGAAATCTATTTAACTTACAGGTTACAATGCAACAAAATATGAAAAACGCCAAGGGAGGTGAATACTTTTGCAAGGCACTGTAGTGCACTACTTTTGACCAGAGCCCTATGGGTAGTAGAGCCCTATGCGTAGTAGAGCTCTATGAGTAGTAGAGTCCTATGGGTAGTTGAGCCCTATGGGTAGTAGAGCCCTCTGGGTAGTAGAGCCCTATGGGTAGTAGAGACCTAAGAGTAGTTAAAGCCCTATGCGTAGTAGAGCCCTATGAGTAGTAGAGCCCTATGCGTAGTAGAGCTCTATGGGTAGTAGAGCTCTATGAGTAGTAGAGCCCTATGCGTAGTAGAGCACTATGGGTAGTAGAGCCCTGTGGGACCTTGTCAAAAGTATTCCACTATATAGATAGTAGGGTGCCATTTGGGATGCAATCATTGTCTGCCTTGGGGGCAGAGGCTCTGAGGAGGAGGGAGGAGGAGGTGGGTGGAGGAGGAGGAAGAGCAGGAGGAGGAAATGGAGGACGGAGGAGGGAGGAGGGAGGAGGAAGGAGGAAGAGGAGGGAGGAGGAGGTGGGTGGAGGAGGAGGAAGAGGAGGAGGAGGAAATGGAGGAGGGAGGAGGACGAGGAGAAGGAAGAGGAGGAGGGAGGAAGAGGAAGAGGAGGGAGGAGGAGGTGGGTGGGTGGGTGGAGAAGGAGGAAGATGAGGGAGGAAGAGGGAGGAGAAGGAGGAGGAGGTGGGTGGGTGGAGGTGGGTGGGTGGAGGAGGAGGAAGAGGAGGGAGGAGGGAGGAGGGAGGATGGAGGAGGGAGGAGGGAGGAGGATAGGGACAACCGCATATGAGACACAAACCAAAGAAATTCCCCCTTAAAGTGATTATGTTTTTCAAGAGATTTCCTTAAAGCCGTAACATTGAAATGTGTAACATTGAAATTATTCTCTTCCACCCAGCCCTCATATAAATTCTGTTGGAACAGGTATGTTGTTGAAGCCTGTATTTGTTTGGAGAAAAATATGTATTTGTTCATAGACCAGTCGGTCTGTGACATTGTGTATCTCATTTCCACCTGCAGTCAGACTTTGTGTTCATATTTTTTATTGATAATAATCATAAACAATAACAATGGTAAAATATGTACTAACAGAAAATATGGTCCAATGTATTTTTAGGGTTACAAATTGTAATGGATGGGTAAGAAAAATAACATTAGTGTCAGAGTTTTCTGTGACCTAACTTTGCTTGTGTCTCTATAGGAACCTGTTTCAGCACAACAACTCTTGATTGACGTGGCTAATTTGTTTAGGAAAATAGCCAATGAGGTAGATTTTCAATTACCAGCAGCTGACAGATCATCTCTACAGGTCACATACTGACTGGTGTGTGTGACAGACAGAGTAGAAAGCCAACTGTGTAGTTTAATTAGTGTCGCTAGCGTGAGTGATTGACAGTTGTGATGTGCCTGTGTGTCTACACTAGACTAGATTGATAGGGACATTACAAGTGACTCATGGTAAGTAGCCTATTTTATAGTCATGGTGTATTTCACTTTTCTACAATGACAACTGGTTTTAGAGGTTTCACATTTTTCTTCTGTTTACATTATGGAGATGAGAACCTCAAAGATTTTCAACTCAAAAGAATGAATCAAATGACCGTACAACAACATCAGAGAGAAGGAGAGTTGAATACAAGCACACCATCTGAGAGAGGTTTCAAGCTGTGCCCTTCAACAATAATTAGAGTATGTTTTTCTGCAGCCAAACAGGAGACAAAGAGAGTTATCTGCCCTCTACAGAGGTGGACTACAGTGATCCGACACTCTAATCTCTTTTAAATATGTTGGGCTTGTAAATGTGTAATGAAGCCCCTAAGCAAGTAAATAATCAGTTACACTCTCTATACCTAATGTATGTTGGCTACATTTTAGCAGTGTGAAATGCTGCCAAACGGGTGATAAAAACAGCTGCTTATGAATATGCTATGAATGTGTTATAGTCCTGGTGGTTTGTTTATTTCAGCATAAATGAAAATTGTTGAAAATTGTGTCTTTTTGTTTACATTCTGGAGATGTTTTGCAAGTGGGGTGTTGATATGAACCTCAATATTTCTTCTGAAACTCGTCAGTCTATTCTTGTTCGTGTTCTGAGAAATTAAAAGAAACTGAAGATCTCGTACAACGCTGTGTACTACTCCGTTCACAGAACAGCGCAAACTGGCATTAACCAGAATAGAAAGAAGAGTGGGAGGCCGTGGTTACAGAAAGGGTAGGGGTTGTAACTTCCCTCTGGGCAGGTTTCTGGGAACCTTGCACTGGGCACACACCGAGCAGGAGGAAACATAAACCCTCACGTCCTTAGCCAAGGTGGACCACCAGTACTTCCCACTAAGACAGCGCACCGTCCGACCGATGCCCGTATGATCAGAGGATGGTGACATGTGGGCCCAATAGATCAACCGGTCACGGACAGCAGACGGAACGTACAGACGCCCAGCTGGACACTGGAGAGGAGTTCGCTCTGTACGTAACGCCAGCTCGATGTCCGCGTCCAGCTCCCACACCACCGGTGCCACCAGGCAAGAGGCCGGGAGTATGGGAGTGTGATCCATGGACCGCTCCTCTGTGTCATACATCCGGGACAGTGCCTTAGCGTTCTGGGAACCTGGTCGGTAGGACAGGGTGAACACAAAACGGGTAAAAAACATGGCCCACCTTGCCTGGCGAGGGTTCAGTCTCCTCGCCGCCCGGATGTACTCCAGATTGCGGTGGTCAGTCCAGGTTAGAAAAGGGTGTCTCGCCCCCTCAAGCCAATGTCTCCACGCCTTCAGAGCCTTGACGACAGCCAACAGCTCCCGGTACCCCACATCATATTTTTGCTCCACCGGGCTGAGCTTCTTCGAAAAGAAGGCACAGGGGTGGAGCTTCGGTGGCGTACCCAAGCGCTGAGAGAGCATGGCTCCTATCCCAGCCTCGGACGCGTCCACCTCAACTATGAACGCCAAAGAGGGATCCGGATGAGCCAGCACGGGAGCCGAGGTAAACAGAGCCCTCAGGTGACCAAAAGCCTTGTCCGCCTCAGCCGACCACTGCAGTCTCACCAGTCCCCCCTTCAGCAGTGAGTTAATGGGAGCCGCGGATAAACCTCCGGTAGTAGTTGGCAAACCCTAGGAACCGCTGCACTTCCTTTACCGTGGTAGGAGTCGGCCAACAACGCACGGCTGAAATGCGGTCACTCCCCATCTCCACCACTGACGTGGAAATGCGGTACCCTAGGAAGGAGACAGACTGTTGGAAGAACAGATATTTCTCAGCCTTGACGTACAGGTCATGCTCCAACAGTCGACCAAGCACCCTGTGCACCAGGGACACATGCTTGTCGCGTGTAGCGGAGTATATCAGAATGTCGTCGATATACACCACTACACCCTGCCCGTGCAGGTCCCGGAAAATCTCGTCAACAAAGGCCTGGAAGACTGATGGAGCATTCATCAACCCGTACGGCATGACGAGGTCCTCATAGTGCCCTGAGGTGGTACTAAATGCCGTCTTCCAGTCGTCCTCCTCCCGGATACGCACCAGGTTGTAAGCGCTCCTGAGATCCAATTTTGTGAAGAAGCGCGACCCGTGCATTGACTCGATCGCATTGGCGATGAGAGGCAGCGGGTGCTGTACCTCACAGTGATCTGATTGATACCCCGATAGTCAATACACGGGTGCAGACCTCCATCCTTCTTCTTCACAAAAAAGAAACTCGAGGAGGCAGGTGAAGTGTGGGGCCGAATGTATCCCTGCCCCAGGGATTCGGAGACATATGTTTCCATAGCCGCCGTCTCCTCCTGTGACAGAGGATACACGTGAGTCCTGGGAAGTGCTGTGTCTACCAGGAGATTTATAGCATAATCACCCCGTCGATAGGGTGGTAATTGAGTCGCCCTCTTCTTACAGAAGGCGAGAGCCAATTCGGCATATTCTGAGGGGATGCGCACGGTGGAGACCTGGTTTGGACTCTCCACCATAGTCGCACCGATGGAAACACCTATACACCTCCCTGAGCACTCTCGTGACCATCCCTTGAGAGCCCCCTGTTGCCACGAAATAGTGGGGTCATGACAGGCCAACCAGGGTAGGCCCAGCACCACGGGAAACGCAGGAGAATCAATAAGGAAGAGACTGATTCTCTCCTTGTGACCCTCCTGCGTAACCATGCCTAGCGGAGCGGTGGCCTCCCTAATCAGCCCTGGCCCTAATGGTCGACTATCTAGGGCGTGCACAGGGAAGGGCATATCCACAGGAACAAGGGGGATCCCTAAACTATGGGCAAATGAACGGTCAATAAAATTCCCAGCTGCGACTGAATCTACGAGCGCCTTATGCTGGGAATGCGGGGAAAACTCAGGAAATTTTATAAACAAATACATGTGAGCAACAGGTGCCGACTCACCTGGGGTGACACGATAGTACTCTGCCTGCTGCCTCGACTCCCTGAGGAACCCCCCCCAGCACCGACCAGCATTGTGCCCTCTGCGGCCACAGATGGTGCAGGGAATGGCCCCTGACAGGCCCCGATCCGGACGTCCGCGGGTAGCCAGCAGGTGGTCCAGTCGGATGGACAGATCCACCAGCTGGTCCAACAAGAGGGTGGTGTCTCGGCAGGCCAACTCCCGACGAACATCCTCGCGCAGACTGCACCGGTAGTGATCGATCAGGGCCCTGTCGTTCCATCCCGCGCTGGCGGACAGAGTCCGGAAGTCCAACGCGAAATCCTGCGCGCTCCTCGTCTCCTGCCTCAGTTGGAACAGACGTTCACCCGCCGCTCGACCCTCAGGCGGGTGGTCGAAAACTGCCCAAAAGCGGCGGGTGAACTCTGCGTAATGGTCCAACGCCGTGTCTCCTTCACTCCTTCATACGGCGTTGGCCCACTCCAGGGCTTTGCCTGAGAGGCAGGAGTCGAGGGCGGACACGCTCTCACGTCTCCAAGGAGCCGGGTGGACGGTCGCCAGGTAAAGTTCCAGCTGGAGTAGGAACCCCTGGCATCCGACAGCCGTCCCATCATACTCCCTCGGGAGCGCGAGCCGAATCCCGCTGGGACCGGGTGAAAGAGGGGTGGACATTGGGGCTTGTGGAGGCGCTGGAAGACCTCCTCTCTCCCAACGATCCATCGTCTGCAGCACGCGATCCATGGTGGTGCCCAGACGTTGCAACCTGGTCGCATGCTGCTGGAAGCGCTCCTCTATCGCCACAGGGAGGGCGTCTGCTCCTGCTGACTCCATTCGGTGGTGAGTGATTCTGTAATAGTGCCTGTGTGTAGCGGAGTCAGGCGCAGGGCAGCAGATATGAGTAATAAACGTAATTTACAAAAATATTCACAAATACAACACAATAAATCGAGCCCACAATAACGGACCGTATTACAAACAAACAATCACTCACAAACAACCATGGGGGAACAAAGGATTAAATAATGAACAAGTCGTTGGAGATTGAAACCAGGTGTGTAAGACAAGGACAAAACAAATGGAAAATGAAAAGTGGATCAGCGATGGCTATAACCGACTTCGGCGGAAGTCGTGACATGGGCGATATATCACCATATGTTTAATGTTTTTGACAGTATGAAGTTTTTGACAGTATTTTACATGGTTTTGAACAATAAAAGTTCTAAATATGCTTTATGAGTAGTTCATGACCCTAGGGTGGGAACACATGAATGATACGTTATTTCAATGGGACTTTCTCAATTCTGATTGTTTGATACTGTTCAATCCAATTTAATAATTTTTTTGCATTTCCTGCACTTTTATCATTTCCACACTGTTGAAACGTTCACTCCGGCATCTGCTCATACACACATAACATGCACATACATTTATTCTGACACCACACACACACACACACACACACACACACACACACACACACACACACACACACACACACACACACACACACACACACACACACACACACACACACACACACACACACACACACACACACACACACACACACACACACACATTCTATCATCATATACCCTGATGCCTAGTGTCCTTACCCCGATTCATATCTACCTCAATCCATCCAGTACATTGTAAATATGGTACTGGAACTGACCATATACAGTGGGGAGAACAAGTATTTGATACACTGCCGATTTTGCAGGTTTTCCTACTTACAAAGCATGTAGAGGTCTGTAATTTTTATCATAGGTACACTTCAACTGTGAGAGACGGAATCTAAAACAAAAATCCTGAAAATCACATTGTATGATTTTTAACTAATTAATTTGCATTTTATTGCATGACATAAGTATTTGATCACCTACCAACCAGTAAGAATTCCGTCTCTCACAGACCTGTTAGTTTTTCTTTAAGAAGCCCTCCTGTTCTCCACTCATTACCTGTATTAACTGCACCTGTTTGAACTCGTTACCTGTATAAAAGACACCTGTCCACACACTCAATCAAACAGACTCCAACCTCTCCACAATGGCCAAGACCAGAGAGCTGTGTAAGGACATCAGGGTTAAATTGTAGACCTGCACAAGGCTGGGATGGGCTACAGGACAATAGGCAAGCAGCTTGGGGAGAAGGCAACAACTGTTGGCGCAATTATTAGAAAATGGAAGAAGTTGAAGATGACGGTCAATCACCCTCGGTCTGGGGCTCCATGCAAGATCTCACCTTGTGGGGCATCAATGATCATGAGGAAGGTGAGGGATCAGCCCAGAACTACCCGGCAGGACCTGGTCAATGACCTGAAGAGAGCTGGGACCACAGTCTCAAAGAAAACCATTAGTAACACACTACGCCGTCATGGATTAAAATCCTGCAGCGTACACAAGGTCCCCCTGCTCAAGCCAGCGCATGTCCAGGCCCGTCTGAAGTTTGCCAATGACCATCTGGATGATCCAGAGGAGGAATGGGAGAAGGTCATGTGGTCTGATGAGACAAAAATAGAGCTTTTTGGTCTAAACTCCACTCGCCGTGTTTGGAAGAAGAAGAAGGATGAGTACAACCCCAAGAACACCATCCCAACCATGAAGCATGGAGGTGGAAACATCATTCTTTGGGGATGCTTTTCTGCAAAGGGGACAGGACGACTGCACCGTATTGAGGGGAGGATGGATGGGGCCATGTATCGCGAGATCTTGGCCAACAACCTCCTTCCCTCAGTAAGAGCATTGAAGATGGGTCGTAGCTGGGTCTTCCAGCATGACAACGACCCGAAACACACAGCCAGGGCAACTAAGGAGTGGCTCCGTAAGAAGCATCTCAAGGTCCTGGAGTGGCCTAGCCAGTCTCCAGATCTGAACCCAATAGAAAATCTTTGGAGGGAGCTGAAAGTCCGTATTGCCCAGCGACAGCCCCGAAACCTGAAGGATCTGGAGAAGGTCTGTATGGAGGAGTGGGCCAAAATCCCTGCTGCAGTGTGTGCAAACCTGGTCAAGAACTACAGGAAACGTATGATCTCTGTAATTGCAAACAAAGGTTTTTGTACCAAATATTAAGTTCTGCTTTTCTGATGTATCAAATACTTATGTCATGCAATAAAATGCAAATTAATTAGTTAAAAATCATACAATGTGATTTTCTGGATTTTTGTTTTAGATTCCGTCTCTCACAGTTGAAGTGTACCTATGATCAAAATTACAGACCTCTACATGCTTTGTAAGTAGGAAAACCTGCAAAATCGGCAGTGTATCAAATACTTGTTCTCCCCACTGTATATAGTATGCTTACCTACTTTATTGTGTTCTTCTTCTTTATTTATTTTTATATCTCGTGTGTTTTTGTTCTACCTTGTTGTTTTTTGTATTTCATTGATATTGATTACTGCGTTATTGGGGTTAGAGTTTACAAGAAATGCATTTCACTGTACTTGTGCATGTGACATTAAAACTTGAAACTTGACTCTAAGGTTGCCTGCACATTAGAATCTTTATCGACTACCCACCAAAAACTGAACTTTTCTTAGAGGTGACCAATAGAAAGAAAGCTCCAACAGCAGAAACATGAGGAAAGGGGACAAGGCAATGTATTAGAAGCAGTAACCTCTCTCTTTGATGGATGTAGCCTGTCAGAAACTAATCTCTGCACACCGAGCTTTGTGAATGTTTTTGTACCCTCCATCTTGAATGCCACTGATATTATTAGAGATGATTCAGCCCCTCACTACACGACAACACTATTTTGACAGTTTTTTTCAGAAAAGACTGCGTCCCAAATGGCACCGTATTTCCTTTTGTCAAAAGTAGTGCACTATATAGAGAATAGGGTGTCATTGGGACCAAAAAAAGTGATAGAAAAAATGTCTGATTTGTTCAGTCAAGGCTAGAACCTCCATCCGTGTTATTGACTGAAAGCCAAATTCAATGGAAATACAATCAGTTGGATGAGAGGTGTCTGATTCAGTTATCAGAATGCTGGCATCACCTCTTGGTACCAGGGAATATATTTCCTGGGATAGTGAAGGTTGATAGGTCGCCATATTCCAACTATTCTCAAACTAATATATTTGAACTCTTCTCAAGCACAAACAAAAACGGAAAGTGAAACAGCAATTCAAAGCTACATGAAACACACAAATCCTTTTCTGAATATTTGTCATTTTAATTAGAATATACTATGTACAACAGTCACACAAGGACACTAGCTTCCTCTAATATTATAATATATGCCATTTAGCCGATGTTTTTATCCAAAGTGGCTTACAATCACGCGTGCATATTTTTTTCATATGGGTGGCCCCGGGAATCGAAACCTACAGTCTTAGTGTTGCAAGTGCCTTGCTCTACCATCTGACTCTAAAATGTGTATTTCCATCTGACTCTAAAATGTGTATTACCATCTGACTCTAAAATGTGTATTACCATCTGACTCTAAAATGTGTATTTCCATCTGACTCTAAAATGTGTATTTGCCTTTCATGAAATGATCCCTCAATTCGTTTGTGTGTGATAGATTTCAAAGTTTTGCTGAAACAATGTCAATATCTTCAACTATAAGATTTGACTGTAATCCCCTGGGTAACCCTCTCTCCAACCTCTACTGCAATTCCTGGAATTCAGTTACTAATTATGTGTAACCTTTATCTGTGTGTGTGTGTCATGCCAGCCATATGTCAATATCACCCTACTTGGAGTAGGATTGTACAAGTAAGATTGACAGGGACAGTGTAAATGAATCAACACATCAATTTAAATATGCCGGAGTTAACATAAGACCTCATTTTCATGGGATAAAGCAGAGCAATGGCTGAGTCAGAAGATGTGTGCCTACCTGGGTATATCTCTAGATTCTTTCTCAAGACTTTTCTTATTTCTCACTGATCACTCCCCCTCTTCTCTTCCCCTTTCATTGGATTGATAACCAAGACAAACACACGGGAGCATGAATAAATAAGGGATACTAAAGAGACCACACACGGTCGTAGTGGTCAAGAATGATGTCCCTCTTTCTATTGAACATGGTCTAGAACATTAAAGATGTATAAATAATAAATAGTCTTTCCTCTTTATATTGAACATGGTATAGAACATTAAAGATGTATAAATAATAAATAGTCTTTCCTCTTTATATTGAACATGGTCTCTGACATGAAAAGATGTATAAATAATAAAGAGTATTTCCTCTTTACATTGAACATGGTATAGAACATTAAAGATGTATAAATAATAAATAGTCTTTCCTCTTTATATTGAACATGGTATAGAACATTAAAGATGTATAAATAATAAATAGTCTTTCCTCTTTATATTGAACATGGTATAGAACATTAAAGATGTATAAATAATAAATAGTCTTTCCTCTTTATATTGAACATGGTCTCTGACATGAAAAGATGTATAAATAATAAAGAGTATTTCCTCTTTACATTGAACATGGTATAGAACATTAAAGATGTATAAATAATAAATAGTCTTTCCTCTTTATATTGAACATGGTATAGAACATTAAAGATGTATAAATAATAAATAGTCTTTCCTCTTTATATTGAACATGGTATAGAACATTAAAGATGTATAAATAATAAATAGTCTTTCCTCTTTATATTGAACATGGTATAGAACATTAAAGATGTATAAATAATAAATAGTATTTGGTCAGTAACGTACATTTCACAGAAAGGAATAGAATACTCCCAGTCCTCCATCAACTCCCTGTAGTCCATAGAATACTCCCTGTCCTCCATCCCTTCCCTGTCCTCCATAGAATACTATCTGTCTTCCATCCCTTCCCTGTCCTCCATAGAATACTGTCTGTCTTCCATCCCCTCCCTGTCCTCCATAGAATACTGTCTGTCTTCCATCCCTTCCCTGTCCTCCATAGAATACTGTCTGTCCTACCATCCCTTCCCTGCCCTGCATAGAATACTCAGTGTCCTCCATCCCCTCCCTGTCCTCCATCCCCTCCCTGTCCTCCATCCCTTCCCTGCCCTGCATAGAATACTGTCTGTCTTCAGTCCCCTCCCTGTCCTCCATAGAATACTCCCTGTCCTCCATACAAGACTCCCAGTCCTCCATCCCTTCCCTGTCCTCCATAGAATACTCAGTGTCCTCCATCCCCTCCCTGTCCTCCATCCCCTCCCTGTCCTCTATCCCCTCCCTGTCCTATATCCTCTCCCTGTCCTCTATCCTCTCCCTGTCCTCTATCCCCTCACTGTTCTCTATCCCCTCCCTGTCTTCTATCCCCTCCCAGTCCTAAATCCCTCTCTGTCCTCGATAGAATAGTCCCTGTCCTCCATCCATTCCCTGTCCTCCATAGAATACTCCCAGTCCTCCATCCCCTCCCTGTCCTCCATTGAATACTCCCTGTCTTCCATTCACTCCCTGTCCTCTATTCCCTCCCTGTCTATATAGAATACTCCCTGTCCTCCATTAAATACTCCCTGACTTCCATCCCCTCCCTGTCCTCCATCCCCCTCTGTCCTCGATAGAATATTCCCTGTCCTCCATCCCCTTCCGGTCCTCCATCCCTTCCCTGTCCTCCATAGAATACTCCCAGTCCTCCATCCCCTTCCTTTCCTCCATAGTGTACTCCCTGTCCTCCATCCCCTCACTGTCCTCCATAGATTACTCCCTGTCCTCCATCACTTCCATGCCCTGCATAGAATACTGTCTGTCTTCAGTCCCCTCCCAGTCCTCCATAGTATACTGCATGTCTTCCATCCCTCCCTGTCCTCCATAGAATACTCCCTGTCCTCCATACAAGACTCCCAGTCCTCCATCCCCTCCCTGTCCTCCATAGTGTACTCCCTGTCCTCCATCCCCTCCCAGTACTCCATAGAATATTCACAGTCATTCAACCCCTCCCTGTCCTCCATAGAAAACTCCCTGTCCTCCATCCCCTCCCTGTCCTCAATCCTCCCTGTCCTCCATAGTGTACTCCCAGTCCTCCATCCCCCCCTGTCCTCCATAGAATACTCTGTATCCTCCATCCCTCCCTGTCCCCGATAGAATACTCCCTGTCCTCCATCCCCTCCCTGTCCTCCATAGAATACTCCCTGTCCTCCATCCACTTCCAGTCCTCCATCCCTTCCCTGTCGTCCATAGAATACTCCCAGTCCACCATCCCCTCCCTGTCCTCCATAGTTTACTCCAAGTCCTCCATCCCCGCCCTGTCCTCCATAGTGTACTCCCAGTCCTCCATCAACTCCCTGTCCTCCATAGAATACTCCCTGTCCTCCATCCTTTCCCTGTCCTCCATAGAATACTGTCTGTCTTCCATGCCCTCCCTGTCCTCCATAGAATACTCCCTGTCCTCCATCCCTCCATGGCTTCGATAGTATACTTCCTGTCCTCCATAGAACACTCCCTGTACTCCATCTCCTCCCTGTCTTCCATCCCATCCCCTCCCTGACCTCTATCCCCTCCCTGTCCTCCATAGAAAACTCCATGTCCTCCATAGAATACTCCGTCTTCCATCCCCTCCCTGTCCTCTATCCCCTCCCTGTCCTCTATCCCCTCCCTGTCTTCTATCCCCTCCCTGTCCTCTATCCTCTCCCTGTCCTCAATCCCCTCCCTGTCCTCTATCTCCTCCCTGTCATCCACAGAATACTCCCTGTCCTCCATTGAATACTCCCTGTCCTCCATCCCCTCCCTGTCCTCCATTGAATACTCCCTGTCTTCCATTCACTCCCCGTTGTCTATTCCCTCCCTGTCCTCCATAGAATACTCCCTGTCCTCCATAGAATACTCCCTGTCTTCCTACCCCTCCCTGTCCTCTATCCCCTCCCTGTCCTCTATCCTCTCCCTGTCCTCCAAATAATACTCCCTGTCTTCCATCTCCTCCCTGTCCTCTTTCCCCTCCATGACCTCTATTCCTTCCCTGTCCTCCACAGAATACTCCCTGTCCTCCATTGAATACTCCTTTTCTTCCCTGTCATCCCCTCCCTGCCCTCTAGTGTACTCCTTGTCCCCAATACTCTTCCTGTAATCCATCCCCTCCCTGTCCTCCAAAGAATACTCCCTGTCCTCCATCCTTCACTGTCCTCAAAAGAATACTACCTGTCTTCCATCCCATCCCTGTCCTCCATCCCCTCCCTGTGCTCCATAGAATATTTCCTGTCCTCCATCCCTTTCCTGTCCTCCATCCCCTCCCTGTCCTCCATAGTGTACCCCCAGTCCTCCATCCCCTCCCTGTCCTCCATAGAATACTCTGTGTCCTCCATCCATCCATGTCCTCGATAATATACTCCCTGTCCTTCATCCCCTCCCTGTCCTCCATAGAATACTCCCTGTCCTCCACCCGTCCCTGTCCTCGATTAAAATACTCCCTATCCTCCATCTCCCCCTGTCCTCCATAGAATACGCCCTGTCCTCTTTCCTCTCCCTGTCTTCTATCCCCTCCCTGTCCTCCATTGAATACTCCCTGTCCTCCATTGAATACTCCCTGTCCTCTATCTCCTCCCTGTCCTCTATCCCCTCGCTGTCCTCTATCCCCTCCCTGTCTTCTATAGAATACTCCCTGTCCTCCATTGAATACTCCTTGTCCTCTATCCCCTCCCTGTCCTCTATCCCCTCCCTGTCCTATATCCCCTCCCTGTCCTCCATTGAATACTCCCTGTCCTCCATTGAATTCTCCCTGTCCTATATCCCCTCCCTGTCCTCCAGAGAATACTCTCTGTCCTCCTTTGAATACTCCCGGTCTTCCATCCCCTCCCTGTCCCCTATCCCCTCCCAGTCCTCCATTGAATACTCCCTGTTCTCCATACCCTCCCTGTCATCCATTCCCTCCCTCTCCTCCATAGACTACTCCCAGTCCTCCATCCCCTCCCTGTCCTCCATAGAATACTGCCTGTCCTCCATCCCCTCCATGTCCTCCGTCCCCTCCCTGTCCTACATCCCCTCCATGTCCTCCATAGAATACTCCCAGTCCTCTATCCCCTCCCTGTCCTCCATAGAATACTCCCAGTCCTCCCCCCCTGTCCTCCATAAAATACTCCCAGTCCTCCATCACCTCCATGTCCTCCATAGAATACTCCCAGTCCCCCCCCCCCCTGTCCTCCATAAAATACTCCCAGTCCTCCATCCCGTCCCTGTACTCCATAGAATACTCCCTGTCTTCCATCCCCTCCTGTCCTCCGTCCCCTCCGTGTCCTCCATCCCCTCCCTCTCTTCCGTCCACACCTTGTCCTCTATCTCCTCCCATTCCTCTATCCCCTCCCAGTCCTTCATCTCCCCTTCTTGTCCTCCATAAAATATTCCCTGTCCTCCATAGAAACTCCCTGTCCTCCATCCCCTCCCTGTCCTCCGTCCCCTCCATGTCCTCCGTCCACTACCTGTCCTCCGTCCCCTCCCTGTCCTCCTCCCCCTCCCTGTCTTCCAAAGAATACCCTCTGTCCTCCATCCCCTCCCTGTCCTCCATTGAATACTCCCAGTCCTCCATTGAATACTCCCTGTCTACCATCCCCTCCCTGTCCTCTATCCCCTCCCTGTCCTCCAGAGAATACTCCCTGTCCTCCAACCCCTCCCTGTACTCTTTCCCCACCCTGTCCTCCATAGAATACTCCCTGTCTTCCATCCCCTCCCTGTCCTCTATCCCCTCCCTGTCCTCTATCCCCTCCCTGTCCTCCACAGAATTCTCCCTGTCCTCCATAGAATACTCCCTGTCCTCCATTGCATAATCCCTGTCCTCTATCCCATCCCTGTCCTCCATAGAATACTCCCTGTCCTCCATTGAATACCCCTTGTCCTCCATTGAATACCTCCTGTCCCCATCCACTCCCTGTCCACCATAGAATACTCCCTGTCCTCCATAGAATACTCCCTGTCTTCCATCCACTCCCTGTCCTCTATCCCCTCCCTATCCTCTATCCCCTCCCTGTCCTCCACAGAATTCTCCCTGTCTTCCATCCCCTCCCTGTCCCCCATCCCCTCCCTGTCCTCCATAGTTTACTCCCTGCCCTCCAGACCATACTCCCTGTCCCCCATCCCCTCCCAGTCCTCCCTAGTGTACTCCCTGTCCTCCACAGAATACTCCCTGTCCTCCATTGAATACTCCATGTCTTCCATTCACTCCCTGTCCTCTATTACCTCCCTGTGCTCCATAGAATACTCCCTGTCCTCCATAGAATACACCCTGTGTTCCTACCCATTTACATTACATTTACATTTAAGTCATTTAGCAGACGCTCTTATCCAGAGCGACTTACAAGTTGGTGCATTCACCTTATGATATCCAGTGGAACAACCACTTTACAATAGTGCATCTAACTCTTTTAAGGGGGGGGTTTAGAAGATTTACTTTATCCTATCCTAGGTATTCCTTAAAGAGGTGGGGTTTCAGGTGTTTCCGGAAGGTGGTGATTGACTCCGCTGACCTGGCGTCGTGGGGGAGTTTGTTCCACCATTGGGGTGCCAGAGCAGCAAACAGTTTTGACTGGGCTGAGCGGGAGCTGTACTTCCTCAGAGGTAGGGAGGCGAGCAGGCCAGAGGTGGATGAACGCAGTGCCCTTGTTTGGGTGTAGGGCCTGATCAGAGCCTGAAGGTACGGAGGTGCCGTTCCCCTCACAGCTCCGTAGGCAAGCACCATGGTCTTCTAGCGGATGCGAGCTTCAACTGGAAGCCAGTGGAGAGAGCGGAGGAGCGGGGTGACGTGAGAGAACTTGGGAAGGTTGAACACCAGACGGGCTGCGGCGTTCTGGATGAGTTGTAGGGGTTTAATGGCACAGGCAGGGAGCCCAGCCAACAGCGAGTTGCAGTAATCCAGACGGGAGATGACAAGTGCCTGGATTAGGACCTGCGCCGCTTCCTGTGTGAGGCAGGGTCGTACTCTGCGAATGTTGTAGAGCATGAACCTACAGGAACGGGTCACCGCCTTGATGTTAGTTGAGAACGACAGGGTGTTGTCCAGGATCACGCCAAGGTTCTTAGCACACTGGGAGGAGGACACAATGGAGTTGTCAACCGTGATGGCGAGATCATGGAACGGGCAGTCCTTCCCCGGGAGGAAGAGCAGCTCCGTCTTGCCAAGGTTCAGCTTGAGGTGGTGATCCGTCATCCACACTGATATGTCTGCCAGACATGCAGAGATGCGATTCGCCACCTGGTTATCAGAAGGGGGAAAGGAGAAGATTAATTGTGTGTCGTCTGCATAGCAATGATAGGAGAGACCATGTGAGGATATGACAGAGCCAAGTGACTTGGTGTATAGCGAGAATAGGAGAGGGCCTAGAACAGAGCCCTGGGGGACACCAGTGGTGAGAGCACGTGGTGCGGAGACAGATTCTCGCCACGCCACCTGGTAGGAGCGACCTGTCAGGTAGGACGCAATCCAAGCGTGGGCCGCGCCGGAGATGCCCAACTCGGAGAGGGTGGAGAGGAGGATCTGATGGTTCACAGTATCAAAGGCAGCCGATAGGTCTAGAAGGATGAGAGCAGAGGAGAGAGAGTTAGCTTTAGCAGTGCGGAGCGCCTCCGTGACACAGAGAAGAGCAGTCTCAGTTGAATGACTAGTCTTGAAACCTGACTGATTTGGATCAAGAAGGTCATTCTGAGAGAGATAGCAGGAGAGCTGGCCAAGGACGGCACGTTCAAGAGTTTTGGAGAGAAAAGAAAGAAGGGATACTGGTCTGTAGTTGTTGACATCGGAGGGATCGAGTGTAGGTTTTTTCAGAAGGGGTGCAACTCTCGCTCTCTTGAAGACGGAAGGGACGTAGCCAGCGGTCAAGGATGAGTTGATGAGCGAGGTGAGTTAAGGGAGAAGGTCTCCGGAAATGGTCTGGAGAAGAGAGGAGGGGATAGGGTCAAGCGGGCAGGTTGTTGGGCGGCCGGCCGTCACAAGACGCGAGATTTCATCTGAAGAGAGAGGGGAGAAAGAGGTCAAAGCACAGGGTAGGGCAGTGTGAGCAGAACCAGCGGTGTCGTTTGACTTAGCAAACGAGGATCGGATGTCGTCGACCTTCTTTTCAAAATGGTTGACGAAGTCATCCGCAGAGAGGGAGGAGGGGGGGGGGGGGGGGGAGGAGGATTCAGGAGGGAGGAGAAGGTGGCAAAGAGCTTCCTAGGGTTAGAGGCAGATGCTTGGAATTTAGAGTGGTAGAAAGTGGCTTTAGCAGCAGAGACAGAAGAGGAGAATGTAGAGAGGAGGGAGTGAAAGGATGCCAGGTCCGCAGGGAGGCGAGTTTTCCTCCATTTCCGCTCGGCTGCCCGGAGCCCTGTTCTGTGAGCTCGCAATGAGTCGTGGAGCCACGGAGCAGGAGGGGAGGACCGAGCCGGCCTGGAGGATAGGGGACATAGAGAGTTAAAGGATGCAGAAAGGGAGGAGAGGAGGGTTGAGGAGGCAGAATCAGGAGATATGTTGGAGAAGGTTTGAGCAGAGGGAAGAGATGATAGGATGGAAGAGGAGAGAGTAGCGGGGGAGAGAGAGCGAAGGTTGGGACGGCGCGATACCATCCGAGTAGGGGCAGTGTGGGAAGTGTTGGATGAGAGCGAGAGGGAAAAGGATACAAGGTAGTGGTCGGAGACCCTGTCCTCTATCCCCTCCCTGTCCCCTATCCCCTCCCTGGCCTCTATCCCCTCCCTGTCCTCCACATAATACTCACTGTCTTCCATCTCCTCCCTGTCCTCTATCCCCTCCCTGTCCTCCAGAGAATACTCCCTGTCATACATTGAATACTGCCTGTCCTCCATCCCCTCCCTGTACCTTTCTCTCTTTCTGTCTCTCTCTCCTGTTCTCTCCTTCTCTATCCTCTCTCCTCCTGTTCCACCCCTCTCATTTTCCTTCTCTCGCCCCATCTCTCCTTCTCTAACCTCTCTCCTCCTGTTCCACCCCTCTCTCTTTCATCTTTCTCTCCTTCTCTCACCTCTCTCCTCCTGTTTCACCCCTCTCTTTCCATCTCTCTTGCCCCTTCTCTCCTTCTCTAACCTCTCTCCTGCTGTTCCACCCTTCTCTCTCTCCTTCCCTCACTCCCCCTTCCACACTCTCCCTACCCCCCCCTCTCTCTCTCTCTCTCTCTCTCTCTCTCTCTCTCTCTCTCTCTCTCTCTCTCTCTCTCTCTCTCTCTCTCTCTCTCTCTCTCTCTCTCTCTCTCTCTCTCTCTCTCTCTCTCTCTCTCTCTCTCTCTCTCTCTCAGGATGCTCTAAGGAATTCTCTCTCATTTTATTTCTTGAGACTCCATATGTCCTTGTTTCCCCAGTAGACTTTCTCCATATATATTATCTCAAGTGCCCTTTAAAACAGAATCTATTAAACTCATCACACTTCTCCTGGAGATGGTGATACGTGCAGGAACGAGGGATGACGAGAGAAAGATACAGGGGAGAGAGAGAGACAGATATAGATAAATTGGGAGAGTGAAATTGTAAGAGAGAGATCAAACGTTTGTTCTGTAGGGTTGATGACATAACAGGAAACAATCCCATTGCAGACAGACACATGCTCCAGGAGAACATTGTGACCTTCAGTTGTTAGTAGAGTAGATTTTTCACAGGTGAAGATTTTACTTTTTATTTTAAAACTTTGTTATCTCTCTTTGTAAACCACAATTCATTCATGTACTTGCAATTTGAATGTTCTCAATATGGCATGCTTCTTTGTTGTAGTTCAGTATCATTTTCCATTTAATGGCATGAGACAGCAGCGGTGTACGTGTGTGTGTTTGTGTGTGTGTATGTGTGCATGAGTTTGTGTGTGTCTGTCTCTCTCATCTCCTCCTCTCTCGTACCTGCCATGGCAGACACATCAGTCAACATCTGCCAGTGCCCTGAGGCCCTCAGAACAGCCATCATCACTTCATGACAAATGCCTCTGTTAGTATTCACAATTAAATACCTCCAAAAGCAAGATGGTGGTGAAGGGAAGGCATCTCACTAAATACTAGCCTGAGGTATTGTAGTCCCTTTGAGTTTAATCATACTGTCAGAGCACTGGTAAAAATACACTGTATGGCTTTCTTCTTCCCTGTTTGCTCTGATGACAATACTTTAGGGTTTAACCCGTTAGTGTTTTGAACTTGTTGTCACACGCTTGTATATAGAAGTAGCAAATAAAAACATGGCCGCAGAACATCGCAATGGTACAGCAACTTGACAGTATGGACGCAGTGCTAGTAGGTGGTGGTCAGCCAGGTATCAGTTATATGCGGTGGCAGAGTACTGTCATGTTTTGAGGAACACCCTGTAAGCAGTCTGTGATGTATAGATGAAGAATAATTCAAGGAGTGTGCCTGTGGACACAGCTGTCAAATCACCCAAATGATGATAGATTACACAATATCAGTAAATGAGACAATGGACTCTATTTTCGTCTGTCGTTAAGCCAGCTCAATTGTCAAATGCATGTTCGTTTGCAATTTCGACCTGTTAATTTAGGATCTGACCCTTTTTTCAATTTTCGCTTAAAATGACATACCCAAATCTAACTGCCTGTAGCTCAGGACCTGAAGCAAGGAAATGCATATTCTTGATACCAATTGAAAGGAAACACTTTGAAGTTTGTGGAATTATGAAATTAACTTAGGAGAATATAACACATTAGATCTGGTAAAAGATAATACAAAGAAAAAACATGTCCCCCTCCCCCCATCATCTTTGAAATGCAAGAGAAAGGCCATAATGTATTATTCCAGCTTAGGTGCAATTTAGATTGTGGCTACTAGATGGCAGCAGTGTATGTGCAAAGTTTTAGACTGATCCAATGAACAATTGCATTGCTGTTCAAAATGTTGTATAAAATCTGCCCAAATGTGCCTAATTGGTTAATTGATACATTTTCAAGTTCACAACTGTACACTCTCCTCAAACAATATCATGGCATTATTTTACTGTAGTAGCTACTGTAAATTGGACAGTGCAGTTAGATTAACAAGAATTTAAGCTTTCTGCTCATATCAGATATGTCTATGTCCTGGGAAATGTTCTTGTTACAACCTCATGCTAATCCCATTAGCCTACGTTAGCTCAACCGTCCCATGGGGGACACACCAATCCCATAGAGGTTAAAGACAGCACTCTTCTGTTTTCAAACCCTAGTGCCAGGATTGTGAATTTACCTGAGTTCAGGTGTATGTCAACTTAGTGTATGTAAACTTCTGACCCACTGGAATTGTGATACAGTTAATTATAAGTGAAATAATCTGTCTTTAAACAATTGTTGGAATAATTACTTGTGTCATGCACAAAGTAGATTTCCTAACCGACTTGCCAAAACTATAGTTTGTTAACAAAACATTTGTGGAGTGGTTGAAAAACGAGTTTTAGATGAGTCTAACCTAAGTGTATGTAAACTTCCGACTTCAACTGTATATCCATTAGGGTACGGAAGATGAGATAATCTGGTGACAGTAGAATTTAGAAATATTTAAGTTATTTTCCATTAACAATTGCTTGTTTTACATTTTGTTTTATTAAATAACAAGTCCTTTGTAGGTTACCTTTTCCCTGCTACATTGAAAGCTGGTTCAAAAGAAATGTGTCTGTTGTCTTTCTTCTCCTGGCCATGCATTAGCCAGGAGCCTATCCATAAAACATTTCTAAATGGTCTACTCCTGAGGCTTTTGCATTATTCACAATTCACACAGACCTACCGGCAGTGCATACTCCATACGGCTTGTATCCATCCCCATTTCCAAAGACCGCCTCTTGTCCGGTTACCAAAGACATAGGCTATGTAAATTATTTAGTCCTATAACACCATTTTAACAGTAGTCCTAGGCTATATTCGGCTTACTGAGAACATGCCTCTCACATACAATACCATTTACAGGAGCCTAGTAGTTTTTTATAGGGCTCTGGTCAAAAGTAGTGCACTACATAGGGTCCTGGTCAAAACTAGTGCACTACATAGGGCTCTGGTCAAAAGTAGTCACTACATAGTGCTCTGGTCAAATGTAGTGCACTACATAGGGCTCTGGTCAAAAGTAGTGCACTACATAGGGTCCTGGTCAAAACTAGTGCACTACATAGGGCTTTGGTCAAAAATAGTGCACTACATAGGGCTTTGGTCAAAAGTAGTGCACTACATAGGGCTCTGGTCAAAAGTAGTCACTACATAGTGCTCTGGTCAAAAGTAGTGCACTACATAGGGCTCTGGTCAAAAGTAGTCACTACATAGTGCTCTGGTCAAAAGTAGTGCACTGCATAGAGAATAGGGTGCCATTTGGGATGTAACCTACCTCCTTGTAACCTCTCTTGAAAACAACTGCTTGCAGAAAAGTCAAGTCATCAGCCGGAGATATAATATCAGATATAAATATCTCCCTCTCTCATCCCAGATTCAGACTCAGAGTGGTTAATACTCACATGTTCAGGGTTACAGGTGTGATTGCTGTTCAGATTCTGAGTGGTTAATAGTCACATGTTCAGGGTGACAGGTGTGATTGTTGTTCAGATTCAGAGTGTTTAATAGTCACATGTTCAGGGTTACAGGTGTGATTGTTGTTCAGATTCAGAGTGTTTAATAGTCACATGTTCAGGGTGACAGGTGTGATTGTTGTTCAGATTCAGAGTGGTTAATACTCACATGTTCAGGGTTACAGGTGTGATTGCTGTTCAGATTCAGAGTGTTTAATAGTCACATGTTCAGGGTTACAGGTGTGATTGTTGTTCAGATTCAGAGTGTTTAATAGTCACATGTTCAGGGTTACTGGTGTGATTGTTGTTCAGATTCAGAGTGTTTAATAGTCACATGTTCAGGATTACAGGTGTGATTGTTGTTCAGATTCAGAGTGTTTAATAGTCACATGTTCAGGATTACAGGTGTGATTGTTGTTCAGATTCAGAGTGGTTAATAGTCACATGTTCAGGGTTACAGGTGTGATTGTTGTTCAGATTCAGAGTGTTTAATAGCAGTGTAAATTCATAACTGTAGCAGGGATGATGAATACAGGTCCATTAGGGTTCAGGCAGAGTAAAGACTATGACCATAGGGGGAGCAGCATGACCATTGAGGAGGTGGGGGGACCAAGTCAAATAACAACTATACAAATGATAACAGTAGTTATATCCAGTAGTTATATCCAGCAGTGGGGATGGCATTCGAAACATAATGTTAACTTTCACTGCTATGCCGATGACACACAGCTGTACATTTCAATGAAACATGGTGAAGCCCCAAAATTGCCCCCGCTAGAAGCCTGTGTTTCAGACATAAGGAAGTGGATGGCTGCAAACGTTCTACTTTTAAACTCGGACAAAACAGAGATGCTTGTTCTAGGTCCCAAGAAACAAAGATATCTTCTATTGAATCTGACAATTAATCTTGATGGTTGTACAGTCGTCTCAAATAAAACTGTGAAGGACCTTGGCGTTACTCTGGACCCTGATCTCTCTTTTGACGAACATATCAAGACTGTTACAAGGACAGCTTTTTTCCATCTACGTAACATTGCAAAAATCAGAAACTTTCTGTCCAAAAATGATGCAGAAAAATTAATCCATGCTTTTGTTACTTCTAGGTTAGACTACTGCTATGCTCTACTTTCCGGCTACCCGGATAAAGCACAAAATAAACTTCAGTTAGTGCTATATACGGCTGCTAGAATCCTGACTAGAACCAACAAATTTGATCATATTACTCCAGTGCTAGCCTCCCTACACTGGCTTCCTGTTAAGGCAAGGGCTGGTTTCAAGGTTTTACTGCTAACCTACAAAGCATTACATGGGCTTGCTCCTACCTATCGTTCCGATTTGGTCCTGCCGTACATACCTACACGAACGCTACGGTCAAAAGATGCAGACCTCCTAATTGTCCCTAGAATTTCTAAGCAAACAGCTGGAGGCAGGGCTTTCTCCTATAGAGCTCCATTTTTATGGAATGGTCTGCCTACCCATGTGAGAGACGTAGACTCGGTCTCAAACTTTAAGTCTTTACTGAAGACTCATCTCTTCAGTGGGTCATATGATTGAGTGTAGTCTGGCCCAGGAGTGTGAAGTTGAACGGAAAGGAGCAACGAACCGCCCTTGCTGTCTCTGCCTGGCCGGTTCCCCTCTCTCCACTGGGATTCTCTGCCTCTAACCCTATTACAGGGGCTGAGTCACTGGCTTACTGGTGCTCTTTCATGCCGTCCCTAGGAGGGGTGCGTCACTTGAGTGGGTTGAGTTACTGACGTGATCTTCCTGTCTGGGTTGGCGCCCCCTCTTGGGTTGTGCCGTGGCGGAGATCTTTGTGGGCTATACTCGGCCTTGTCTCAGGATGGTAAGTTGGTGGTTGAAGATATCCCTCTAGTGGTGTGGGGGATGTGCTTTGGCAAAGTGGGTGGGGTTATATCCTTCCTGTTTGGCCCTGTCCGGGGGTATCATCGGATGGGGCCACAGTGTCTCCTGACCCCTCCTGTCTCAGCCTGCAGTATTTATGCTGCAGTAGTTTATGTGTCGGGGGGCTAGGGTCAGTTTGTTATATCTGGAGTACTTCTCTTGTCTTATCCGGTGTCCTGTGTGAATTTAAGTATGCTCTCTCTAATTCTCTCTTTCTCTCTTTCTTTCTCTCTCTCGGAGGACCTGAGCCCTAGGACCATGCCCCAGGACTACCTGGCATGATGACTCCTTGCTGTCCCCAGTCCACCTGGCCGTGCTGCTGCTCCCGTTTCAACTGTTCTGCCTGCGGCTATAGAACCCTGACCTGTCCACCGGACGTGCTACCTGTCCCAGACCTGCTGTTTTCAACTCTCTAGAGACAGCAGGAGCGGTAGATATACTCTTAATGATCGGCTATGAAAAGCCAACTGACATTTACTCCTGAAGTGCTGACTTGCTGCACCCTCGACAACTACTGTGATTATTATTATTTGACCATGCTGGTCATTTATGAACATTTGAACATCTTGACCATGTTCTGTTAGAATCTCCACCCGGCACAGCCAGGTTTCTAGGTTTCTTCCTAGGTTTTGGCCTTCATATGGAGTTTTTCCTAGCCACCGTGCTTCTACACCTGCATTGCTTGCTGCTTGGGGTTTTAGGCTGGGTATCTGTACAGCACTTTGAGACATCAGCTGATGTAAGAAGGGCTATATATATATATATTTGATTTGATTTGGATGCGGAGCTGATTGTTTATTAATGTGTTCTTGAGAGAAACCATTATTTACCACACAATTATCTTAATAGTCCCATTCGCTATTTCTATTTTTAAACTGTAGTTAGAGATTTTCTGTGTTTGTGTGTTTGTGTGCTAAAGCATAAACAAATTACAAGATGAAATTAAAGATTTTAAATCAACCAAAAAGCAAGGAACTCTATTATTTAAAACCCACTCAAAATGTATATTTCTTATGTGCAGAGTACCTAAATATTTTATAGTTACAGAATTCGATAGCCCCTGAGACCAAACCTTGTCTTCTGAAACAAAGGAGTGTGTATCCCACCTATTCTCCTTATAGTGCACTTCTGTTGACCTACCTCAGCATTCATATCACTTGACAAACAGTGGCATCCTCACTGACACTGCTACTGAAACTAAGTGGAAAGTGTCAACTTGAAGCAGTTTAGATGACTGGCATCCATAATGCATAGGTGGAGAAATTGTACCCTGTGTGAGGAGAATCCATAGAGATGTATAGATGGAACACTGTGTGAGGAGAATCCATATAGATGTATAGATGGAACACTGTGTGAGGAGAATCCATAGAGATGTATAGATGGAACACTGTGTGAGGAGAATCCATATAGATGTATAGATGGAACACTGTCTGAGGAGAATCCATATAGATGTATAGATGGAACCCTGTGTGAGGAGAATCCATAGAGATGGATAGATGGAACACTGTGTGAGGAGAATCCATAGAGATGGATAGATGGAACCCTGTGTGAGGAGAATCCATAGAGATGGATAGATGGAACCCTGTGTGAGGAAAATCCATATAGATGTATAGATGGAACCCTGTGTGAGGAGAATCCATATAGATGTATAGATGGAACCCTGTGTGAGGAGAATCCATAGAGATGTATAGATGGAACACTGTGTGAGGAGAATCTATAGAGATGGATAGATGGAACACTGTGTGAGGAGAATCCATAGAGATGTATAGATGGAACACTGTGTGAGGAGAATCCATATAGATGTATAGATGGAACACTGTGTGAGGAGAATCCATATAGATGTATAGATGGAACACTGTGTGAGGAGAATCCATAGAGATGTATAGATGGAACCCTGTGTGAGGAGAATCCATATAGATGTATAGATGGAACACTGTGTGAGGAGAATCCATAGAGGTGTATAGATGGAACCCTGTGTGAGGAGAATCCATATAGATGTATAGATGGAACACTGTGTGAGGAGAATCCATAGAGATGGATAGATGGAACACTGTGTGAGGAGAATCCATATAGATGTTTAGATGGTGCCCTGTGAGGAGAATCCATAGAGATGGATAGATGGAACCCTGTGTGAGGAGAATCCATATAGATGTATAGATGGAACACTGTGTGAGGAGAATCCATAGAGATGTATAGATGGAACACTGTGTGAGGAGAATCCATAGAGATGTATAGATTGAACACTGTGTGAGGAGAATCCATATAGATGTATAGATGGAACACTGTGTGAGGAGAATCCATAGAAATGTATAGATGGAACACTGTGTGAGGAGAATCCATAGAGATGGACAAAGGGCACACTTGACACAAAAGACTGTTTGGCTTTGGAGTGATCAGTTAATGATCATTGCATGGTCTTTTTCCTGAAATGGGTTAGGAAGGCCTTCTTCCCATCTCTATGAATCCCTTACATATACAGTGAGGAGAACAAGTATTTGATACACTGCCAATTTTGCAGGTTTTCCTACTTACAAAGCATGTAGAGGTCTGTAATTTTTATCATAGGTACACTTCAACTGTGAGAGACAGAATCTAAAACAAAAATCCAGAAAATCACATTGTATGATTTTTAAGTAATTAATTAGCATTTTATTGCATGACATAAGTATTTGATCACCTACCAACCAGTAAGAATTCCGGCTCTCACAGACCTGTTAGTTTTTCTTTAAGAAGCCCTCCTGTTCTCAACTCATTATCTGTATTAACTGCACCTGTTTGAACTCGTTACCTGTATAAAAGACACCTGTCCACAGACTCCAACCTCTCCACAATGGCCAAGACTAGAGAGCTGTGTAAGGACATCAGGGATACAATTGTAGACCTGCACAAGGCTGGGATGGGCTACAGGACAATAGGCAAGCAGCTTGGTGAGAAGGCAACAACTGTTGGCGCAATTATTAGAAAATGGAAGAAGTTCAAGATGACGGTCAATCACCCTCGGTCTGGGGCTCCATGCAAGATCTCACCTCGTGGGGCATCAATGATCATGAGGAAGGTGAGGGATCAGCCCAGAACTACACAGCAGGACCTGGTCAATGAACGGAAGAGAGCTGGGACCACAGTCTCAAAGAAAACCATTAGTAACACACTACGCCGTCATGGATTAAAATCCTGCAGCGCACGCAAGGTCCCCCTGCTCAAGTCAGCGCATGTCCAGGCCCGTCTGAAGTTTGCCAATGACCATCTGGATGATCCAGAGGAGGAATGGGAGAAGGTCATGTGGTCTGATGAGACAAAAATAGAGCTTTTTGGTCTAAACTCCACTCGCCGTGTTTGGAGGAAGAAGAAGGATGAGTACAACCCCAAGAACACCATCCCAACCGTGAAGCATGGAGGTGGAAACATCATTCTTTGGGGATGCTTTTCTGCAAAGGGGACAGGGCGACCGTATTGAGGGGAGGATGGATGGGGCCATGTATCGCGAGATCTTGGCCAACAACCTCCTTTCCTCAGTAAGAGCATTGAAGATGGGTTGTGGCTGGATCTTCCAGCATGACAACGACCCGAAACACACAGCCAGGGCAACTAAGGAGTGGCTTCGTAAGAAGCATCTCAAGGTCCTGGAGTGGCCTAGCCAGTCTCCAGACCTGAACCCAATAGAAAATCTTTGGAGGGAGCTGAAAGTCCGTATTGCCCAGCGACAGCCCCGAAACCTGAAGGATCTGGAGAAGGTCTGTATGGAGGAGTGGGCCAAAATCCCTGTTGCAGTGTGTGCAAACCTGGTCAAGAACTACAGGAAACATATGATCTCTGTAATTGCAAACAAAGGTTTCTGTACCAAATATTAAGTTCTGCTTTTCTGATGTATCAAATACTTATGTCATGCAATAAAATGCAAATTAATTACTTAAAAATCATACAATGTGATTTTCTGGATTTTCCGTCTCTCACAGTTGAAGTGTACCTATGATAAAAAATTACAGACCTCTACATGCTTTGTAAGTAGGAAAACCTGCAAAATCGGCAGTGTATCAAATACTTGTTCTCCCCACTGTATGTTTACGCAGATCGATTATTTGCTTTCTTATTATTAATAAAGATCTCTTAAACTGTTTTGTAATTTTGTAATTTGTATTATGTTGTATTTGTAAATTGTGTTATTGCAGGGCTCCCTTGTAAAATAGATCTACATCTCAATGGGACTCTGCTAAAATAAAATATTAGGGGAATCTTTACACATGTTTCAGAGTAACTCAACTCAGTTTGTCTTGTTTACAGTTGCTTGGGCTGCAGATCCCATATCCATCTGCACAGCACAACTGCACAAAAGACAACCTTGAACGCCCCCATTACATTGTGAGTTGGGGATGCAGCCAGCCAGGGCTCAGTTTGTGACAGCATCTGTCTTGGTCTAATTTAGCCCTGCCAGACTAGCCGCCACAGCCGGTGAATTGGCCAACTGGCAGCCTGCTGTTAGTGTCCAAGGTGCAATCTGTGGATGTGGCCCAAATGGAACCTTATTCCCTATGTAGTGCACTACTTTTGACCAGGGCCTATAGGATGCACTCTATAGGGAATAGGCTGCCATTTAGGACACAACCTGTGTAATTAATTGATTGGATTTAAATAGCGTTTTTTTTTTACCAACTGAGGTTCTCAAAGTTCTTTACATGGTAGGGGGAAACTCACCTCATCCACCACCAATGTGTAGCACCCACCTGGGTGATGCACAGCGACCATTTTTTGTGCCAGAACGCTCACCACACAGCAATTAGGTGGAGAGGTGAGGAGTGTACTGTTCTGCCACAAGACACTGCAGTATTCACTGGCTCCAGACTCTGAGCTTTGTTTTTTAGCAGAAGAGGTGCGTTTTTTACTTGGCCCCCTTCTGTATTCTGTTCCAAGGTCTCCAAGGTCACTGAGCTACCCAAGATAGACTCTGACCTTGCTCGCTAATTGCAAACTGACTCTGAAGCTGTAGATAGTCACGAAAGAAGGATGTTGTCCAGAGATTTTTAGTGCAGTGTTGCTTTGAAATATAGAGGAACATACAAACTCAAATATTGGAGGAAAATCATGCAAACTCCAAGGCAAGTCCTAGCAATCATGTTAGACACACACATACACCAAAATACATGTGCAGATATAAAATCGATATTTTCATATTGGGTAAAAACCTTCAGGGCTATTGAGATAAGGTTCTTCAAATCTATATTCATAAAGTTGCAGTATACAGTTTGTTGAATCTAACTGAAGTCTCTCTATCTGAAGTGAATGTGAAGCTCTGCATTTTGAATTTCACCTTTATCATAACAAGTATAGGGGTCATGGAAACACAAGCACAAATGACTCGGTGTTAAAATATCATACACTCCTGAGATACAGGAGGCACACACACACACACACACACACACACACACACACACACACACACACACACACACACACACACACACACACACACACACACACACACACACACACACACACACACACACACACACACACACACACACACACACACACACACACAGACCTTGGTTTCCATGCCAACCGGTCTTGTCTGCGGTATTTATCTAATTAGGCTGAGTTGGGAATTAATCTTGCCTGACGATTCACCCCAAATCCAGACTCACTGTGGAACAGAAACATTAGTTCAAGTTTCAGGTTTTTATTAGTACAGTGAAATGCCTTCTTGCTCTTTCCCAACAATAGAGTAGTCAATATCAGTAGCTATATACAGGCTCAGTTCCAGGGTCAGTAGCTATATACAGGCTCAGTTCCAGGGTCAGTAGCTATATACAGGGTCAGTTCCAGGGTCAGTTGCTATATACAGGCTCAGTTCCAGGGTCAGTAGCTATAAACAGGCTCAGTTCCAGGGTCAGTAGCTATATACAGGGTCAGCCGATCAAAATGGGACAAGGACATCATAACTAGATCATAATGGGACAAGGACATCCCAGCCGGCCAAACCCTCCTCTAACCCTGACGACGCTGGGCCAATTGTACGCCGCCTCATGGGTCTCCCGGTCACAGCCGGCTGCGACAGAGCCAGGGATCGAACCCGGATCTGAAGCGACACCTCTAGCACTGATCAGTGCCTTAGACCGCTGCCCCACTCGGGAGGCTCTTGTATTTATATTTGGATCTATAAAAGAGACTTTGGTCTTAGTGTGACTCTGATAAAATGAAGGTTCAATCAAATAATATGATAAACAGAGTAGCAGCTGCATATATGATGAGTGTGTGGGTGTGTGGGTGTGTGTAGATTCAGAATGAATGTGTGTGTGGGTTATGTATGTGTGAGCAAATTATGTGTGTGTGTGGTGTGTGTGTGTGTGTGTTGGGGTTTCAGTATGAGTGTGTGTGAGTGTGCATAGAGTCAGTGCAAATCTAAAATAAAATAAAAGGGTCAATGCAGATAGTAGCTATTTATCAGTCTTCTGGCTTGGGGATAGAAGCTGTTCAGGAGCCTGTTGGTGTCAGACTTGTTGCTCCGGGACAGCTTGCCATGCAGAAGCAGTGAGAACAGTCTATGGCTTGGGTGGTGTACTAGGCTGTCCGAACCACCCTCTGTAGTGCCATGTGATCGAGGGCGGTGCAGTTGCCATACCAGGCGGTGATGCAGCCAGTCAAGATGATCTCAATGGTGCAGATGTAGAACCTTTTGAAGATTTGTGGGCCCCATGCCCTCCTGAGCGGGAAGAGGCGTTGTCGCGATGTCGATGGGTAGCCAGGCATGACTCCACCTAGATGACTCCACCAGACATCCCAGTCAGACAATCCAAAATAAAGGAACCACCCCAGCTGGAAACTGAGGGATAAGTTGGAAACGTTGAAACCTTTAAAATGAAAACATCCATCAAGGTCAAATGGCCTAATTCTGTAGTGGTGGCATTGTTTTGTTTTTCACACAACAACCTTGAGTTAGCAAAATGCAGTTTTTAAACAACTTTTAATTCACATGAACAATGACTCGGCTGATTTGTATTTTAAAAACCATGTGACAGCGTTAACATAGTATTACACCACACCAAACACCCACCATCTACTACACAACCTGCAAGGCACCTAGAAACATTTCTCTCTTAAAGGTTTTATTTTAGTTTCTGACATCACAGCCACCTGAATTACCTAGCGAGCCACCATCTAGTTTACTATCCACAGTTTGTATTCTGTACCCTTCTGAAATACAATCAAATGAACAAAGTTCAGCTAAGATCAATAACACTTCCCCTTTCCAAGTGAAGGCATCTCCAATATATACCCAGATCCACTTACTTATCAACTGTCTGTGTATGTGTGTGTGTGTGTGTGTGTGTGTGTGTGTGTGTGTGTGTGTGTGTGTGCATGTATATCTGTGTGTGTGTGTTTATGTGCATGTGTGTGTATGTGTGTGTGTGTGTGTGTGTAGACTCAGATGCTAAAGGTCATCCTGAGACATTGCGGCTCAGGAAATTCACCCTATAGTGATCTTACCCTACAGTATTCTAATCAGACTGCTAGATGGACTATACAGAACTTTTGCCACTAGTGGTGCCTCTGATGGGTAAAGATGGGTAAAGAATTAGAAACTGAACTTCCATAGTATCTTTAACTCTGAAGTTTACATTGTATGTGCAGCAGCCAAGCACGTTTTGCTTTCTTGTTGTCTATAGTATGCAAACCCTTCTCCCTGTGCTGTCTTGCCTGTATTTACAATAAAACACCCGCATCTATAGTACCTCTGCATTGCCAAACATACAGTATGTACTCCTAAAACGCTCTTATAAAAGGCCAATATAGGGGTGTAGTTTGGATGAAAATTATGTTGAATATAGCAATAAACTACATTCATCAACCTGACTCCAATATTATCTGAATAAATGCAACAGGCACTGTACGTCTCTGGAGGATCTAGTCAAGGTAGAGCCTTACATCACCTCTCAGTATGACTGTAATGAACATGTGTCTAACTTGCACTATTATGCAGATATTAAGATACTAAATTAAAATAGCTAATCCTGTCGACCAATGTTGTAGCATTCATTTATTGAGTGAAGTAGACCAGGGATGTTAAGGTGGAACCCAAGCATATACAATGTGTAGTGTAGTGTAGGAAGAAAGGAAGGGGAGGGAGGGAAGGGAAGGGAGGAAGGGGAGGGAGGGGATGGAGGGGGTTAGGAGGGAAGGGAGGAAAGGGGGGGAGGGAGGGAGGGAGGGAGGGAGGGGGAGGAAGGAAGGGAGGAAGGAAGGGGAGAGAGGAGGGGAGGGAGGAAGGAAGAGGAGGGAAGGAAGGACGCGGTGGGAGGGAGGGGGCAATCTAGGAAGTGCCAGCAGAGTAAGTAAGGAGGAGAGAAGGGAAGGAGGGAGGGGAGGAAGGGGAGGGAGGAGGGAAGGTAAGAGAGGTAGGGGAAGGAGGGAGGAGGGAAGGGAGGGAGGGAGGAAGGGAGGAGGGAAGGAAGGGAAGGGAGGGAGGGAGGGAGGAGGGAAGGGAGGGAGGGAAGGAGGGAGGAGAGAATGGAAGGAGGGAGGGGAGGAAGGGGAGGGAGGGAGGGAGGGAGGAGGGAAGGGAGGAAGGGGGAGGAAGGAAGGGAGGAAGGGGAGAGAGGAGGGGAGGGAGGAAGGAAGAGGAGGGAAGGAAGGACGCGGTGGGAGGGAGGGGGCAATCTAGGAAGTGCCAGCAGAGTAAGTCAGGATACCAGCCCACTAAGCTGGGGGAGGGAGGAAAGAAGGGAGGGAGAAGGGATGGAGGAGAGGAGTAGAGGGGAGAGGAGAAGGGATGGAGGAGAGGAGTAGATGGGAGAGGATAAGGGATGGAGTAGAGGGGAGAGGATAAGAGATGGAAAAGAGGAGTAGAGGGGAGAGGAGAAGGGATGGAGGATAGGAAGGGAGGGGAGAGAAGGGTCCTGTTGATACAAACCAGTAAACTAAAACAGCTACAATCATCAGGGAATAGTGATAGCCCTGATTCCAACTTTTCCACTGTGCAAGTCATTTCCTAGACTATTCATGAGTTGCACCTCTGAAACTCAGTCGCGTCGTTGCCATTGTTAGCTATGTTCTACAGATGCCGCAGCATATTGATGCTTAAAGGTAGAACTGGGGCTAATGACTTTGAACTGAGGCTAATGACTGTGACATCTAAATGACCATGTAGGGGCTTGGGAATACCATGACATTGCTAAAGTAGGCACATAGTAGGAAACAACTTTGCCATCATTATCATGTTGTCAAATTTACTTTAGACAGATGTAAATGTTGTCAATCGCTAGCAAAGTGAGTAAAAAAAACAATAGCTAGCGAGCTACTGCCATGACTCTCCTGTGAGGATACGAAGGATCAGGCTAGAGTGAGTTCACTTCACAGCGCTCTCTCTCTCCCGCAGAGGGCTGTTTTATGACAGTTGTAAATACCTGCAGGAACTTTTATTTTTACCTTTATTTAACTAGGCAGGTCAGTTAAGAACAAATTCTTATTTTCAACGATGGCCTAGTAACAGTGGGTTACCTGCCTTGTTCAGCGGTAGAATAACATATTTCTACCTTGTCAGCTTGGGGATTTTATCTTGCAACCTTTCAGTTACTAGTCCAATGCTCTAACCACTAGGCTACCTGCCAAACACTCTCTCTCCCACTTTTTCAGAAATGGAAGTTAAAAATCTCTGCTACAACAGAGAGAGATTTAGTAGTACTGTGATATTTAAGGTTGGATAATGGAACACTATTTCTGTAATACAAACAGTTGGAATGGTCCGTGGGTACTTAAAGAACAGTTGTGTCAGATCAGTTGTTGTTTAGGGATCTAAATAAGGATGGTATAACAACATAACTGCATCTCTGAATGTGTATATTTCCCAGCTGTCAGGTTTACATCCAAATGTTGTGGAATTTATAGGATTAAATATGAAACTATTTGTGAGAAGATGAAATGTGATCTTGGCCTTCTACATGAGAATTGTTTTTAATATAAAAGTTTTACCAAGTCAGTAATCACGCTCATGTGAGCACAGACATTGTGGCAATGGGATGGAACCGCCCTCCAAGGAGAGTGCTCGCAACAAAGCTTCCTTCACTCATGCTGCCAAACATATACTCGTAAAACTCACTATCCTACCAAAATCCTTGACTTTGGCGATATAATTTACAAAATAGCCTCCAACACTCTACTCAGCAAATTGGATGCAGTCTATCACAGTGCCATCTGTTTTGTCACCAAAGCCCCATATACTACCCACCACTGCGACCTGTATGCGCTCATTGGCTGGTCCTCGCTACATATTCGTCGCCAAACCCACTGGCTCCAGGTCATCTATAAGTCTTTGCTAGGTAAAGCTCCACCTTATCTCAGTTCACTGGTCACCATAGCAACACCCACCCGTAGCACGCGCTGCAGCAGGTATATTTCAGAGGTCATCCCCAAAGCCAAAACCTTTCCTTCCAGTTCTCTGCTGCCAATGACTTGAACGAATCAAAAATATCCCTGAAGTTGGAGTCTTATATCTCCCTCATTAACTTTAAGCGTCAGCTGTCAGAGCAGATTACCGATCGCTGCAGCTGTACACAGCCCATCTGTAAATAGCCCATCCAAACAACTACTTACCTACCTTATCCCCCATATTTGTTTTTGTTTTTCTGCTCTTTTGCACACCAGTATTTCTACTTGCACATCCTTATCTGCACATATATCACTCCAGTGTAAATTGCTAAATTGTATTTACTTCTCCACTATTGGCCTACTTATTGCCTTACCTCCTTACTTCATTTGCACACACTGTATACATATTTTTGTATTGTGTTATTGACTGTACGTTTGTTTATCCCATGTGTAACTCTGTGTTGTTGTTTGTGTCGCACTGCTTTGCTTTATCTTGGACAGGTCGCAGTTGTAAATGAGAACTTGTTCTCAACTGGCCTACCTGGTTAAATAAAGGTTAAATAAAAATGTAAAAGAAATTATAAAAGACTCCTGACGAAATGTACATTTCACCAGCGGGACTGACAGCGCGAGCTGAAAGGTATGAAATGGTTAGAAACTCTGAAACTCTCTAGTTAGTAAATAAATAACTAGGCCAATCAATGTAATTTTGTAAATGCCAGATCGCTATGGTAAGTCCCATCATTCATCCAAGTTTAGTCAAAATCAGCCCAGTGCTGTTTGAGATATCACATGTGACTAACGTATGAACGAACGAAGGAACGTACAGACAGAGACATATCCACTAGGCATTAGGGTGCCATGTGGATTGCATACTTTACCTACCTGATAAACGGGTTTGAACTTTCAGTGTGCAATACAAGTGTGAGTGATTTAAAAAAAGGTACAACTATAAATGTGAAATGGACTCTGTGTTTGCGGTATTCAAAAATGATTTGATGCTTCTTTATAGCATAGCTTAGAATCCACGATGGAGATCAGAGGACAATTATTAACCGTGAAGATCTATAAACAAAGTTCACCATAGTCAAACCCAGGAGAGCCTGAGGGAACCAGGCCCACTGTTATACATACTGCTTTTCATATCCTCCAAAGTACACAACAGTAACATTCACCTTAGAGAAGAACAAAGGCAAAACCTAAAGAGAAAGGGATAGAGAGAGAGAAAGATAGAGTGTGTGTGAGAGAGAGGGACAGAGACAGAGAGAGAGAGACAGAGAGAGAGAACTAGACAGAGAGAGAGAGAGAGGGAGAGAGAGAGACACACAGAGAGCATTGGCTCCTGAGTTCTCCTGAAGAAATATAGAATTAGAGTCGGATAAATGTAGATAAACTATACTTTTTTCAGGATTTATACAGGATACTAACCTCAACATAAAAACCTTCAATCCAAATCCCAATTCCATACCTAAAACCTTGATTTTGGACAAAATTACCCGAATGGACTATTACTACCAAGGATTATCAAGAAAAAAACTTCTAACAAACCAAAACCTGCAAGAAACACAGCGGAACCTGGAAATACAGTCCGCAACAACACTGAGTAAGTCAAATTCAGTCTGAACCTACTTCTGAAGGCTAAAATTAAAAGACAATAATCTCTAGGGAATTTTGTTAAATGAAGTTTAATAAATAAGCCTACAAAGTACCAAGCTGCTAGGAAAGAAACTGACCTGATCAATTAGCACTTAAGTGAGAGAGGTGTGAAAACTCTTGAGCCTAACAATGGCAGGAGAGTTCCACAGACCCCCCACCCAAATGTAGAGGCTTTTGAAGCCCCCATGGTTTATCCCTGTCCAGAGGTTACAAGAATACAGTACCTCATGTACTTTAAAAATAACACTGCAAGGAATAAGTACAGTGCCTTGCAAAAGTATTCACCCCCTTGGCGTTTTTCCTATTTTGTTTCATTACAACCTGTAATTTAAATTGATTTTTATTTGGATTTCATGTAATGGACATACACAAAATATTCCAAATTGGTGAAGTGAAATGAAAAAAATTACTTGTTTAATTTTTTATTTTTTTTAAACGGAAAAGTATTGTGTGCATATGTATTCACCCCCTTTGTTATGAAGCCCCTAAATAAGATCTGGTGCAACCAATTACCTTCAGAAGTCACATAACTAGTTAAATAAAGTCCACCTATGTGCAATCTAAGTGCCACATGATCTATCACCTGGTCTCAGTATATATACACGTGTTCAGAAAGGCCCCAGTCTGCCAACACCACTAAGCAAGGGGCACCACCAAGCAAGCGGCACTATGAAGACCAATGAGCTCTCCAAACAGTTCAGGGAAAAAGTTGTGGAGAAGTACAGATCGGGGTTGGGTTATAAAAATATCTGAAACTTTGAACATCCTACAGAGCACCATTAAATCCATTATAAAAAAATGGAAGAATATGGCACCACAACAAACCTGCCAAGAGAGGGCCGCCCACCAAACTCACGGACCAGGCAAGGAGGGCATTAATCAGAGAGGCAACAAAGAGACCAAAGATAACCCTGAAGGAGCTGCAAAGCTCCACAGTGGAGATTGGAGTATCTGTCCATAGGACCACTTTTAGCCGTACACTCCACAGAGCTGGGCTTTACAGAAGAGTGACCAGAAAAAAGCCATTACTTAAAGAAAAAAATAAGCAAACACGTTTGGTGTTCCCCAAAAGGAATGTGGGAGACTCCCCAAACATATGGAAGAAGGTACTCTGGTCAGATGAGACAAAAATGTAGCTTTTTGGCCATCAAAGAAAACGCTATGTCTGGTGCAAACCCAACACTTCTCATCACCCCGAGTATACCATCCCCACAGTGAAGCATGGTGGAGGCAGCATCATGCTGTGGGTATGTTTTTCATCGGCGGGGACTGGGAAACTGGTCAGAATTGAAGGAATGATGGATGGCCCTAATACAGGGAAATTCTTGAGGGAAACCTGTTTCAGTCTTCCTGAGATTTGAGACTGGGAAGGAGGTTCACCTTCCAGCAGGACAATGACCCTAAGCATACTGCTAAAGCAACACTCGAGTGGTTTAAGGGGAAACATTTAAATGTCTTGAAATGGCCTAGTCAAAGCCCAGACCTCAATCCAATTGAGAATCTGTGGCATGACTTGTCAAAAAGAACACAAATGTCAAAAAGAACACGTATTCACCCTGCACACGTTAACTGACAAACAAACAAACCAAAACAAAGACAAAGTCTTCTCGTCCTTTGTTGAATTCAGAATTCAAAAAAGCTTTCGACTCAATATGGCATGAGGGTCTGCTATACAAATTGATGGTAAGTGGTGTTGGGGGAAAACATACGACATTATAAAATCCATGTACATAAACAACAAGTGTGTGGTTGAAATTGGCAAAAAACACATCCTGACGAAATGTACATTTCACCAGCGGGACTGACAGCGCGAGCTGAAAGGTATGAAATGGTTAGAAACTCTGAAACTCTCTAGTTAGTAAATAAATAACTAGGCCAATCAATGTAATTTTGTAAATGCCAGATCGCTATGGTAAGTCCCATCATTCATCCAAGTTTAGTCAAAATCAGCCCAGTGCTGTTTGAGATATCACATGTGACTAACGTATGAACGAACGAAGGAACGTACAGACAGAGACATATCCACTAGGCATTAGGGTGCCATGTGGATTGCATACTTTACCTACCTGATAAACGGGTTTGAACTTTCAGTGTGCAATACAAGTGTGAGTGATTTAAAAAAAGGTACAACTATAAATGTGAAATGGACTCTGTGTTTGCGGTATTCAAAAATGATTTGATGCTTCTTTATAGCATAGCTTAGAATCCACGATGGAGATCAGAGGACAATTATTAACCGTGAAGATCTATAAACAAAGTTCACCATAGTCAAACCCAGGAGAGCCTGAGGGAACCAGGCCCACTGTTATACATACTGCTTTTCATATCCTCCAAAGTACACAACAGTAACATTCACCTTAGAGAAGAACAAAGGCAAAACCTAAAGAGAAAGGGATAGAGAGAGAGAAAGATAGAGTGTGTGTGAGAGAGAGGGACAGAGACAGAGAGAGAGAGACAGAGAGAGAGAACTAGACAGAGAGAGAGAGAGGGAGAGAGAGAGACACACAGAGAGCACTTTTTTTCAGATTGAGCCCCACCTTCTTCAACATGCAATTTGACATACCAATTAGGATCTGGCTAAAAATACTTGAATCAGTTATAGAACCCATTGCCTTTTATGGTTGTGAGGTCTGGGGTCCGCTCACCAACCAAGAACTCACAAAATGTGACAGACACCAAATTGAGACTCTGCATGCTGAATTCTGCAAAAATATCCTCTGTGTACAACGTAAAACACCAATTAATGCATGCAGTGCAGAATTAGACAGATACCCACTAATTATCAAAATCCAGGAAAGAGACGTTCAATTCTACAACCACCTAAAAGGAAGCAATTCCCAAACCTTCCATAACAAAGCCATCACCTACAGAGAAATAAACCTGGAGAAGAGCACCCTAAGCAAGCTGGTCCTGAGGCTCTGTTCACAAACACAGACCCCACAGAGCCCCAGGACAGCAACACAATTAGACCCAACCAAATCATGAGAAAACAAAAAGATAATTACTTGACACCTTGGAAAGAATTTACCAAAAAACAGAGCAACCTAGAATGCTACTTGGTCCTAAACAGAGAGTACACAGTGGCAGAATAACTGACCACCGTGACTGACCCAACCTTAAATTAATCTTGACAATGTACAGACTCAGTGAGCACAGCCTTGATATTGAGAAAGGCTACCGAAGGCAGACCTGGCTCTCAAGAGAAGACAGGCTATGTGCACACTGCCCACAAAATAAAGTGAAAACTGAGCTGCATTTCCTAACCTCCTGCCAAATGTATGAACATATTAGAGACACATATTTCCCTCAGATTATACAGACCTACAAAGAATTCGAAAACAAATCCAATTTTGATAAACTCCCATATATATTGAGTAAAATACCACAGTGTGCAATCACAGCAGCACGATTTGTGACCTGTTGCCGCAAGAAAAGGGCAACCAGTGAAGAACAAACACCATTGAAAATAAAACCTACAATTAAGTTCCGCTGTTTTCAATCAGGATCTCAGCGATCACTGCCTCATTGCCTGTATCCGCAATGGGTCCGCGGTCAAACGACCACCCCTCATCACTGTCAAACGCTCCCTAAAAGACTTCAGCGAGCAGGCCTTTCTACTCGACCTGGCCCGGGTATCCTGGACGGATATCGACCTCATCCCGTCAGTCGAGGATGCCTGGTTATTCTTTAAAAGTAATTTCCTCACCATCTTAGATAAGCATGCCCCGTTCAAAAAATGCAGAACTAAAAACAGATATAGCCCCGGTTCACTCCAGACCTGACTGCCCTTGACCAGCACAAAAACATCCTGTGGCGGACTGCAATAGCATCGAATAGTCCCCACGATATGCAACTGTTCAGGGAAGTCAGGAACCAATACACGCAGTCAGTCAGGAAAGCAAACGCTAGCTTTTTCAAGAAGAAATTCGCATCCTGTAGCTCTAACTCCAAAAAGTTTTGGGACACTGTAAAGTCCATGGAGAACAAGAGCACCTCTTCCAAGCTGCCCACTGCACTGAGGTTAGGTAACACGGTCACCACTGATAAATCCGTGATAATCGAAAATGTCAATAAGCATTTCTCAACAGCTGGCCATGCCTTCCTCCTGGCTACTCCAACACTGGCCAACAGCTCCGCCTCCCCCGCAGCTACTCACCCAAGCCTCCTCAGCTTCTCCTTCACCCAAATCCAGACAGCAGACGTTCAGAAAGAGCTGCAAAACCTGGACCCGTACAAATCAGCTGGGCTAGACAATCTGGACCCTCTCTTTCTAAAACTATCCGCCGCCATTGTTGCAACCCCTATTACCAGCCTGTTCAACCTCTCTTTAGTATTGTCCGAGATCCCTAAAGATTGGAAAGCTGCCACGGTCATCCCCCTCTTCAAAGGGGGTGACACCCTAGACCCAAACTGTTACAGACCTATATCCATCCTGCCCTGCATATCTAAAGTCTTCGAAAGCCAATAAATTAATTAATAATAAACAGATCACTGACCATTTCGAATTCCACCGTACCTTCTCCGCTGTGCAATCCGGCTTCCGAGCCGGTCACGGGTGCACCTCAGCCACGCTCAAGGTACTAAATGATATCATAACCGCCACCGATTAAAGACAGTACTGTGCAGCCATCTTCATCGACCTGGCCAAGGTTTTCGACTCTGTCAATCACCGTATTCTTATCGGCAGACTCAATAGCCTTGGTTTTTCTAATGACTGCCTCGCTTAGTTCACCAACTACTTTGCAGACAGAGTTCAGTGTGTCAAATCGGAGGGCATGTTGTCCGGACCTCTGGCAGTCTCTATGGGGGTACCACAGGGTTCAATTCTCGGGCCGACTCTTTTCTATGTATATATCAATGATGTCGCTCTTGCTGCGGGCGATTCCCTGATCCACCTCTACGCAGACGACACCATTCTGTATACTTCTGGCCCTTCCTTGGACACTGCGCTAACTAACCTCCAAACGAGCTTCAATGCCATACAACTCTCCTTCCGTGGCCTCCAACTGCTCTTAAACGCTAGTAAAACTAAATGCATGCTTTTTAACCGTTCGCTGCCCGCACCCGCCCACCCGACTAGCATCACCACCCTGGACGGTTCTGACCTAGAATATGTGGACAACTACAAATACCTAGGTGTTTGACTAGACTGTAAACACTCCTTCCAGACTTATATTAAACATCTCCAATCCAAAATCAAATCTAGAATCAGTTTTCTATTTCGCAACAAAGCACCCTTCACTCACGCCGCCAAACTTACCCTAGTAAAACTGACTATCCTACCGATCCTCGACTTCGGTGATGTCATCTACAAAATAGCTTCCAACACTCTACTCAGCAAACTGGATGCAGTCTATCACAGTGCCTTCCGTTTTGTTTACTAATCACCTTATACCACCCACGACTGCGACCTGTATGCTCTAGTCGGCTGGCCCTCGCTACATATTTGTCGCCAGACCCACTGGCTCCAGGTCATCTATAAGTCTATGCTAGGTAAAGCTCCGCCTGATCTCAGTTCACTGGCCACAATAACAACACCCACCCGTAGCACACGTTCCAGCAGGTATATCTCACTGATCATCCCCAAAGCCAACACCTCATTTGGCTGCCTTTCCTTCCAGTTTTCTGCTGCCAGTGACTGGAATGAATTGCACAAATTGCTGAGGTTGGAGCCTTTTATTTCCCTCACCAACTTTAAACGTCAACTATCTGAGCAGCTAACCGATCGCTGCAGCTGTACATAGTCCATCTGTAAATAGCCCACCCAATCTACCTACCTCATCCCCATACTGTTTTTATTTTATTTACTTTTCTGCTCTTTTGCACACCAGTATCTCTACTTGCACATCATCATCTGCTCATTTATCACTCCAGTGTTAATCTGCTAAATTGTAATTATTCGCTCCTATGGCCTATTTATTGCCTACCTCCTCATGCCTTTTGCACACACTGTATATAGACTTTATTTTTTCTAGTGTGTCATTGACTTGTTTATTGTGTTATTGGCTTGTTTATTGTTTACTCCATGTGTAACTCTGTGTTGTTGTCTGTGTCACACTGCTTTGCTTTATCTTGGCCAGGTCGCAGTTGCAAATGAGAACTTGTTCTCAACTAGCCTACCTGGTTAAATAAAGGTGAAATAAAATAAAATAAAAATGTTGATTTATTTACCCTTTTGTACTTTAGCTGTTTGCACATCATTTCAACGCTGTACATCATTAAATTTCGTTTTACAACCACTCCAGAAATGTCTTGTTAACAAACTACAGATTTGGCAAGTCGGTTAGGACATCTACTGTGTGCATGACACAAGTATGACACAATTTTTCCAACAATGGTTTACATGCAGATTATTTCACTTATAATTCACTGTATCACATTTCCAGTGGGTCAGAAGTTTACAAACACTAAATTGACTGTGCCTTTAAACAGCTTGGGAAATTCCAGAAAATGATGTCATGGTTTTAGAAGCTTCTGATAGGCTAATTGACATCATTTGAGTCAATTAGAGGTGTACCTGTGGATGTATTTCAAGGCCTACCTTCAAACTCAGTGCTTCTGCTTGGCATCATGGGAGAATCTAAATAAATCAGCCAAGACCTCATTAAAAAACAATTTGACCTCTGCAAGTCTGGTTCATCCTTGGGAGAAATTTCCAAATGCCTGAAGGTACCACGTTCATCTGTATAAACAATAGTACGCAAATAGAAAAACTATGGGACCACACAGCAGCCATACCGCTCAGGAAGGAGACGCGTTCTGTCTCCTAGAGATACAAAGTATCTATATCCACAGTAAATCGAGTCCTATATCGACATAACCTGCGAGGCCGCTCAGCAAGGAGGAAGCCACTTCTCCAAAACTGGCATAAAAAAGCCAGACTACGGTTTCCAACTGCACATGGGAACAAAGATTGTACTTTTTGGAGAAATGTCCTCTGGTCTGATGAAACAAAAATAGAAATGTTTGGCCATAATGACCATCGTTATGTTTTTTAGGAAAAAGGGGGAGGCTTGCAAGCCAAAGAACACCATCCCAACCATGAAGCACGGGGGTGGCAGCATCATGTTGTGGGGGTGCTTTGCTGCAGGAGGGACTGGTGTACTTCACAAAATAGATGGCCTCATGAGGGAAGAAAATGATGTGGATATAGTGAAGTAACATCTCAAGAAATCAGTAAGGAAGTTAAAGCTTGGTTCCAAATGGGTCTTCCAAATGAACAATGATCCAAAGCATATTTCCAGATTTGTGGCAAAATGGCTTAAGGACAACAAAGTCAAGGTATTGGAGTGGCCATCACAAAGCCCTGACCTCAATCCTACAGAAAATGTGTTTGCAGAACTGAAAAAGCGTGTGCGAGCAAGGAGGCCTACAAACCTGACTCAGTTAAACCAGCTCTGTCAGGAGGAATGGGCCAAAATTCACCCAACTTATTGTGGGAAGCTTGTGGAAGGCTACCCGAAAAGTTTGACCCAAGTTAATCAATTTGAAGGTATTGATACCAAGTACTAATTGAGTGTATGTAAACTTCTGACCCACTGGGAATGTGATGAAATAAATAAAAGCTTAAATAAATAATTCTCTCTACTATTATTCTGACATTTCACATTCTTAAAATAAAGTGGTGATCCTAACTGACCTAAAACAGGGAATTTTTATTGGGATTAAATGTCGGGAATTGTGAAAAACTGAGTTTAAATATATTTGGCTAAGGTGTATGTAAACTTCCGACTTCAACTGTACAGAATATGACATTTGAAATGTCTTTATTATTTTGGAACAGTAAATACATTTACAGTAAATGTTTTATTGTTTATTATCTATTTCACTTCCTTTGGCAATGTATACATCTTTTTCCCATGACAATAAATCCCTTTAATTGAAAATGAATTGAATTGAAAATTGAGAGAGAGAGAGAGAGAGAGAGAGAGAGAGAGAGACAGATGGCGGAGAAATTGAGGGATGTTTTGAAGGAGAGAAACATCCAACAAATCTTCACATGGGCCATATGTAACTTCCTCCTGAACTATTCTAATACATTTTTCTGCCTTTATTATTTTTTTGTCCTGGCCGGTTCCCCACCACTCTCACCCTCACTCAATTCAATTCAATGGGCTTTATTGGCATGGCAAACATAAGTTATTAACACACTCTCACTCTCACTCACTCTCACTCTCTCATTTATGTTTATGTGTTTGTGTGTTCATGTCTGTGCGTATTCATGTGTTTGTGTGTGTGTGTGTGTGTGTGTGTGTGTGTGTGTGTGTGTGTGTGTGTGTGTGTGTGTGTGTGTGTGTGTGTGTGTGTGTGTGTGTGTGTGTGTGTGTGTGTGTGTGTGTGTGTGTGTGTGTGTGTGTGTGTGTGTGTGTGTGTGTGTGTGTGTGTGTGTGTCGATAAGAGCTAGCTGGCTGAGAAATCCAGAGCTGTGCTGTGGCCACTAGAGAAACGACACGTTCTACCTACCCTGGAGCTCTCCATTTTAAAATGGTGACCTTTGAGTTGAAGGGGGCAGCAATGACACAGCTCTGTTATTTAATTATTTTCTTATTTTAAAAGGCTAAGAAGTCAAGAATTTCAATCCACTTCAGACACGTACAGAGAGTGCTCTCAGCACTAGGAGGGTGGAACACACATCATATCTAAATCTGGGAGAGGGTTGTTGGGCTTACTGCTATTCCACTGTAATCTGAAACACATACTGATACTACATTATAGCACATCATTTTTTCATTCTTGTTAAGAGGATGAATATCAAATTCCACCAGATTGACCTTTTATCATCCCTCAATCGACATTCTTTACTGTTTATACTACAAGGGAAAAAATGATGTTATAGATTTGTCCCTCCCTGAGGAGGGGCTGATGCAAGCTGAAGAAACCAACATGGCTGCATATCTGATTTGAGACCTTTCCTCTTCTTTCCTGGGGCAGCGATCAATTCATTCTAAACTCCCCTCAGTCTTGTCTCCTCTCCTTCGTCTCTTCGTTCTCATCTCCTCTCTCTATATAGTCACACAGGAGACTCAAATGTATTGTTCTCCATACTGATCATTTCTCTCCTGTCTCTTTGGCTGTGTTCCTAATAATGCCCTTGTCAAAAGGGGAGCACTAGGCAATAGGGTGCGATGTGGATTGCATACTATCCCTATCTGATTCAGGGGGTTGAGTTTTCAGTGTGCAATACAAGTGTGAGAGTGATTTAACAAAATGTAAACTATAAATGTGAAATTAACTCTGTGTTTGCAGTGTGAATTTTTTGTTGTCGATACTGCTTTATAGTATAGCCTAGAATCCACGATGGAGATCATAATGGTTTGTCATTTGCCTGTGACAAGCCAGCTGTTCCTTTGATGTGTGAGGTGCTACAGAGGACGAGAGGCTGTCCTTTTATCCAGCATTTCATCTCTATCTATCAGGGAACGAAGAAGAGAGGTTTCCTCTTCTTATCAACAAGCAATCTGGAATCATAACATGATGCATCCTCCACCAGAAGAGTGTGTGTGTGTGTGTGTGTGTGTGTGTGTGTGTGTGTGTGTGTGTGTGTGTGTGTGTGTGTGTGTGTGTGTGTGTGTGTGTGTGTGTGTGTGTGTGTGTGTGTGTGTGTGTGTGTGTGTGTGTGTGTGTGTGTGTGTGTGTGTGTGTGTGCGTTTACTTCTCAACGAGTGCCGTTTCAGTCTTCCCCCTGCTCATAGAAGGTGACAGTAGGTGGATTGAGAGCAATAACAAACAAACAAACAAGCCCAAAAACATAAAAACAACATACAAAGAACACTATTCCCCAACCTCTTCATATCAGATGGAACACTATTCCCCAACCTCTTCATATCAGATGGAACACTATTCCCCAACCTCTTCATATCAGATGGAACACTATTCCCCAACCTCTTCATATCAGATGGAACACTATTCCCCAACCTCTTCATATCAGATGGAACACTATTCCCCAACCTCTTCATATCAGATGGAACACTATTCCCCAACCTCTTCATATCAGATGGAAAACTATTCCCCAACCTCTTCATATCAGATGGAACACTATTCCCCAACCTCTTCATATCAGATGGAAAACTATTCCCCAACCTCTTCATACCAGATGGAACACTATTCCCCAACCTCTTCATACCAGATGGAACACTATTCCCCAACCTCTTTATACCAGATGGAACACTATTCCCCAACCTCTTCATATCAGATGGAACACTATTCCCCAACCTCTTCATATCAGATGGAAAACTATTCCCCAACCTCTTCATATCAGATGGAACACTATTCCCCAACCTCTTCATATCAGATGGAAAACTATTCCCCAACCTCTTCATACCAGATGGAACACTATTCCCCAACCTCTTCATACCAGATGGAACACTATTCCCCAATCTCTTCATACCAGATGGAACACTATTCCCCAACCTCTTCATACCAGATGGAACACTATTCCCCAACCTCTTTATACCAGATGGAACACTATTCCCCAACCTCTTCATACCAGATGGAACACTATTCCCCAATCTCTTCATACCAGATGGAACATTATTCCCCAATCTCTTCATACCAGATGGAACATTATTCCCCAATCTCTTCATACCAGATGGAAAACTATTCCCCAACCTCTTCATACCAGATGGAACACTATTCCCCAACCTCTTCATACCACATGAATTCTCTCCTAGTTGAGCAGTACTGTCATGTCACCCAGCAGCCAACCAAGGACAGCCCAAAGACAGCAACTGCGTCTAAATATTTCATTTAAATGCAGAGCAACAGAATGAAATGAAAACGATCTGCTTATTTTTGTCTGCGGCTGAAATGGCACCCGATTCCCTACATAGTGCACTACTTTTGAGCACTCCATTGGCCCTGGTAAAAAGTAGTGCACTATATAAGTAAAATGGTGCCATTTGGTATGCAGTGATAAGGGTTCGGACTAGGTAGGTCTCTTAGAGGAATAGAGAGGCTAAATACACTGCAGCAAGACAAGAAAACACAGTGAGCACAATGTCTTTGAGTGAGTGAGAGACTGGGCAAGAACAGGACAAGTTAAATAGAACATATACATTGCTCAAAGCTGGTATAAACTCCACAGAATGTAGAGGGGAAAGAGAGTTGAGGAGGGAGAGAAACTGAGAGAGAGAAAGATGAAACTAAAGAGAGTAGAGAGAGAGAGAGGAAATTAAAGAGAGAATAACGGGTGAGAGAGAGAGGAAGCGAGATAGAGATGAGAAGAGAGGGTGAGAGAGAGATGAGAAGTGAGAGAGAGATGAGATGAGGAGAGAGAGAGATGGGAAGAGGGAGAGAGACAAGAGAGAGAGATGAGAAGAGAGGGTGAGAGGAAGAGAGAGAGAGAGGAAGCGAGAGAGATGAGAAGTGAGAGAGAGATGAGAAGATGGTGAGAGAGAGGAAGCCAGAGAGATGAGAAGAGAGAGAGAGATGAGAAGAAAGAGAGATGAGAAAAGAGAGAGAGAGAGAGAGATGAGAAGAGGGGGTGAAAGAGAGACAGACAAACACAGAGACATAAACAGAGATGGAGAAAGAAACATTGAGCGACAGACAAGAGACAGAGTGAGAGAGATAGAGAGAGACAGGGCAGACAGAAAGACTGAGAGAGGAAAGAAAGAGAGAGACAGGAAGAGGAAGAGAGGGGCAGACAGAGAGACAGAGTGAGAGAGAGCAGGTCAGACAGAGAGACAGAGAGAGAGGCAGGGCAGACAGAGATACAGAAAGAGAGGCAGGGTAGACAGAGAGAGAAAGACAGAGAGAGAGAGACAGAAGAGAGAGACAAAAGAGAGAGAAGGGGAGAGAGGGGGATGGAGAGAGAAAAAGACAAGGTCCCGGAAAACTCTAAACTCTAGACATGCTGCCGATTTACCACAACCCCCCCCCCCCCCCCCCCCACACACACACACCATGGCAATGTTGTCTGGTGATTGAGTAGAAGACATTCTGCTGGGTTGGCTGCAGCCTCTTCACCAACACCAAGCTGTCCTAACCAATTAGGGCTTGCCTTGTCTGACTGGCTAATATAACACGAAGTGACTGAACTTTTTAGAGGAGAGGGTGAGGGAGAGAGAGGGAGAATGAGGGAGAGGGAGAATGAGGGAGAGAGGGAGAGAGGGAGGGAGAGGGAGATATAGGGAGAGAGAGAGGGAGGGACAATGAGGGAGAGGGAGAGACGGAGAGGGGAAGTGTTTTGCTGTGTTTGTCTGGATTGTTGGTGAGGGTGTTTGTATGCGAAGATAGACACACAAAAACATCCCTGGTGTAGTCTGTCCACATCCACATACTGTAACATCCATAGCACACCTTACTCACACCGTGTGCTATTTTGGATGGGGCTACCTTGGGTGAATCGATGCCGGCCCAGGAACATACGGCATGTGGGTAAATCATGGTCAAGCTCTCACCGCCAGGTACAGAGACTTGTAGAGATGTATCTGTGAGGGTGGTGGGTCGCTACAGCCCTGCCAAGCGGCCAGATACTGAGACTCAACTTGCCAGATACTGAGACATAGAGATATATCAGTGAGGGTGTACGGCTGCTACAGCCCTGCTACACTGATTGATACTAAGCCTCAAAATACATATCTGTGTGGGTGTTGGGTTGCTACATCTCTGCCAAACTGCCAGATAGTGACACTCATATCATACCAATGTATCTGTGTGGGTGTTGGGTGGGTCCATCTCTGCTAAACTGTGTCAGGAGCGGGGAGCTCTGTGCAGGGCACCTTCCTCTGCCTGTCAACCCTTCCTAGCCCATCCAATTGGAGGAGGTAATGTTCTGCTCGCACACGCTTTTTCAGTTCTGCCCACACATTTTCTATAGGATTGAGGTCAGGGCTTTGTGATGGCCACTCCAATACCTTGACTTTGTTGTCCTTAAGCCATTTTGCCACAACTTTGGAAGTGTGCTTTGGGTCATTGTACATTTGGAAGAGCCATTTGCGACCAAGCTTTAAGATCACATGGTATGGTAGGACTGTTACTGTAAACCATGTACTGTAGATCACACTGTATGGTGGGACTGTTACTGTAGATCACACTGTATGGTAGGATTGTTACTGTAGATCACACTGTATGGTAGGACTGTTACTGTAGATAACACACTATGGTAGGACTGTTACTGTAAACCATGTACTGTAGATCACACTGTATGGTGGGACTGTTACTGTAGATCACACTGTATGGTAGGATTGTTACTATAGATCACACTGTATGGTAGGACTGTTACTGTAGATAACACACTATGGTAGGACTGTCACTGTAAACCATGTACTTTAGATCACACTGCATGGTGGGACTGTTACTGTAGATCACACTGTATGGTAGGACTGTTACTGTAGATAACACTGTATGGTAGGACTGTTACTGTAGATCACACTGTATGGTAGGACTGTTACTGTAGATAACACTGTATGGTAGGACTGTCACTATAAACCATGTACTGTAGATCCCAATGTATGGTAGGAATGTTACTGTAGATAACACACTATGGTAGGACTGTCACTGTAAACCATGTACTGTAGATCACATTGCATGGTGGGACTGTTACTGTAGATCTCACTGTATGGTAGGCCTGTTACTGTAGATCACACTGTATGGTAGGACTGTTACTGTAGATCACACTGTATGGTGGGACTGTTACTGTAGATCACACTGTATGGTAGGACTGTTACTGTAGATCACACTGTATGGTAGGACTGTTACTGTAGATAACACTGTATGGTAGGACTGTCACTGTAAACCATGTACTGTAGATCCCAATGTATGGTTGGAATGTTACTGTAAACCATGTACTGTAGATAACACTGTATGGTAGGAGAGATACTGAAAACCATGTACTGTAGATCACACAGTTAGGTAGGACTGTTACTGTAAACCATGTGTCAAACTCATTCCACGATAGCTGAGTGTCTGTGGGTTTTCGTTCCTCCCTTGTACTTGATTGATGAATTAAGGTAACTAATTAGTAAAGAACCCCACTCACCTGGTTGTCTAGGTCTTAATTGAAAGGAAAAAACAAAAACCTGCAGAAAAGCCACCGTGGAATGAAATGAACACCCCTGCTGTAAACCATGCACTGTAGATCACACTGTATAGTAGGATTGTTACTGTAAACCATGCACTGTAGATCACACTGTATGGTAGGACTGTTACTGTAGATCACACTGTATGGTAGGACTGTTACTTTTTACCATGCACTGTAGATCTACCCCTGAGCAAGCCAGTTAACCCACTGTTCCCTGACCGCTGATGACGTGGATGTCGATTAAGGCAGCTCTCCGCACCTCTTTGATTCAGAGGGGTTGGGTTGAATGCGGAAGACACATTTCAGTTGAAGGCATTCATTTGTACAACTGGCTAGGGATCCCCCTTTCCCAATTCAACAGTTGTTTAACCCTGTTCTCTCATTTCAACAGTGGCTCGACCATGTTCTCTCAATTCAACAGTGGCTTAACAGCATGTATGGTTGAACAACATAACAGTATGTCTACCCTAGCTGTTATTGTTATCCACAATACTGTATGTAGTATTTCCTTTATAGTCCTGTTACTTTAGCTTGCTATTACGGTTCAATTACTGTAGTATTACATTATCATAATAATAGCTGGTTTACCAAATAATCCTGATACCACACAGATGTTTTATATTCCACAACAGTTTCATCTCCATGTGTCCCAGGTTAAGTCCTTGCTTGTTACCAGAAAAATCCTGATACTCTTCCTATATGTGACCGACCACCCGATTTGGATAAAAGTAGAGAATCAGAGCTAGAAAATGGTATACCATACACTGCAGTTTAGGAACAATGGGAAAGTTAGTCTGCTTTGAAACTTGTAACCCCACTTTAGAGAAAATGGCCCTTGAATCTTTTGGTATACCTACTGGAGAGCTCTTCTTTGTCTACACCTATTCAGCATCGTTGTCACCCTCTTAAGCCTTAGCCCACCCATCTCTTTAAGTATTCACATGTGAGGCCATGTGCTAAACAGAGTAACGTAGTGTGGTAAACAACCAAAGATTTCAAGAATATGTAGTAGCCTACAACAAGGAAAAACTCCAGGTAAAAATATACTTGATCTAGTCCTTGGTCTATATCCCAATCTGACTTTGGTGCAGGTCATGTTGTTCTTTACATTACTGTCTCTGGTAAACACACACTATATGTTTATGTTGTTCAACCATACATGCTGTTAAGCCACTGTTGAATTGAAAGAACAATCTTGATTATACTCCTAACATGATGATGAGTGTGATGGAATGCTAATGACTAAATTGCTGCGTTCTCTCAATTTTCAAAATTATTTATTTTAGTCAAGCAATTAAAACCATCCACATTGCTCTGTGTGGTTGATGTCAGTGTTGAGTGTTTATCATGATGGCAAACAACTGTTGGTGATTTATAGCATCACATCAATAGTGTGCACAGAGTTCAGTCTGATTTAACCAGGCTATATTACCACTGTAGATATCAGTATAAAAGTGAATAAAAGAGGTATAAAATAATGATGAAAAAAATAAACAGGGGATAGAAAGGAGCTAACCGGTTGTTCCCTTTGATCAGAGTGAGATGTGGTCTGGGACTGAGAAGCCACTGAATATGGACAAGCCAAAGCCCCAGTCACAGTGAGCCTGATCGACTGTGTGGTTCAGCGGAAGGTAAGGAGCCGTGGGACTCATGACTGTGTCATACTGGCAGCAAATTGCAATGAAAACTAAAAATTGCATATCTCAGTACTAAAGAACATGCTCCTTCTCAAGGGGTTGCTGACAGTGGTGTTTATCAGAGCATTATTTCTGAAATCCAAGATGGCAGAGCAGTAGGACGTGTATATCTGTCTTTGTCTCATCCCGTGTCTCATCCCATGTAAATAGCTGGCCTTTTTCAAACATATCTTAACCTCTCTTTCTATCTACGAACTAAATACACCTTCCTGCAACCCGCCTCACCCAATGTGGAACGGATCTGCTGTTTTTATTCCTTATAACTGGAACTTCCATCAGGAGCTAGCCAGCTAACCAGCTAACCAGCTACTTGTCTTCATTAGCCACGGCTAGTGGTCCTCGCATTTTCCCCCCCGGCATCAGCCAGCCTTAGCTCAGACAATAACCTGCCAGTCTGCACAGCACGATATCAACCCAGAGCATATCGGACTGCTTCCCTCGACCATATCACCGAATTCCTGGCTTAGGAAGGCCACCAAAAATGCTGAAATTTTCATACCCAACTACAACATTTTCCGCCAAGATAGAACTGCCAAAGGGGGTGGAGTTGCAATCTACTGCAGAGACAGACTGCAGAGTTCTGTCATGCTATCCAGGTCTGTGCCGAAACAGTTCGAGCTTCTACTTTTAAAAATCCACCTTTCCAGAAATAAGTCTCTCACTGTTGCCGCTTAGCATATACCCCCCTCATCCCCCAGCTGTGCCCTGGACACCATATGTGAATTAATCTCGCCCCCATTTATCTTCAGAGTTTGTACTGTTAGTTGACCTAAACTGGAATATGCTTAACACCCCGGCCGTCCAACAATGTAAGCTAGATGCCCTCAATCTCACACAAATTATCATGGAGCCTACCAGGCACAACCGCAAATCTGTAAATACGGGCACCCTTATAGATATCATCCTGACCAACCTGCCATCTAAATACACCTCTGCTGTCTTCAACCAGGATCTCAGCAATCACTGCCTCATTGCATGCGTCCCTAATGGGTCCACGGTCAAATGACCACCCCTCATCACTGTCAAACGCTCCCTAAAACACTTCCGCGAGCAAGCCTTTCTAATCGACATGGCCCGGGTATCCTGGAAGGATATTGACCTCATTCCGTCAGTCGAGAATGCCTGGTTATTCTTTAAAAGTGTTTTCCTCACCATCTTAAATAAGCATGCCCCATTCAGAAAATGTAGAACCAGGAACAGATATAGCCCTTGGTTCAATCCAGACCTGACTGCCCTTGATCAGTACAAAAACATCCTGTGGCGTACTGCATTAGCATCGAATAGCCCCCGCAATATGAAACTTTTCAGGGAAGTTAGGAACCAATATACACAGGCAGTTAGGAAAGCAAAGGCTAGCTTTTTCAAACAGAAATTTGCATCCTGCAGCAGAAATTCCCAAAAGTTCTAGGACACTGTAAAGTCCAAGGGGAAAAAGAGCACCTCCTCCCAGCTGCCCACTGCACTGAGGCTAGGAAACACTGTCACCACTGATAAATCCACGATAATCAAGAATTTCAATAAGCATTTTCGTACGGCTGGCCTTGCTTTCCACCTGGCAACCCCAACCCCGGCCAACAGCTCTGCACCCCCTGCAGCAACTTGCCCAAGCCCCCCCTGCTTCTCCTTCACCCAAATCCAGATAGCTGATGTTCTGAAAGAGCTGCAAAATCTGGTCCTCTACAAATCAGCTGGGCTAGACAATCTGTACCCTCTCTTTCAAAAATTATCAACCGCAATTGTTGCAACCTCTATTACTAGCCTGTTCAACCTCTCTTTCGTATCGTCTGAGATCCCCAAAAATTGGAAAGCTGCCGCGGTCATCCCCCTCTTCGGAGGGGGAGACACCCTAGACCAAAACTGTTACAGACCTATATCTATCCTACCCTGCCATTCCAAGGTCTTCGAAAGCCAAGTTAACAAACAGATTACCGACCATTTCGAATCCCACCGTACCTTCTCCGCTATGCCATCTGTTTTTTTGAGCTGGTCATGGGTGCACTTCAGCCACGCTCAAGGTTCTGAACAAAATCATAACCGCCATTGATAAAAGACAGTACTGTGCAGCTGTATTCATCGACCTGGCAAAGGCTTTTGACTCTGTCAATCACCGCATTCTTATCGGCAGACTCAACAGCCTTGGTTTCTCAAATCACTGCCTCGCCTGGTTCACCAACTACTTCTCAGGCGGAGTTCTGTGTGTGAAATCGGAGGGCCTGTTGTCCGGAACTTTGGTAGTCTCTGGGGGTGCCACAGGGTTCAATTCTCGGGCCGACTCTTTACTCTGTATACATCAATGATGTCGCTCTTGCTGCTGGTGATTCTCTGATCCACCTCTACGCAGACGACACCATTCTATCATCACTACTCTGGACGGTTCTGATTTAGAATATGTGGACAACTACAAATACCTAGGTGTCTGGTTAGACTGTAAACTCTCCTTCCAGATCTCACATTAAGCCTCCTTTTCTTATTCTGCTAAACATACACTCGTAAAACTGACAATCCTACCGATCCTTGACATCAGTAATGTCATTTACAAAATAGCCTCCAACACTCTACTCAGCAAATTGGATGCAGTCTATCACAGTGCCATCCGTTTTGTCACCAAAGCCCCATATACTACCCACCACTGCGACCTGTATGCTCTCGTTGGTTGGCCCTCGCTTCATATTCGTCGCCAAACCCACAGGCTTCAGGTCATCTATAAGTATTTGCTAGGTAAAGCACAACCTTATCTCAGGTCACTGGTCACCATAGCTGCACCCACACGTAGCATGCACTCCAGCAGGTATATTTCACTGGTCACCCCCAAAGCCAAGTCCTACTTTGGCCGCCTTTCCTTCCAGTTCTCTGCTGCCAATGACTGGAACAAATTGCAAAAATCACTGAAGCTGGGGACTCATATCTCCCTCACTAACTTTAAGCATCAGCTGTCTGAGCAGCTTACAGATCATTGCACCTGTACATAGTCCATCTGTAAGTAGCACACCCAACTACCTCATCCCCATATTGTTTTTTTTCTTCTCCTTTGCACCCCAGTATCTTTACTTGCAAATTCATCTTCTGCACATCTATCACTCCAGTCTTTATCACTCCAGTGTTTAATTGCTAAATTGTAATTATTTCGCCGCCATGGCCTATTTATTGCCTTACCTCCCTAATCTTACTTCGTTTGCACACACTGTATATAGACTTTTCTATTGTGTTATTGACTGTACATTTGTTTACTCCATGTGTAATTCTGTGTTGTTTGTGTCGCACTGCTTTGCTTTATCTTGCCCAGGTCGCAGTTGTAAATGAGAACTTGTTCTCATCTGGCCTAGCTAGTTAAATAAAGGTGAAATTAGAGAGAGATATCTGTTTGACTGTGCTGTATATCAAGTGGGTGTGATGACGAAGACTGTAGTGTGTTTTACTGAAACGAGACAGTGATTTGTGTCAGGCTGTGGTACTGACAGAGAAAAAGATAGAATGCGAATGAGAGAGAGAGACCTTAAAAGCTGCCCCCCGCTGTTCAGAGGTAATTTAAATACAGAGTACTGTATGTAAAGAATGATAAGGCAAGAAAAGATCACAAAATGAAGCTCCTTATGAAAAATCAAGAGACACTTTTTGCTGACTATTATAAAAATGGGAACATCAGCAACCTCATCTTCCACACAAACCATCCCCTGGCATGGCACAGTGCTATGTTAGCACACTATCCCCCTGTTAATAGGGGAGGGGGGGTGTTAACGAGGGGTGGAAACTCAGGATACTAGAAAACGAGGACTCTGAGTCAGCTAATATAAATGTCTATGAGTCTGGAACAGTATTGGTACAGGGCAACAGTTTCAGCTGGACTTTCACCTAATCAAAGAATTATCCCAGCAGGAGAAGCTCTCCCTTGAGATAGGTACCTCCACCCCGAGCTGATAAGACCAGACCTCTTCATTATATAACCCCACAGATGAGCAATCCCACAGACGAGTCAAACCTCCCAGCACAGAGTACTACCCCCTCATTGAAATGAAGGATACATTTACCCAGCTAGAGGTAAGGCAGGTGGAGCTGGAACAGCAGGTGATTACACTCCGGTCAGCACAGACCCAGACAACAGTCCAGCACAACAACACCCCCTTAACCAGACCCGGAGAGCTGGAGGTGGAGAGAGACGTCTCTGCACTCTGGACTGTGGTGAGACAACTTCAACAATATAAAAAGTAAGCGCAGGCGAAGAACAGAGCACTAGAGGAGAGGATCAGACTGCTGGAGGAGAGGGTGAGGGGAATGGCGTGTGACAGAGAACAACCCACTAGAGAGGTGGCCACTCCCGCAGTTAAGCCAGCAGAACAGCCCACCTCAGCTCCTGACAAAAGTCTCAACACCACAGCAGAACAGTCCACACCAGATCCTGACCATAGCATCTACATCACAGCAGAACAGACAAATGAAGAACCCCAAGCCCAGGGAATCTCACCCCCTCTGAGCACCCCCCCTGTCAGCCACCCTGATAGCCCTCCTGACAACCCTCCCAAACCCACTGAGGATATACACAAGACACAGATTGTACTCCTTATGGACTCAAATGCGAAATATATATATATATTCTCCCAAACACAGTGTGTCTACACTCTGGTATCAAAACACACAGGGCAACCTAGACCGTCTGTCTGAAGACCAACTAGGTTCTAGAGGTCGACCGATTAATCGGAATGGCCGATTAATTAGGGCCGATTTCAAGTTTTCATAACAATCGGTATTTTTGGACACCGATTTGGCCTTTAAATTATATATTTTTTTTTACACCTTTATTTATCCTTTATTTAACTAGGCAAGTCAGTTAAAGAACACATTCTTATTTTCAATGACAGCCTAAGAACGGTGGGTTAACTGCCTTGTTCAGGGGCAGAATGACAGATTTTTACCTTCTCCTCAGCTCGGGGATTCAATCTTGCAACCTTACAGTAAACTAGTCCAACTCTCTATCCACCTGATTACATTGCACTCCACGAGGAGACTGCCTGTTACGCGAATGCAGTAAGAAGCCAAGGTAAGTTGCTATCTAGCATTAAACTTATCTTATAAAAAACAATCAATCAATCATAATCACTTGTTAACTACACATTGTTGATGATATTACTAGTTTATCTAACGTGTCCTACGTTGCATATAATCAATGCGGCGCGTATTCGCGAAAAAGGACTGTCTTGCGCCAATGTGTACCTAACCATAAACATCAATGCCTTTCTTAAAATCAGTTTAGTTAATATTGCCTGCTAACCTGGCTTGTTGCGAACTCTGTGAAGACTATTTCTTCCTAACAAAGACAGCCAACTTCGCCAAACGGGGGATGAGTTAACAAAAGCGCATTTGCGAAAAATGCACAATCGATGCACGACTGTAGCTAACCATAAACATCAATGCCTTTCTTAAAATCAATACACAGAAGTATATTGTAACAGTCCTGACCTGTTTTATGTTGTTTTTATGTGTTTTTGGTCAGGGCATGTGTTTTGGGTGGGCAGTCTTTGTTATTCGTTTCTATGTTGGTTTTGGTTTGCCTGGTATGGCTCTTGATTAGAGGCAGGTGGTTTGCGTTTTCCTCTAATCAAGAGTCATATTTAGGTAGGGCATTCTCACTGTTTGTTTGTGGGTGATTGTCTCCTGTGATGTCTTTCGTCGTTGTGTTCGATGTATTCACTTTCGGAGCTGTTTGGCTGTTCGTATGTTTCGATGTACGTTCCTGTTCGTGAGTTTACGTTTGTCTATGTAAGAACGTTAGTAGCCTGTATGTTTGTGCACAACGTTTGTAGCTTCACGGTCGTTTTGTTATTTTGTAAGTTTTGAAAGTGTTTTGTTTTGTTTAGTCTACGTCGTATTTGTAATAAAGATGGCTTATTTCCCTGACTCCGCATTTTGGTCTGAAGATCCTTCTCTCCTCACCTCATCTGAGGATGAGGAAAGCGACAGCCGTTACAGAATCACCCACCAACAAAATGTGACCAAGCGGTATGGGAATGCTCGACGGAGCAACAAGGATTTCTGGACTTGGGAGGAGATCCTGTCTGGTAGAGGACCCTGGGCGCAAACTGGAGAATATCGCTGCTCTCGTGAGAAGAGTGAGGCTGCCACAGCCCAGGAGCGGTGGTTTAAGGAGGCAGCTAGGAGACGTGGATGGAAGCCGGAGAATCAAGCTCGAAACCGGAATTATGAGGGGACACGTCTTGCACGGAAGCCCGAAAAGCCCGTGAGTAACTCCCAAAAATTTCTTGGGGGGGGGCTAAAGGGTAGTGGGCCAAGGGCAGGTAGGAGACCTGCGCCCACTTCCCAGGCTAACCGTGGAGAGCGGGAGTACGGGCAGACACCGTGTTACGCAGTAGAGCGCACGGTGTCTCCTGTACGTGTGCATAGCCCAGTGCGGGTTATTCCACCTCCCCGCACTGGTAGGGCTAGATTGGGCATTGAGCCAGGTGTCATGAGGCCGGCTCAACGCGTCTGGTCTCCAGTGCGTCTCCTCGGGCCGGCATACATGGCACCTGCCTTACGCATGGTTTCCCCGGTTCGCCTACACAGCCCGGTGCGGGTTATTCCACCTCCTCGTACTGGGTGGGCGACCGGGAGCATTCAACCAGGTAAGGTTGGGCAGGCTCAATGCTCAAGAGAGCCAGTACGCCTGCACGGTCCGGTATTTCCGGCGCCACCTCCCCGCCCCAGCCTAGTACCTACAGTGCCTACATTACGCACTAGGCTACCAGTGCATTTCCAGAGCCCTGTTCCTCCTCCACGCACTCTCCCTATAGTGCGTGTATCCAGTTCAGTGCCTCCAGTTCCGGCCCCACGCACTAAGCCACCTGTGCGTCTCCTAAGTCCTGTACACACTGTCACTTCTCCCCGTACTAGTCCTGAGGTGCGTGCCCTCAGCCAGGTGCCACCAGTGCCGGTACCACGCACCAGGTATAGAGTACGCTTTGAGAGTTCAGTGTGCCCTGTCCCTGCTCCACGCACTAGTAGGAAGGTGCTTATCATTAGCCCGGTGCCTCCAGTTCCGGCACCACGCACCAGGTCTACAGTGCGCCGTATCCGGCCAGAGCCATCCGTCTCCCCAGCGCCATCTGAGCCATCCGTCTCCCCAGCGCCATCTGAGCCATCCGTCTCCCCAGCGCCATCTGAGCCATCCGTCTCCCCAGCGCCATCTGAGCCATCCGTCTGCCAGGAGCCTGCAAAGCCGCCCGTCTGCCATGAGCCTGCAAAGCCGCCCGTCTGCCATGAGCCTACAGAGCCATCCGCCAGACAGGAGCCGCTAGAGCCGTCAGCCAGACAGGAGCCGCTAGAGCCGCCCGCCAGACAGGATCTGCCAGAGCCGCCAACCAGACAGGATCTGCCAGAGCCGCCAACCAGACAGGATCTGCCAGAGCCGCCAACCAGACAGGATCTGCCAGAGCCGCCAGCGAGCCATGAGCAGCCAGAGCCGTCAGAGAGCCATGAGCAGCCAGAGCCGTCAGTGAGCCATGAGCAGCCAGAGCCGTCAGTGAGCCATGAGCAGCCAGAGCCGTTAGAGAGCCATGAGCAGCCAGAGCCGTCAGAGCGCCATGAGCGTCGAGAGCCGTCAGCCTGCCATGAGCGTCGAGAGCCGTCAGCCTGCCATGAGCGTCGAGAGCCGTCAGCCTGCCATGAGCGTCGAGAGCCGTCAGCCTGCCATGAGCGTAGAGAGCCGTCAGTCTGCCATGAGCGTCGAGAGCCGTCAGCCTGCATGGACCTGCCAGAGCCGTCCAAACAGGACCTGCCAGAGTCCTTCAGCCGGGATCTGCCCCTTGTCCCGGTGTTGCCCCTTGTCCCGGTGCTGCCCCTTGTCCCGGTGCTGCCCCTTGTCCCGGTGCTGCCCCTTGTCCCGGTGCTGCCCCTTGTCCCGGTGCTGCCCCTTGTCCCGGTGCTGCCCCTTGTCCCGGTGCTGCCCCTTGTCCCGGTGCTGCCCCTTATTCCGGTGCTGGTCCTTATCCTGGTGCTGCCCCTTGTTCTGGTGCTGCCCCTTGTCCCGGTGCTACCCCTTGTCCCGGTGCTGCCCCTTGTCCCGGTGCTAGCTGTTTATTTAGGGGATGGTAGTGTTAGGGTGGTCAGTAGAAGGGGTAGACAGAAGAGGGGAGTGACTATGGTGGTATGGGGACAGCGTCCTGAGCCGGAACCACCACCGTGGTCAACTGCCCACCCGGACCCTCCCCTGGACTTTGTGCTTGTGCGCCCGGCGTGCGCATCTTGAGGGGGGGGTACTGTAACAGTCCTGACCTGTTTTATGTTGTTTTTATGTGTTTTTGGTCAGGGCATGTGTTTTGGGTGGGCAGTCTTTGTTATTCGTTTCTATGTTGGTTTTGGTTTGCCTGGTATGGCTCTTGATTAGAGGCAGGTGGTTTGCGTTTTCCTCTAATCAAGAGTCATATTTAGGTAGGGCATTCTCACTGTTTGTTTGTGGGTGATTGTCTCCTGTGATGTCTTTCGTCGTTGTGTTCGATGTATTCACTTTCGGAGCTGTTTGGCTGTTCGTATGTTTCGATGTACGTTCCTGTTCGTGAGTTTACGTTTGTCTATGTAAGAACGTTAGTAGCCTGTATGTTTGTGCACAACGTTTGTAGCTTCACGGTCGTTTTGTTATTTTGTTGTTTTGTTAAAGTGTTTTTGTGTCGTGTTCATCTTCGTGTTAAAATAAAAGAAGATGGCATATTTTCCAACTGCTGCATTTTGGTCCGTTAATCCGCCACACGATCGTGACATATATATTATTAAACCTGCATATTTTGCTAAAAGAAATCCAGGTTAGCAGGCAATATTAACCAGGTGAAATTGTGTCACTTCTCTTGCGTTCATTGCACGCAGAGTCAGGGTATATGCAACAGAATTTTACGTAATTATGACATAACATTGAAGGTTGTGCAATGTAACAGGAATATTTAGACTTATGTATGCCACCCGTTAGATAAAATACGGAACGGTTCCGTATTTCACTGAAAGAATAAATGTCTTGTTTTCGAGATGATAGTTTCCGGATTCGACCATATTAAAACTTCTTATGGCTGCAGGGGCAGTATTGAGTAGCTTGGATGAAAGGGGCCCAGAAGTGCCCAGAGTAAACGGTCTGCTCCTCAGTCCCAGTTGCTAATATATGCATATTATTATTAGTATTTGATAGAAAACACTCTGAAGTTTCTAAAACTGTTTGAATGATGTCTGTGAGTATAACAGAACTCATGTGGCAGGCAAAAACCTGAGAAGAAATCCAAACAGGAAGTGGGAAATGGATTTTGGATTGGATTTTCAACCCAGCCCCTATTGAATACACAGTGGGATATGGATCTGTTTGCACTTCCTAGGACTTCCACTAGATGTCAACAGTCTGTAGAACCTTGAATGAGGCTTCTACTGTGATGTGGAGAGCTGTTTGAGTCAGTGGTCTGGCAGAGAGCCAGGTCCTGGTCAGGCGCATTTCACATGATAGCGACCTGCGTTCCATTGCTTCTCTACAGACAAAGGAATTCTCCGATTGGAAGGTTATTGAATATTTATGATAACAACATCCTAAAGATTGATTCTATACTTAGTTTGACAGGTTTCTTCGACCTGTAATATAACTTTTTGAAGTTTTCGTCCGATGTTCGGCTGGACCTGCACGAGCTTTTGGATTTGTGTACTAAACGCGCTAACAAAAGTAGCTACTTGGACATAAATAATGGACATTATCGAACAAAACAACAATTTATTGTGGAACTAGGATTCCTGGGAGTGCATTCTGATGAAGATCATCTAAGGTAAGGGAATATTTATAATGTAATTACTGATTTCTGTTGACTCCAAATTCTGTTGACTCCAAATCCAAATCATCAAAGGTTAGTGATTAATTGTATCTCTATTTCTGCTTTTTGTGACTCCTGTCTTTGGCTGAAAAATTGCTGTGTTTTTCTGTGATTTTGCGGTGACCTAACATAATCGTTTGTGTTGGTGGGATTAACAACAAGATTACCTTTAAAATGGTATAAAATACATGTATGTTTGAGGAATTATGAGATTTCTGTTGTTTGAATTTGGCGCCCTGCACTTTCACTGGCTGTTGCCATATTATCACGTTAACAGGATTGCAGCCATAATAAGTTTTAATGACCTAAGGCTCGTATATCTGTGTGTTATTATGTTATAACTAAGTCTATGATTTGATAGAGCAGTCTGACTGAGCGATGGTAGGCACCAGCAGGCTCGTAAGCATTCATTCAAACAGCAATTTCGTGCGTTTTGCCAGCAGCTCGTCGCTGTGCTTCAAGCATTGAGCTGTTTATGACTTCAAGCCTATCAACTCCCGAGATTAGGCTGGTGTAACCGATGTGAAATGGCTAGCTAGTTAGCGAGGTGCGCGCTAATAGCGTTTCAAACGTCACTCGCTCTGAGACTTGGAGTGGTTGTTCCTCTTGCTCTGCAAGGGCCGCGGCTTTTGTGGAGCGATGGGTAACGCTGCTTCGAGGGTGTTCCTGGTTCGAGCCCAGGTAGGGGCGAGGAGAGGGACGGAAGCTATACTGTTACACTGGCAATACTAAAGTGCCTATAAGAACATCCAATAGTCAAAGGTATATGAAATACAAATCGTTAGGTCACGTTAGGTCACCGAAGCTATACTGTTACACTGGCAATACTAAAGTGCCTATAAGAACATCCAATAGTCAAAAGTATATGAAATACAAATCGTATAGAGAGAAATTGTCCTATAATTACTATAATAACTACAACCTAAAACTTCTTACCTGGGAATATTGAAGACTCCTGTTAAAAGGAACCACCAGCTTTCATATGTTCTCATGTTCTGAGCAAGGAACTTAAACGTTAGCTTTTTTTAAATGGCACATATTGCACTTTAACTTTCTTCTCCAACACTTTGTTTTTGCATTATTTAAACCAAATTGAACATGTTTCATTTTATTTGAGGCTAAATTGATTTTATTTATGTATTATATTAAGTTAAAATAAGTGTTCATTCAGTATTGTTGTAATTGTCATTATTACAAATAAATGTTATTTAAAAATCGGCCGATGAATCGGTATTGGCTTTTTTTGGTCCTCCAATAATCGGTATCGGTATCGGCGTTGAAAAATCATAATCTGTCGACCTCTACTAGGTTCACCTAGCCACATAATAATACACACAGGCACAAACAACCTGAGAAAACAGCAGGAAAGGGTGGCCACAGCAATAAAGGGAGTGACTGAAAAAGCTTCTTCTACTTTCCCCAATGCACAAGTGGTCATCCCCACCCTGCTACCACGAAAAGACTTCCACCCTGCTACCATATAGTGGGTAAATGCAAGTATTTCCCTTGACTGTGCCTCAAAACCAGATGTTTTCCTGGCACACCACTCCACCTTGGACTTGAACAGCCTCTATGACCAGGTCCACCTATACAAGGCAGCAGTGCCCACCTTCGCCCGGACTCTAAAGGACATCGCTCTCAAACGCAGCCCCAAAACTTCACACAGGAGCAACATATTAATAGACACCCCGCCCAGACCAGCGAGACAATCTCCCAGAACTGCAGGAACCCCCCCCCCCCGACCTATGCATAGAGGACCCACGCCGAGAGGACCTACATCCAGACCACAACACCACCAATCACATACACACCCCCACCCCAACCAATCAACACCCCCCAAGTCAACCATGCCCACACCCCATTTAGGCCCCCTCAGATCAGACCTATGCCCCTCCTGCCCACCCCATGCACCCCAACCCCGCAAAGAGGGCCTCAACATGGAAGACACACGTACGCCCAGGCCGTGAGCGGGCAAACAGGCCCAACCCCCAGTCTTACACTAGCCCAAGCCAATGGTATGTACCAGATGCTCAGCAGGCTCTGCTCACACTTATTGGCCTGAGGCCAAACCACACGACCAACAACATTGGACACTTTATGGAACACAAAGGCTTCACTATCTCATCCTGGAATATCCAAGGCCTGAGGTCATCTGCCTTTGGCCTAAAGAGCAGGAACCTGGACTTCATCCAAGAAATCGGAAATACAGACATTGTCATCCTACAAGAAACCTGGTATAGAGGAGACTGACCAACTGGTTGCCCTCTAGGTTACAGAGAGCTGGTAGTCCCATCCACCAAACTACCAGGTGTGCAACAGGTAAGGGCTTCAGGGGATATGCTAATTTGGTATAGAGCAGACCTAATTCACTCCATTAAATTAATCAAAACAGGAACATTTTACATTTGGCTAGAAATTCAAAATGAAATTATCTTAACAGAGACAAATGTCCTCCTGTGTGCTACCTATATCCCCCTACTAGAATCCACATACTTTAATTAAGACAGCTTCTCCATCCTGGAGGGGGAAATCAATCATTTCCAGGCCCAGGGACATGTACTTGTCTGTGGCGACCTAAATGCCAGAACCGGACAAGAACCTGACACCCACTGCACACAGGGGGACGAACACCTGCCTGGAGGTGACAGGACTGATCACCCCAATCCACAAAAGTGGAGACACATTTGACCCCAATAACTACCGTGGAAAATGCAGCAACAGCAAACTTGGGAAAATCCTCTGAGCAAATGTAAAATTGGCTTTTTATCAAATTATTCTGTCAGACCATGTATTCACCATGCACACCTTAATTAAGAAAAAAAAGCTTTCGACTCAATTTGGCATGAGGGTCTGCTATACAAATTGATGGAAAGTGGCGTTGGGGGAAAAACATACGACATTATAAAATCCATGTACACAAACAACAAGTGTGTGGTTAAAATAAGCAAAAAACACACATTTCTTCCCACAGGGAAGTGGGGTGAGACAGGGATGCAGCTAAGCCCCACCCTCTTCAACATATATATCAACGAATTGGCGAGGGCACTAGAAAAGTCTGCAGCACCCGGCCTCACCATACTAGAATCTGAAGTCAAATGTCTACTGTTTGCTGATGATCTGGTGCTTCTGTCACCAACTAAGGAGGGCCTACAGCAGCACCTAGATCTTCTGCACAGATTCTGCTAGAACTGGGCCCTGACAGTAAATCTCAGTAAGAAAAAAATAATGGTGTTCCAAAAAAGGTCCAGTCGCCAGGACCACAAATACAAATTCTATCTAGACACCATTGCCCTAGAGCACACAAAAAACTGTACATACCTTGGCCTAAATATCAGCGCCACAGGTAACTCCCACAAAGTTGTGAACGATCTGAGAGACAAGGCAAGAAGGGCATTCTATGCCATCAAAAGGAACATAAAATTCGACATAACAAACAGGATCTTGCAAAAAAAGATCAAAAAATAATAATAATAACAATATTTCACCTTTACTTAACCAGGTAGGCCAGTTGAGAACAAGTTCTCATTTACAACTGCGACCTGGCCAAGATAAAGCAAAGCAGTGCGACACAAACAACACAGAATTACACATGGAGTAAACAAATGTACAGTCAATAACACAATAGAAATGTCTATATACAGTGTGTGCAAACGAAGTAAGATTAGGGAGGTAAGGCAATAAATAGGCCATGGCGGCGAAATAATTACAATTTAGCAATTAAACACTGGAGTGATAAAGACTGGAGTGATAGATGTGCAGAAGATGAATTTGCAAGTAAAGATACTGGGGTGCAAAGGAGAAGAAAAAAACTATATGGGGATGAGGTAGGTGGGTGTGCTACTTACAGATGGACTATGTAAAGGTGCAATGATCTGTAAGCTGCTCAGACAGCTGATGCTTAAAGTTAGTGAGGGAGATATGAGTCTCCAGCTTCAGTGATTTTTGCAATTTATTCCAGTCATTGGCAGCAGAGAACTGGAAGGAAAGGCGGCCAAAGTAGCTTGGCTTTGGGGGTGACCAGTGAAATATACTTGCTGGAGTGCGTGCTACGTGTGGGTGCAGCTATGGTGACCAGTGACCTGAGATAAGGTTGTGCTTTACCTAGCAAAGACTTATAGATGACCTGAAGCCAGTGGGTTTGGCGACGAATATGAAGCGAGGGCCAACCAACAAGAACATACAGGTCGCAGTGGTGGGTAGTATATGGGGCTTTGGTGACAAAACGGATGGCACTGTGATAGACTGCATCCAATTTGCTGAGTAGAGTGTTGGAGGCTATTTTGTAAATGACATCACTGATGTCAAGGATCGGTAGGATTGTCAGTTTTACGAGTGTATGTCTAGCAGAATGAGAAAAGGAGGCTTTGTTGTTAAATAGCAAGCCGATTCTAGATTTAATTTTGGATTGGAGATGCTTAATGTGAGTCTGGAAGGAGAGTTTATAGTCTAACCAGACACCTAGGTATTTGTAGTTGTCCACATATTCTAAGTCAGAACCGTCCAGAGTAGTGATGATAGACGGGCGGGCAGGTGTGTGCAGCGATCGGTTGAAGAGCCTGCATTTAGTTTTACTTGCATTTAAGAGCAGTTGGAGGCCACGGAAGGAGAGTTGTATGGCATTGAAGCTCGTCTGTAGGTGTGTTAACACAGTGTCCAAAGAAGGGCCAGAAGTATACAGAATGGTGTCGTCTGCGTAGAGGTGGATCAGAGAATCACCAGCAGCAAGCAGAGCGACATCATTGATATATACAGAGTAAAGAGTCGGCCCGAGAATTGAACCCTGTGGCACCCCCATAGAGACTACCAAAGTTCCGGACAACAGGCCCTCCGATTTCACACACAGAACTCCGCCTGAGAAGTAGTTGGTGAACCAGGCGAGGCAGTGATTTGAGAAACCAAGGCTGTTGAGTTTGCCGATAAGAATGCGGTGATTGACAGTGTCACAGCCGTCGTTGAAGGAAGACCAAAGCGCCACGTGGTCAGCGTACATTTCTCTTTTATTTTAGAAAATGACGCCAACAAACAACAAACGAAAAACAACCGTGAAGCTTTCAGGGCTATAGTGCCATCAACAAAGATAACTACCCACACTGAAAGGAGGGAAAAAGGGCTACCTAAGTATGATTCCCAATCAGAGACAATGATAGACAGCTGTCCCTGATTGAGAACCATACCCGGCCAAAACATAGAAATAAAGAAACATAGAAAACAAAACATAGAATGTCCACCCCAAATCACACCCTGACCAAACCAACTAGAGACATAAAAAGGCTCTCTAAGGTCAGGGCGTGACAGACAGTCAAAAGCCTTTGCCAGGTCGATGAAGATGGCTGCACAGTACTGTCTTTTATCAATGGCGGTTATGATATCATTTAGGACCTTGAGCGTGGCTGAGGTGCACCCATGACCAGCTCGGAAACGAGATTGCATAGAGGAGTTGAATCAGTTACAGAACCCATTGCCCTTGATGGTTGTGAGGTCTGGGGTCCGCTCACCAACCAAGAATTCACAAAATGGGACAAACACCAAATTGAGAGTCTACATGCAGAATTCTGCAAAAATATCCTCTGTGTACAACATAGAAAATCAAATAACGCATGCAGAGCAGAATTAGGCCGATACCCAATAATGATCAAAATCCAGGAAAGAGCCGTTCAATTCTACAACCACCTAAAAGGAAGCATTTCCCAAACCTTCCATAACAAAGTCATCACCAACAGAGAGATGAACCTAGAGAAGAGTCCCCTAAGCAAGCTGGTCCTGGGGCTCTGTTCACAAACACAAACACACCCCACAGAGCCCCAGGACAGCAACACAATTAGACCCAACCAAATCATGAGAAAACAAAAAGATAATTACTTGACACATTGGAAAGAATTAACAAAAAAACTGAGCAAACTGGAATGCTATTTGGCCCTAAACAGAGAGTACACAGTGGCAGAATACCTGACCACTGTGACTGACCCAAACTTAAGGAAAGCTTTGACTATGTACAGACTCAGTGAGCATAGCCTTGCGGTTGAGAAAGGCCACCGTAGGCAGACCTGGCTCTCAAGAGGAGACAGGCTATGTGCACACTGCCCACAAAATGAGGTGGAAATTGAGCTGCACTTCCTAACCTCCTGCCCAATGTATGACCATCTTAGAGACACTTTTTCCCTCAGATTATACAGATCCATAAAGGATTTGAAACCAAAACTTATTTTGATAAACTCCCATATCTACTGGGTGAAATACCACAGTGTGCCATCACCTCAGCAAGATTTGTGACCTGTTGCCACAAGAAACGGTCAACCAGTGAAGAACAAACACCATTGTAAATACAACCCATATTTATACTTATTTATTTTCCCTTTTGGACTTTAACCATTTGCACATCGTTACAACACTGTATATATACATAATATGACATTTGCAATGTCTTTATTCTTTTGGAACTTCTGTGAGTGTACTGTTTACTGTTCATTTTTATTGTTTATTTCACTTTTGTGTATTATCTACTTCACTTGCTCTGGCAATGTTAACATATGTTTCCCATGCCAATAAAGCCCCTTGAATTGAATTCAATTGAATTGAGAGAGAGCGAGATAGACACAAGAAACAGAGACAGAAAGAGAGGGATCGAGAGAAAGAGAGAGTGAGGTAGATCATTCAGGGCAACTTCCACCATCTGCTGCGGCTTTGCTTTCAGAGACTGTGAGGTCTGAACTATTCCTATTGACAATACATTGATGGAGAACCTCCAACCTCCAGACTCATTGAGGCTAGAAAAGGAAAGTGGGACAACCAGCTAACTCATTGGCTGCATTGGCCATGCAGGAAGCTATCACTATGTGTGTGTGTGTGTGTGTGTGTTTGTGCATCTCTGCATGTGTATGTGTGTGTGTTGTGCGTCTCTAAATGCCTATGTGTGTGTGTCTGCTTCTGCCTGCAGAGACCCAGGGCCTGTGTGTGCCAACCCAAATTACACGTTGCATAAACTCAGGACCTCCCTGTCAAATCCAGCCTTGGCGCCTAGGGCAAAGCACAGGAGGAGGCCACAACTCACAGAAGGAGGCCACAACGCACAGGAGAAGGCAACAACATACAGGAGGAGGCCACAACATACAGGAGGAGGCCGAAACATATCGGAGGAGGCCGAAACATATCGGAGGAGGCAACACCAAACAGGAGGCGGCCACAACATACAGTAGGAGGAGGCCACAACATACAGGAGGAGGAGGCCACAACATACAGGAGGAGGCCACAACGCATAGGAGGAGGCCGAAACATATCGGAGGAGGCAACACCAAACAGGAGGCGGCCACAACATACAGTAGGAGGAGGCCACAACATACAGGAGGAGGCCACAACATACAGGAGGAGGCCACAACGCATAGGAGGAGGCCGAAACATATCGGAGGAGGCAACACCAAACAGGAGGCGGCCACAACATACAGTAGGAGGAGGCCACAACATACAGGAGGAGGCCACAACGCATAGGAGGAGGCCGAAACATATCGGAGGAGGCAACACCAAACAGGAGGCGGCCACAACATACAGTAGGAGGAGGCCACAACATACAGGAGGAGGCCAAAGCGCATAGGAGGAGGCCACAACATACTGGAGGAGGCCACAACATACAGTAGGAGATGGCCACAACCTACCGGAGGAGGCTACAACATACAGGAGGAGGAGGCCACAGCATACAGGAGGCGGCCACAACATGCAGGAGGACATCACAACACATAGGAGGAGGCCAGAACGCACAAGAGGAGGCCACAACATACAGGAGGAGGCCACAACATACAGGAGGACGCCACAAGATACAGGAGGAGGCCACAACGCACAGGAGGAGCCCACAACGCACAGGAGGAGGCCACAACGCACAGGAGGAGGTCACAACACACAGGAGGAGGTCACAATGCACAGGAGGAGGCCACAACGCACAGGAGGAGGCCACAACTCACAGAAGGAGATCACAACGCACAGAAGGAGGTCACAATGCACAGGAGGAGGCCACAACATACAGGAGGAGGCCGCAACATAGAGGAGGAGGCCACAACATACAGGAGGAGGCCACAACGCACAGGAGGAGGCCACAGCATACAGTAGGAGGAGGCCACAACGCACAGGAGGAGGTCACAATGCACACGAGGAAGCCAAAACATACAGTAGGAGGCCACAACGCACAGAAGGAGGTCACGATGCACAGGAGGAGGCCACAACATACAGGAGGAGGCCACAACATGGAGGAGGAGGCCACAACATACAGGAGGAGGCCACAAGATACAGGAGGCCACAACGCACAGGATGATGTCACAACGCACATGAGGAGGTCACAACGCACAGGAGGAGGCCACAACACACAGGAGGAAGCCACAACATACAGTAGGAGATGGCCACAACCTACAGTAGGAGGCTACAACATACAGGAGGAGGCTTCAACATACAGGAGGAGGCTTCAACATACAGTAGGAGGAGGCCACAACATACAGGAGGCGGCCACAACATGCAGGAGGACATCACAACACACAGGAGGAGGCCAGAACGCACAGGAGGAGGCCACAACATACAGGAGGATGCCACAACATACAGGAGGAGGCCACAACATACAGGAGGAGGCCACAACGCACAGGAGGAGGCCACAACGCACAGGAGGAGGCCACAACACACAGGATGAGGACACAACGCACAGGAGGAGGCCACAGCATACAGTAGGAGGAGGCCACAATGCACAGGAGGAGGTCACAATGCACAGGAGGAGGTCACAACGCACAGGAGGAGGCCACAAAGCACAGGAGGAGGCCACAACGCACACGAGGAAGCCACAACATACAGTAGGAGATGGCCACAACCTACAGGAGGAGGCTACAACATACAGGAGGAGGCTTCAACATACAGTAGGAGGAGGCCACACCATACAAGAGGCAGCCACAACATGCAGGAGGACATCACAACACACAGGATACAGCCACAAGATACAGGAGGAGGCCACAGCACACAGGAGGAGCCCACAACGCACAGGAGGAGGTCACAACACACAGGAGGCGGTCACAACACACAGGAGGAGGCCACAACGCACAGGAGGATGCCACAACGCACAGGAGGAGGTCACAATGCACAGGAGGAGGCCACAACATACAGGAGGAGGCCGCAACATAGAGGAGGAGGCCACAACATACAGGAGGAGGCCACAAGATACAGGAGGAGGCCACAACGCACAGGAGGAGGTCACAATGCACAGGAGGAGGTCACGACGCACAGGAGGAGGCCACAACATACAGTAGGAGGAGGCCCCAACATACAGGAGGAGGTCAACACATACAGGAGGAGGCCAACAATACAGGAAGAGACCACCACATACAGGAGGAGGCTACAATATACAGGAGGAGGCCAAAACATACAGGAGGAGGCCACAGGTCCATAGAGATAGACCTGGGCCACCTAGGACCTGAATATAGAGATAGACCTGTGCCACCTAGGACCTGAATATAGAGATGGACCTGGGCCACCTAGGACCTGCATATAGAGATGGACCTGGGCCACCTAGGACCTGAATATAGAGATGGACCTGGGCCACCTAGGACCTCAATATAGAGATGGACCTGGGCCGCCTAGGACCTGAATATAGAGATGGACCTGGGCCACCTAGGACCTGAATATAGAGATGGACCTGGGCCACCTAGGACCTGAATATAGAGATGGACCTGGGCCACCTAGGACCTGAATATAGAGATGGACCTGGGCCACCTAGGACCTGCATATAGAGATGGACCTGGGCCGCCTAGGACCTGAATATAGAGATGGACCTGGGCCACCTAGGACCTCAATATAGAGATGGACCTGGGCCACCTAGGACCTGCATATAGAGATGGACCTGGGCCGCCTAGGACCTGAATATAGAGATGGACCTGGGCCACCTAGGACCTCAATATAGAGATAGACCTGTGCCACCTAGGACCTGCATATAGAGATGGACCTGGGCCACCTAGGACCTGAATATAGAGATGGACCTGGGCCACCTAGGACCTCAATATAGAGATGGACCTGGGCCACCTAGGACCTGAATATAAAGATGGACCTGGGCCACCTAGGACCTGAATATAGAGATGGACCTGGGCCACCTAGGACCTGAATATAGAGATGGACCTGGGCCACCTCGGACCTCAATATAGAGATGGACCTGGGCCACCTAGGACCTCAATATACAGATGGACCTGGGCCACCTAGGACCTGAATATAGAGATGCACCTGGGCCACCTAGGACCTGAATATAGAGATGGACCTGGGCCACCTAGGACCTGAATATAGAGATGGACCTGGGCCACCTAGGACCTGAATATAGAGATGGACCTGGGCCACCTAGGACCTGAATATAGAGATGGATCTGGGCCACCTAGGACCTGAATATAGAGATGGACCTGGGCCACCTAGGACCTGAATATAGAAATGGACCTGGGCCACCTAGGACCTCTATATAGAGATGGACCTGGGCCACCTGGGACCTGAATATAGAGATGGACCTGGGCCACCTAGGACCTCAATATAGAGATGGACCTGGGCCACCTAGGACCTGAATAAGGTCAGCATATTGACATGTTAGCAGAGTCAATGATATGAACCCATCTTCAATGTAGAGCATCTGCCTCTCACACCAGGGCATCAGAGTATTCCTGTCCTGTACCTAGTCAAAGACCAAGGCATGTACAGTACGTATCAAGAGTCACAGAGTAGGAGTGATGATATAGAATCAGTTTAGCCTTTCCGATCATAATGAAATAAGATTATATAGACAGGGGGGTCCTGATACTAGATCAGCACTCTGAGACGCCAGTTTTGGATCAAATAACATTATATGGACAGAGTGGACCTGATCCTGAAAAAATAAAAATAAAAATTGCTTCTTCACGTTTTCAAACAGTCCATTTATGTTTTCCAACAGGGCTATACAGATGGATGAGTTTTTTTCTCACCTGAGTAGCCTAGTTTCACTGCCAAAAATAAAACTAAACCATCTAGTGTTCAGCGAAATAACAACACAATGTCAAATACAGGTAGCCTAGTCAAATAATGAACATTCAATCACATTAACCGTTACTCTCTTGCAAGAATTCCACTAACGGTCCGTATGTAGCCAAACGTAGCTGCTGCTCATGTTGGTATCTGTACTGATGGCACAAAAGCCATGACAGGGAGACATAGTGGAGCGGTGACCCGACGCCACTTGGGTACACTGCAGCATCCACCAAGAGGCTCTTGCTGCCAAGGGAATGCCTGACAGCTTGAAAGATGTTTTGGACACTACAGTGAAAATGGTTAACTTTGTTAATGCAAGGACACTGAACTATTTTGTATGTTCTGCACTCTGCAATGGTATGGGCAGCTACCATGTAACGCTTTTACAACATACAGAAGTGCACTGGTTATCAAGGGGCAAAGTATTGACACGTTTTTTTTAAATTGAGGGACTAGCTTAAAGTTTTCTTTACTGACCATCATTTTCACTTGTCTGACCGCTTGCATGATGACGAGTTTCTCACACGATTGGCCTATCTGGGTGATGTTTTTCTTGCCTGAATAATCAGAATCTAGGATTACAGGGACTCTCCGCAACTATATGCAATGTGCGGGACAAAATTGAGACTATGATTAAGAAGTTGAAGCTCTTCTCTGTCTGCATTAACAAGGACAACACACAGGTCTTTCCATCATTGTATGACTTTTGTGCGCAAATGAACTCAAGCTTACGTACAATGTCAAATGTGATATAGCGAAGCACCTGAGTGAGTTGGGTGCGCAATTCTGCAGGTATTTTCCCGAAACGGATGACACAAACAACTGCATTCATTATCCATTTCATGCCCTGCGTCCAGTCCACTTACCGATAAATGTTTTGCATAGCGTGTGTGTGGCAGGATTACAATGATGGCAATAAACAACATTTGAGAGTGCACTGACTTTGGTGCTAGAGGGGGTACAGCTGGAGGTTGAATGTTTGAAGGGGTACGGGACTATATAAAGTTTGGGAACCACTGTAGTATTCCATAGTAGAGTAGGCGGCTCTGAAACGGAAATCACAGGGATAGACGTCCCACAGAAATAATGTACTGTATCCTCCTCACCACTGATCTCAGACCAGATCTTGTTCCTCCAGGTGTCAACACAGATGAATACCACCAGGCCTGAAGACAGCAGGAAGAGTAGGCCCAGCAAGGTCAGGGCAATGAAACTGGAACAGAGAGGACAGCGGTGTGTTCTCTGTCCTCATGCTCTAGAGTAGAGAAGAGGATGATGCCTCCCTTCCTAAATGCCCCGTGAAAGTTTTTACCTCCTAACATTTAGGCTCTCTCCACTGTTGTCCTAGATTTAAACAGAATTAATAGGATTCAAAGTAAATTGAAATGAAAGGGATACTGCAAGACTCTGGCATTACCCACAGTCAGATGAACTTCTGGATACCATTCATCTATAAGTCTTTGCTAGGTAAAGCTTTGCCTTATCTCAGTTCACTGGTCACCATAGCAACACCCACCCGTAGCACGCACTCCAACAGGTATATCTCACTGGTCATCCCCAAAGCCAACACCCATTTGGCCGCCTTTCCTTCCAGTTCTCTGCTGCCAATGACTGGAACAAATTGCAAAAATTGCTGAAGTTGGAGAGTTATATCTTCCTCACTAACTTTAAGGATCAGCTATTTGAGCAGCTTACCGATCGCTGTAGCTGTACACAGCACATCTGTAAATAGCCCATCCAACTACCTACCTCATCCCCATATTGTTTTAATTTACTTTTTTGTTATTTTGCACAGCAGTATTTCTACTTGCACATCATCATCTGCACATATCTCACTCCAGTGTTAATTTGCTAAATTGTTATTACTTTGCTACTATTGACCTATTTATTGCCTTACCTCCTTACTCCATTTGCATACACTGCATATATATTTTTCTATTGTGTTATTGATTGTACTTTTGTTTATCCCATGTGTAACTCTGTGTTGTTGTTTTTTGTCGCACTGCTTTACTTTATCTTGGCCAGGTCGCAGTTGTAAATGAGAACTTGTTCTCAACTGGCCTAAAAAAATGTGAAATAAAATAAAAAATGTCTCTGCGTGCAGTATAGAGGAAGTTAGTGGTAGTTTCACAATGTTAACTAGCGTTAGCGCAAAGGAAGTCTGTAGGTACGGTAGGTACGGTACCAGAATGTCGCAGTACCCCTTTAAGTGTCTCAATAAAAGAACATACAATCAGAGAAGCTAGCAGGTGGTAAAAGAAAGTTCCTGAAGCACTTATGATCGAATGCAAAGGACTGCTTCACAGCAGCTGAAGTTTCTTTTGTTTAACATGTCACAAACATCCTGTGTAGACAGTGGTGGAAAAAGTACTCAATTGTCATACTTGACAATAAAAAACAAAAAAGTAAAGATTCCTTAATAGAAAATGACTCAAGTAAAAGTGAAAGTCACCCTGTAAAATATTACTTGAGTAAAAGTCTAAAAGAATTTGGTTTTAAATGTACATAAGTATTAAAAGTAAATGGAATTGCTGAAATGTACTTAAGTATCAAAAGTAAAAGTATAAACCATTTCAAATTCCTTATTTTAAGCAAACCAGACAGCACCATTTTTTTTGTTAATGCATTTACGGATAGCCAGGGGCACACTCCAACACTCAGACATAATTTACAAACAAAGCATGGATGACCAGGGATGTTCTCTTGATAAGTGTGTGAATTGGACCATTTTCCTGTCAAAATGTAACTAGCACTTTTGGGTGTCAGGGAAAATGTAAGTTGTAAAAAGCACATAATTGTCTTTAGGAATGTAGTGAAGTAAAAGTAAAAGTTGTCAAAAATATAAACAGTAAAGTAAAGTACAGATACCCCAAAAAACGACTTAAGTAGTACTTTAAAGTATTTAAGTACTTTACACCACTGAGAGCAGACTGCCACACTGACTTTAGGATAATAAGGGGCAGGTCACAAGAAGAAAGAACCTCAGGAGGGAAAACTGAGATTTTTTCTTGACCAAATGACACAAAGGACACAAAGGACATGAAGGTAAACCTCTGTTTGGTAATCAGGACATAATCAGTGATGTGTGTTGCTCACCACGTGCAACCCAATGTCTATGGAAATGTATACTATGGCCTTTCTCAACCTGATCAGCAGGTCACCGGGAGACATGGATGCGTTCTGGGGGCAGAATAGTTGTGAATCAAATGGCTTGGAAGAGAGGGAGAGGAGTAAGAGAGGAAAGAAGGGGGAGGGAAGGAGAGGAGTAGGGTAGGGACGGAGAGGAGTAGGGAAGGGACGGAGAGGAGTAGGGAAGGGACGGAGAGGAGTAGGGAAGGGAAGGGAGGGAGAGGAGTAGGGTAGGGACGGAGAGGAGTAGGGAAGGGACAGAGAGGAGTAGGGAAGTGACAGAGAGGAGTAGGGTAGGGACGGTGAGGAGTAGGGAAGGGACGGAGAGGAGTAGGGAAGGGACGGAGAGGAGTAGGGAAGGGACGGAGAGGAGTAGGGAAGGGACGGAGAGGAGTAGGGAAGGGACGGAGAGGAGTAGGGAAGGGACAGAGAGGAGTAGGGAAGGGACAGAGAGGAGTAGGGAAGGGACGGAGAGGAGTAGGGAAGGGACGGAGAGGAGTAGGGAAGGGACAGAGAGGAGTAGGGAAGGGACAGAGAGGAGTAGGGTAGGGACAGAGAGGAGTAGGGAAGGGACGGAGAGGAGTAGGGAAGGGACGGAGAGGAGTAGGGAAGGGACGGTGAGGAGTAGGGTAGGGACGGAGAGGAGTAGGGAAGGGACGGAGAGGAGTAGGGAAGGGACAGAGAGGAGTAGGGAAGGGACAGAGAGGAGTAGGGTAGGGACAGAGAGGAGTAGGGAAAGGACGGTGAGGAGTAGGGTAGGGACGGAGAGGAGTAGGGAAGGGACGGAGAGGAGTCGGGAAGGGATGGAGAGGAGTAGGGAAGGGACGGAGAGGAGTAGGGAAGGGACGGAGAGGAGTAGAGTAGGGAAGGGACGGAGAGGAGTAGGGTAGGGAAGGGACGGAGAGGAGTAGGGAAGGGAGGGAGAGGAGTAAGAAGCATGTAGCCTTATTCTAAGATGTATTACATCGTTTTTTCCCCCTCATCAATCTGCACACAATAGCCCATAATGGGCTTGCTTCCCGCTTATGGCTAGAAAGAAGCCATTTTCCTCTCTGTAATTGATTATGGTGTCTTGTTGTATATGCATGCAACCTCCTCCGTCTTACAGAGACTGGACTCTGATTATCACGCATCCTTGCGCTTTATTACAAATGCCAAGTCACTCACCCACCATTGCATCTTGTACCAAATGATAGGTTGGACCTCCCTTTATATGCACAGAAAGATACATTTGAATGTATTCATCTACAAAGCCCTTTTGGGTAAACTCCCTCTTTACATCCTGTAGTCTGGTCTCCTTCACCACCAGCAGGTAAACTCCCTCTTTACCTCTGTAGTCTGGTCTCCTTCACCACCAGCAGGTAAACTCCCTCTTTACCTCTGTAGTCTGGTCTCCTTCACCACCAGCAGGTCAACTCCCTCTTTAACTCTGTAGTCTGGTCTCCTTCACCACCAGCAGGTCAACTCCCTCTTTACCTCTGTAGTCTGGTCTCCTTCACCACCAGCAGGTAAACTCCCTCTTTACATCCTGTAGTCTGGTCTCCTTCACCACCAGCAGGTAAACTCCCTCTTTACCTCTGTAGTCTGGTCTCCTTCACCACCAGCAGGTAAACTCCCTCTTTACCTCTGTAATCTGGTCTCCTTCACCACCAGCAGGTAAACTCCCTCTTTACCTCTGTAGTCTGGTCTCCTTCACCACCAGCAGGTCAACTCCCTCTTTACCTCTGTAGTCTGGTCTCCTTCACCACCAGCAGGTAAACTCCCTCTTTACCTCTGTAATCTGGTCTCCTTCACCACCAGCAGGTCAACTCCCTCTTTACCTCTGTAGTCTGGTCTCCTTCACCACCAGCAGGTCAACTCCCTCTTTACCTCTGTAGTCTGGTCTCCTTCACCACCAGCAGGTAAACTCCCTCTTTACCTCTGTAATCTGGTCTCCTTCACCACCAGCAGGTCAACTCCCTCTTTACCTCTGTAGTCTGGTCTCCTTCACCACCAGCAGGTCAACTCCCTCTTTACCTCTGTAGTCTGGTCTCCTTCACCACCAGCAGGTCAACTCCCTCTTTACCTCTGTAGTCTGGTCTCCTTCACCACCAGCAGGTCAACTCCCTCTTTACCTCTGTAGTCTGGTCTCCTTCACCACCAGCAGTCACCATACCCGGTCTGTTAGGTGGTTGCTACTTAAAGTCCCCTGGACATTCACAGTATTAGGCAAGACTGCCTTCTCTTCTTGTGCACCAGAGGCATGGAATAGTCTACAATCCATGCTTCATCTAGATATGTTAGTGCCAGTGAATGATTTTAAAATATTGATGGGAGACTCTGTTACGGAGGAGTGTTAATGCTTTTTTTAGGCTGGATCGTGTTGTATTGTATTGTTGTATGATTTAATTATGCGATGTATTGATTGTTTCTGCCTTCTTGGCCAGGTCTCCCTTGAAAAAGAGACCCTGGGTCTCAATGGGCTTTTCCTGGTTAAATAGAGGGTAAATAAAAAATAAAAAATGACAAAGCAAAAACTTATTTTTTTGTACAAATATATCAACCAAAAAATATATATTATATCACACTTACAGTACGTAAGTATTCAGACCCTTTACTCAGTAATTTGTTGAAGCACCTTTGGCAGTGATTACAGCCACGAGTCTAATTGGGTATGATGCTAAAGCTTGGCACACCTGTATTTGGGGAGATTCTCCCATTCTTCTCTGGAGATCCTCTCAATCTGTCAGGTTGGATAGGAAGCTTCGCTGCACAGCTATTTTCAGGTCTCTCCAAAGATGTTAGATCGGGTTGAAGTCCGGTTTCTAGCTGGGCCACTCAAGGACACTCAGAGACTTGTCCCGAAGCCACTCCTGCGTTGTCTTGGCTGCGTGCTTAGGGACGTTGTCCTGTGGGAAGGTGAACCCCAGTCTGAGGTCCTGAGCGCTCCGGAGCAGGTTTTCATCAAGGATCTCTCTGCACTTTGCTCTGTTCATCTTTCACTCGATCCTGACTAGTCTCCTATTTTCTGTGGCTGAAAAACATCCCACAGCATGATGCTGCCACCACCATGCTTCCCCGAAGGGATGGTGGCAGGTTTCCTCCAGACGTGACGCATTGCATTCAGGCCATTGAGTTCAATCTTGGTTTCATCGGACCAGAAAATCTTGTTTCTCATGGTCTGAGAGTCTTTAGCTGCTTTTTGGCAAACTCCAAGCTGGCTGTCATATGCTTTTTACTGAGGAGTGGCTTTCATCTGGCCACTCCAACATTAAGGCCTGATTGGTGGAGTGCTGCAGAGATGGTTGTCATTCTGGATTGTTCTCCCATCTCCACAGAGGTCACTCTGTCAGAGTGACCATCGGCTTCTTGGTCACCTCCCTGACCAAGGCCCTTCTCCCCTGATTTCTCAGTTTAGCCGGCAGCCAACTCTTGGAAGAGTCTTGGTGGTTCCAAACTTCTTCCATTTAAGAATGATGCAGGCCACTGTGTTCTTGGGGACCAGACATTTAATCAATTTTAGAATAAGGCTTTAACTTAACAAAATGTGGAAAAAGTCAAGGGGTCTGAATACTTTCCGAATGCACTGTAGATAAAAACAAATGACATGTTTTCTCTCTCTTCTCCCTCTCTGTATTTCTCCCCTTCCCTTCTTTCTCTCTCTAGAGTAGACACACAGACCAGGCAAACCTCTGCATCTCCAGACCAGAGGTGGTTTCTGAGCTTGAGCTTAATGCACAGAGAAAGGGGCAGCAGTAAAGCATGTAGGATGGTAGGCCATACGCACACGCACACACACACACATGCATGCGTGCACGCACACTTACGCTTACGCACGCACACACACACACATACATCCCCAGGACTGCTGTACTGTCAGTCGACATCTCTCCTCTCCGGAGTCTAACGAGACACAGTGCGGTATGTGACGACCCTCCCACTCTGTCTGCCGTATTCTCTCTTTGTTCTTGTTTCCTTATTAGGATGCCGGGGGGCGGAGTTGGGAGGGTCGTCAGCTACATGGGAAACACTTGGGCCCGCTGTGTCCCAGGATAAATACACCACTTCTCCATTCATGGAGGAGACTCTCTCCATGCAGACACCTTTACAGATTTTGTTGTGTATCTTGGTGGTTTTTGGTTGTTTGCTTTAGCACCTTTTAACATCCTGCAATTATCACATTCATGCATGCAAAACACTCACTTACACTATTGATTACTGATTACACACACCATTGTATATTGTACTTAGTTAATAAATATATTTTGTTATTCCTTATCTCCACGTTGTCTCCCTTTTGTTACGGGCTTTGAGCCGGTTCGTGACAGGTATCAGACCATGCATCTTATCTTACGCAACAACTACATAGCCTAGCACTGGCATGCAGACTCCTCCAGATCATACAGTTCAGCTCCCAACAGTATTAGAGTTAATGATCTATTACTACACTCAGAGAGCATTATGACCAGGCGGCGCTGTATCAGACCATGCACCTGATCTCATAGAGCATTATCACCAGGCGGCGCTGTTTCAGACCATGTACCTTGTCTCATAGAGTACGATCACCAGGCGGCGCTGTATCAGACCATGTACCTTATCTCATAGAGTACGATCACCAGGCGGCGCTGTATCAGACCATGCACCTTATCTCATAGAGCATTATCACCAGGCGGCGCTGTATCAGACCATGCACCTTATCTCATAGAGTACGATCACCAGGTGGCGCTGTATCAGACCATGCACCTTATCTCATAGAGTACGATCACTAGGCGGCGCTGTATCAAACCATGTACCTTATCTCATAGAGCATTATCACCAGGCAGTGCTGGAAGATAGAAATGTGTCTTCAGCTTCATCAAACAACCCCAATGTATACACACACACACACACACACACACACACACACACACACACACACACACACACACACACACACACACACACACACACACACACACACACACACACACACACACACACACACACACACACACACACACACACACACACACACACACACACACACTTTAGGTTGGAGAGGCTGAAGCAGAGTGACAGATTTTTTCCCCGTCAGCACTGGGATTGGAAATGGCAACGCTGCTGTTGCTGGCCCGCTTCTCTAACCTCGGGGCTACCGGCGCCTTACACAACAACCTCAGTACTGGCACGCAGACTCCTCCAGACCTGGCTTCAAATCAGCCTATACTTTTTGACTTTCAAATACTCTTTTGCTGCTATTGATTAAAGTTGCCTGGTGCAATGTAGCCAAATAAATAGTCTGAAGGTGCAAAACAGGCTCAGTTGGCTTTTAGATGCGCTTGATTGAGCTTCCTCTGGTGCCAATGAAATCATCCCAAAAGTGCAAAGTACAAAATCCGGCCATCTGGCAATAGTCACAAAGATATATCATGACAAGGAACAAGAAGAACCCAAAAACAAATAACAAAGTCAAGCAAATACATTCAGATTTCTCTCAATGACTGGTACAACATGTCTAACAAACTGATTTTAGCAAAATTTGGGTGAAAACTTGGTTTAAACTGATTAATTAGTGAACCAATCTCATGTCTATACTCCTCGTTGGCTGAAATTCAGGGGACAGAATTACCAACTACTGCCAATCACTCTGCTATTCATATTTCAGTTGATTCCTAATTCCTGCAAGGTCATCAAACTAACACTTGAGTGCATCCCACAGCAAAGGAGATGTTGGTGAGTAGAATGTCAATTTTATCATATAATGTCTGGTGTCAAAGCCCAGAACCCAGTTAAACCCTTTATTTCTGGGTGTCAGCGGGAATTCACACTAGTGCTCAAACACTTATTTTATTGCACTCTTAATATGAGTGTATATGTAACTAACATGTAAATGCATCGAGGAACAAAACAGAAGTGCAGCAGGCTGTCTGTCTGTCTATTGGTCAGTCGGTCTGTCAGTCAATCTGCCTGCCTGCTTGCCTGCCCTCCTCTGTCTGTCTGTCTGTCTGTCTGTCTGTCTGTCTGTCTGTCTGTCTGTCTGTCTGTCTGTCTGTCTGTCTGTCTGTCTGTCTGTCTGTCTGTCTGTCTGTCAATCTGCCTGCCTGCTTGCCTGCCCTCCTGTCTGTCTGTCTGTCAGTCAATCTGCATGCCTGCTTGCCTGCCCTCTTGCCTGTCTGTCTGTCTGTCTGCCTGCCTGCTTGCCTGCCTGCCTGCTTGCCTGCCCTCCCGTCAGTCTGTCTGCCCTCCCGTCAGTCAGTCTGTCAGTCGGTCAGTCTGTCTGCCGGTCAGTCTGTCTGCCCTCCTGTCTGTCTGCCCTCCTGTCTGTCTGTCTGTCTGTCTGTCGGTCAGTCTGTCTGCCGGTCAGTCTGTCTGCCCTCCTGCTTGCCTGCCCTCCTGTCAGTCTGTCTGCCCTCCCGTCAGTCAGTCTGTCTGTCTGTCTGCCCTCCTGTCAGTCAGTCTGTCTGTCTGTCTGCCCTCCCGTCAGTCAGTCTGTCTGTCTGCCCTCCCGTCAGTCAGTCTGTCTGTCCGCCCTCCTGTCAGTCAGTCTGTCTTTCCGCCCTCCCGTCAGTCAGTCTGTCTGTCCACACTCTCGTCAGTCAGTCTGTCTGTCTGTCCACCCTCCCGTCAGTCAGTTATTCCGCCCTCCCGTCCGCCCTCCTGTCCTCCCTCCCTCCCGTCCGCCTGCCTGCCTGTCTGTCTCTTTGTCTGTCAGAAGAAACTGTCTTAATGCTGAAACTTTAGATAACAAGACCAACAGTGTGGGTGGGTACTGTTGTTGCGTGCACGTGTCCTGCAGCCAACCACATTCACAACAACAGAGATGCTGAAAAACACACTGAAATGCAAGCATCTGTCCAGCTATACAGAGACAACAAACGCAACAAGAGTTAAATAAAATAGGCTACATATGTCATATTGACCCCCCCACACACACACACACACGCATACACACACACACACACAAACACACATACACGTCCCTAGACCCCCGTCTATTACTCAGAAATACAACACTAAATACATTAGACAGTTTTCATTCAACATTTCCACATAAAAAAGCAGAATCAGCGGAGAGAGCCGACAACAATGCAAAACAAAGCGGTAGTGAATAGAGGGCTGGGTTGGATGCAATTACCATAGCTCCAGTGCTCAGTGTGTGTGCAGCACTACGAGGGCCCCAATCTGTTCCAGTGTTTTGTTATTTACAAGTAAAGATACGCAATGGGAAGAATCTCTCTCTTTCACTATTTGTGTGTGTATGTGTGGTGTGTGTGTGTGTGTTGGGGGAGAGAGAAGGAGAGAGAGAGAAGCAGACAGAGAGGGAGAGAAAGAGATGAGAGAGAGCGACAGAGTGAGTAGGTCATTGGCTTTAAAGGTCTGTCTGAGGACAGGGATGTCAGACTCAATAGGAGAATATCTTTCTCTAAAGGAGATTTTTCTCTAAAGGAGATATTTCTCTAAAGGAGATTTTTCTCTAAAGGAGATATTTCTCCTAAGGAGATATTTCTCTAAAGGAGATTTTTCTCTAAAGGAGATTTTTCTCTAAAGGAGATATTTCTCCTAATGAGATATTTCTCTAAAGGAGATTTTTCTCTACAGGAGATATTTCTCTAAAGGAGATATTTCTCTACAGGAGATATTTCTCTAAATGAGATATTTCTCTAAAGGAGATATTTCTCTACAGGAGATATTTCTCTAAAGGAGATATTTCTCTAAATGAGATATTTCTCTAAAGGAGATATTTCTCTAAATGAGATATTTCTCTAAAGGAGATATTTCTCTAAATGAGATATTTCTCTAAAGGAGATATTTCTCTACAGGAGATATTTCTCTAAAGGAGATATTTCTCTAAAGGAGATAATGTCTGTCTGACTCATGGTTTGTAAGTAACTCAATGCAACACCAACCTTTTCTGGTAGTTAATAAGGATATCATTATTTTTCATTTTGGTTGGTCAACTGTTTAGTTTGTTTTGTAAGTGCTAAATCAATGAATATAATATAAATCCATATGTGATTGATAGGGAGAAAGGTGATCCCGTATGCAACCTTCAACGCAACAGTAACCTTGTCATTGCTGTTGGTGACCTTTTAGAATGGGGCTGTTTTTTCTATTTTACAGAGCAATTAAATTTGATTAAATTCCAACAAAATGGAATCTCATTGGAAAATAGTTTTAATTTGCGCTTTCTTGGAGGACTGTGGAGGTGTGTGTGTAAGCTCTGAAAATAACTACAACATCATCTATGTATGATAACTCTGGCTTCCCTACTGTCAGCAGGAGGCTGTATATCCAGTTCTACATGAATGGGATCCCATGTGTACAGCATGTGGGTAGAAAGATGATACATGTATGCAAACTGTTTTTAATTATATGTTAATATGATATAGTTTACAGTTGGGCGATAAATGTTATTTTCGAAGACTTATAGAAATATGATTATTCCGCAAAATCCAAGAGGAATAAATATGATGATGAATACTAGTAATGGTAGATTGACATCGCTAACATAAAGGAATATGCTTTTGGGATCTAATGGGATAAGACAGTCAAACTAAGATCATGAGGTATTTCTAAGTTATATATTGTTCTTGTTAGTTGTAACTCTAGCTTCCCAAACCCATCAGATCCGTGGTTCCAAGCGCTAGTAATGTAGGTATTGCTCTCTTTAGTTGTAACTCTAGCTTCCCAAACCCATCAGATCCGTGGTTCCAAGCTCTAGTAATGTAAAGTCTTTCTGTATTACTCTTTCCATGCTGCCCCTAACCTTTATCCTTAATAAATGTAGTGACACAGAGAGATGGAGCCACTGGCAAAGACCAGCTTTAACTGAGAAAAGGACAGAGAGAGAGACAGACAGGGTAAAGAGGGGAGAAGGGATAGGGGGAAAGAGCAGGAGAGAGAGGGAGAGAGAAGGAGAGAGAGAGAGAGAGAGAAGGAGAGAGGGAGAGAGAGAAAGAGAGAGAGAGAGAGAGAGAGAGAGAGAGAGAGAGAGAGAGAGAGAGAGAGAGAGAGAGAGAGAGAGAGAGAGAGAGAGAGAGAGAGAGAGAGAGAGAGAGAGAGAGAGAGAGAGAGAGAGAGAGAGAGAGAGAGAGAGAGAGAGAGAGAGAGAGAGAGAGAGGAGAAGATGGAGAGAAAGAAAGGAGAGAGGGGGTGAAGGGGATATGTGGAGAGGGGAGAGAGAACGGAAGGGAGAGAGAGCAAGAGATCAGGAAGGCTGTGTATGCTGCCACGCGAAATATAGACATGCCAGAGACACTAAACCTTACTTGTTAGCATCAGAGTCCAACCCCGGCCGGCTCCCCAACAAACTGAAAAAAGGGAAAGAAAAGGTCCTGCCTTCTAAAGGCTTGCGGCGTGCTCTCTGTGCGTCCCAAATGGCACCCTATTCCCTTTACATTGCACAAGGTTGCCATTTGGGACGTAGCTTCTGTGCAGCTAGGCATTTAGATGCTGTTGAGTTCACAGGCAGCCTCAAATGAAGGGTGTGTGCAGCACAGTAAACACATGCGGTCTTGCACAATAAAAGCCTCATTATTCACGGTGTATGAGAAACATAACACATGCTACCTACTGTAATGCACTCTAGCTCCAGCTGATACAGATCCACAGAAATGCAAGACGCAGCATATATACAAAATATGTAACACTTAACAATAAGGTTAATGTTTATAATTAGGTTATTAAGGAGATTGAACGGGGTCTTAACCACTTACAAATTCGTAACATATTGAATGAATTGGAATTCATAAGATATCATAGAAATGGACAGTTTTCTTAATATTTGGGGGACGTAACATATCATAGGAGGTGGATGATGGTGTAGTAGTATTACACAACTGGGCACAATTTTCGGGGACCAATTTTGGATTGTGAGCACTACTCTAAAAACTACTGGCTGAAATTATAAAAAAACCTTTATAACACATTTATAATGGATTTCCAATTAGGTTATTAATGGTTATTTATTCATATATACATGTATTAGGGATCATTAAGGATGTGTTTGAGTGGAATAAACCAGAAACGAGATTCCCTACAAAGGTGTTCTCTCATTGCAAGATCAAATAACTTTCAAACCAAGACCCCTTATCAACCTCCAACTTCCATGAAGAAATTACAAGTCAACATCCCCAAAAAACTCACTAGATTGCGTATGAGCCAGTTATATCAGTGACCCTTGTACAACTTGCTGAGCTGAGGAGACTGTTTAAGGTTGCTATCGCCATGATGAGGAGGGCTCTAGTGGAGGACTACAAGTCTACAGTACTTCATGACACTCACGCTACATCTGTTCAGACATCATGCAAACACTGTAGGCTATATGTCATGCATGCTTCTACATCTGTTCAGACATCATGCAAACAGAATGTACCTGTAGGCTGCATTACATTACTGCACTGGGCTAAATAAGGGTCACACAGAGTGTTTATTGGTAGTTGCTACGTGCCTAATAACAGCATTTAGCTGTGGTATATTGGACATAAACCACATCCCCTCATGCCTTATTGCTTAATTATTACAGATAATATATTACAAATAAAAAACATAAATACTTTTTTTTGCATAAACCCAGCACAGAGAGAAACTTGATGAAAATCTGCTCCAAAGTGCACAGGACCTCAGACTGGGGCGAAGGTTCACCTTCCAACAGGACAATGACCCTAAGCACACAGCCAAGACATCACAGAAGTGGCTTTGGGACAAGTCTCTAAAAGTCCATTGAGTGGCCAGAGCCTGGACTTGATCATCAAACATCTCTGGATAGACCTGAAAATAACTGTGCAGCAACGCTCCCCATCCAACCTGAGAGAGCTTAAGAGGATCTGTGGGGGTGAAAACACAAAAAGTATTCAAAATACGTTTGCTTCAAGCAATTTATTGGATCAAGCAAAACTAAAGATCTTGAACTTAATACTCCACCATTGAAAAGAGTTTTGACTTTTTATGGATAATAATTTGGACAATATTGTTTGACAGATAAGTTCTTGTTATGGTTACAAAGTGGTATTTTCAGATGAGAAAATGTGAAAGCTCGAAGTTGACATTTTTAACGAGCAGAACATGAATATTTTCTAAAGGTCAATCCATCACATCCCAAAGCATCAAATGACAGTAAAATAGAAACTGTATTGTCAAAAATGTTTATAATTTGATTGGATTGAGGAAAGTGACAACAACCCTGTCTAACCTTTGAGTACAATAAGGAATTGTGTTCCTGCGATGGCCAAGTCTACAATTCAACTTTATTTGTGTAAATGTTACATCGGAAATTCGTCCTCTGCTTTGCTCTCAACTGCTGCACACAGTACAGAATCATGAGTCACTAAATTCAATGGTACATGAGATTCAAGCATTGTGAGTGTGTTGTGAGAGCACAGGACATCCCCATACTTACAAAGAAGCCCCATAATCAAGCACATATTGCCAGCTTATTTGTGATCAGTAGGCAACCATCATCCCACCATGCGCTTGTAAAGCGAATCCCTTTGAGATGTGCCACGTCAGTTGGCTAGTGGCACCTCTGTGTAGTGATGTGGATGTTCTCTTCTGACCTGTGGGCAATGAGACTTGAGCTGCACCAGCACCAGCGTGTTTCAGATCTCTTTGATCAGGCCAGCTTCCCTCTGCAAGTCAGACAGGCAGGCAACGCAGCGAGGCAGAACGTCCCTTTGAACATCTCAATCATCTGTTACTGGTAAGGTTATTATGTTTATACTCTTTCCCTTCGAGGAGGTAATGAAACTCGACAGGGCACATCTCCAGTGAGAGGGGGATTCTGGAACATTGACATTTGGCAGTTACGGTGAAAATTCTAATGTTTGGCTACCTCATAGAAGATGATTAATAGAATTTGATTGCATCAGGTGATTTGATTTTACTTGCCTATATATTTCTATATGAATCATAGTTCATTCACCTTTTATTTGTAACCCTCTAATCCTTATGAATGAAAAAGAAAGTCACACAGTCATCTCTGCTCACTGTGGATTTATTTAGAAAGGCCTTTACTCAGGGTGTGAATCCCCTTGTCCTTCCAGACATCGGTGGACAACCTTGAATTCTAACAGAGTTCCTCTAGATTCTCAGATTGGATGCAGAGACTTCGAGACCACAACAAAGCCAGACAGCACGGGAGGAGGTGGTGGACAATTTTTCAAAGACTGAAAAATACATGAAACCTGACTGTCACAATTAGTCATCATTAGCAGTATCTATTTCAAGGCCATCCGGATATCCCTTTCAGCCCTGCACGTTTACGCAGGGACAAAAGGCTTGATATGGGGAACAGCCCTACACGTTTACGCAGGGACAAAAGGCTTGATATGGGGAACAGCCCTACATGTTTACGCAGGGACAAAAGGCTTGATATGGGGAACAGCCCTACATGTTTACGCAGGGACAACATGCTTAATATGGGGACCAGCCCTACACGTTTACGCAGGGACAAAAGGCTTGATATGGGGACCAGCCCTACACGTTTATACAGGGACCAAAGGCTTGATATGGGGACCAGCCCTGCACGTTTACACATGGACCAAAGGCTTGATATGGGGGACCAGCCTTGCATGTTTACACAGGGACCAAAGGCTTGGTATTTGGACCAGCCCTGCACATTTACATAGGGACCAAATGCTTGATTTGGGGACCAGCAACGCACATTTACACAGGGACAAAGATGATATGGGGACCAGTCCTGTACATTTACACAGGGACAAAAGGCTTGATATGGGGACCAGTCTTGTACATTTACACAGGGACAAAAGGCTTGATATGGGGACCAAGCCTGTACATTTACACAGGGACAAAAGGCTTGATATGGGGACCAGTCCTGTACATTTACACAGGGACAAAAGGCTTGATATGGGAACCAGCAATGCACGTTTACACAGGGACCAAAGGCGTTCTGATCCTGGGCCATATCTCACTTTACCTGGTTTGACTGTCATTTTGAAAGGCCTTAACCATGTGACATTCCCAGCTCACCACTCTATGAGGGATACTTTCTTCAAGGAAGAGAAGGAGACGCCTTTGAATAGCAAGTTTATGAAAGACAGCCTTTGAGACACAGTCATCACACAGGCCCTAAATACTTGAGATTGACACAGACACTCTCTTTCCCCCCTCGGGCTGCCAAGTCTCATCAAATGAAATTCAATAGGACAGCTTGAACAATGGATCATACTAGCCTAGAGGATGAGGATGGAATGAGGAGCAACAGTTACAGATAGTAAGCATTTCTGCCTGGTAACGTGTGTTTGTAAATGAACATGAAATACTGAGAGTTTTCAGTTCCCTGAGTATTTCCAATTACACCCATTTCATTCGTAACTTATACATATGTAATGCATATATGTCAAGATTCTGTAAAAAAAGATATAATAATAGTGTTTCATGTATATGGTTCATGTATATGTTTGGTACCTTCCTGTTTCCCTGATATGACTCCCTCTCCCTCAGCCGTATTACTCTGTCTGACAGTATGGCTGCATCCCAAATGGCATCCTATTCCCTTTATAGTACAATACGTTTAACCAAACCCCTCACTGGTGTGCCGGACACCCCCGCGGCTCCCGCAAGGGGGTGGCCAGGAGCTCCGAGGGCCCACGTACTGTCATCGATGTTTTTTATTTATTCAATAAATCATTTTGACAGTAACCCTACCAAAAGTAATTGATAAACCTTTTAAATGTCCATATGAAGCTTACTAAGAAGATACGGATTTGTTTCTTAGGCTTCAGGATTGTAACTTTTTTAGGCCTTGAAAAAGAAAACGTTTAACTGATTGAAGGTACGGGGATATCAGTGAACAAATGCTGTGGTCAAGGCTACGACAGTGTCAGTGAAATGAGTGGAGCTTCCTCAGGTGTTCAAAAGCTCAGACCGAGAGCCTAAAGCTTCTTATGTAGTTCTTTATGAATGTTAGTTTAGAAAACGATCTTTCCATTGAAGCTAAAGTTACATGATGGTAAAAACAGCTTGATTTCTTTAGCAACATCAGGGAAGATGAGAAGAAGGGAGTGGTGCTTCAAATACAGCAGTTCTGCAACATATCTGGTGTGTGACAATAACACATACACTGAGTGTACAAAACATTAGGAATATTCCTAATATTGAGTTGCACCCCCTTTTGCCCTCAGAACAGCCTCAATTCATCAGGTCATGGACTCTACAAGGTGTCGAAAGCATTCCACAGGGATGCTGACCCATGTTGACTCCAATGCTTCCCACAGTTGTGTCAAGTTGGCTGGATGTCCTTTGGGTGGTGGACCATTCTTGATACATACAGGAAACTGTTGAACGTGAAAAACCCAGCAGCGTTGCAGTTCTTGACACACTCAAACCAGTGCGCCTGGCACCTACTATCATACCCCATTCAAAAGCACTTAAATATTTTGTCTTGCCCATTCATCCTCTGAATGGCACACATACACAATCCATATCTCAATTGTCTCAAGATGTGAAAATCTTGAGGGCTTGAGCAAAAACAAGTAGTTTATCTCTGGTATATGTTGGCGTGCTTCATTCAAGACTAATTTAAATTTTTGTGTACAGCAAAATGGAAAAATAATGCACAATGTCTCAGGAAAGTCTGTTTAGGGTGGCAGTACTCAGAACAGTCCAACCCGCAACGTGGACCTACTAGCCGTAGTGAAAACAAATCCACACAAAAATGCAAGGTGATGCAGTCGCATACTGTAACTACTGTATGCCTCTACGTAGAAAAAAAAAGACAAGCACAGACACAGAGAGACTATTGCACTCCACACTGCCCTTTCCCACCTGAACAAAAGGAACACCTATGTGAGAATGCTATTCATTGACTACAGCTCAGCATTCAACACCGTAGTGCCCTCAAAGCTCATCAATAAGCTAAGGACCCTGGGATTAAACACCTCCCCCTGCAACTGGATCCTGGACTTCCTGACAGGCCGCCCCCCAGGTGGTAAGGGTAGGTAACAACACATCCGCCACGCTGTTCCTCAACACAGGGGCCCCTCAGGGGTGCGTGCTCAATCCCCTCCTGTACTTCCTGTTCACTCATGACTGCACGGCCAGGCACGACTCCAACACCATCATTAAGGTTGCCGATGACACAACAGTTGTAGGCCTAATCGCCGACAACGATGAGACAGCCTATAGGGAGGAGGTCAGAGACCTGGCCGTGTGGTGCCAGGACAACAACCTCTCCCTCAACGTGATCAAGACAAAAGAGTTGATTGTGGAAAAAGAAAACCGAGCACGCCATCATTCTCATCGACGAGGCTGCGGTGGAGCAGGTTGAGAGCTTCAAGTTCCTTGGTGTCCACATCACCAACAAACTAACATGGTCCAAGCACACCAAGACAGTCGTGAAGAGGGCACGACAAACCTATTCCCCCTCAGGAGACTGAAAATATTTTGCATTGGTCCTCAGATTCTCAAAAGTTTCTACAGCTGCCCATCAAGAACATCCTGACTGGTTGCATCACTGCCTGGTATGGCAACTGCTCGGCCTCTGACTGCAAGGCACTACAGAGTGTAGTGCGAACGGCCCAGTACATCACTTGGGCCAAGCTTCCTGCCATCCAGGATTTCCACAGCAGGCAGTGTCAGAGGAAGGCCCTAAAAATGGTCAAAGACTCCAGCCACCCTAGTCATAGATCGTTCTCTCTGCTACCGCACGGAAAGCGGTACAGGAGTGCCAAGTCTAGGTCCAAAAGGCTTCTAATCAGCTTCTATCCCCAAGCCATAAGACTCCTGAACAGCTAATTAAGTGGCTACATAGACTATTTGCATTGCTTTACTATTTTTTTCTTAAAACAGCATTGTTGGTTAATTAGGGATAGGCATCCCGCTAGCGGGACACAAGCCAACAACATCCGGTGAAATTGGAGGGAGCGCAATTCAAATAAATAATCATAATATTAAACACTCATGAACATACAAGTATCTTATATAATTTTAAAGCTTAAGTTCTTGTTAATCTAACTGCATTGTCTGATTTCAAAAAGGCTTTACGGAGAAAGCATACCATGCGATTGTCTGAGGACGGCGCCCCACATCAACATATATTTCAACCAGCACAGGCTTCACAAAATCACAAATAGCGATTAAATAAATCACTTACTTTTGAAGAGCTTCCTCTGCTTGCAATCCCAAGGGTCCCAGCTAGAGCATGAGTGGTCGTTTTGTTAGATAAAATCCTTCTTTATATCCCAAAAAGTCAGTTTAGTTGGTGACATCGATTTCAGTAAACCACTCGTTCAACATGCAGACAAAGGAGTCCAAAAAGCTACCGCTAAACTTCGTCCAAACAAGTCAAACGACATTACTATTTAATCATCAGGTACTCTAAAATGTAAATAAACTATAATATTTAATGCGGAAAATAGTATGTTCAATAGGAAAGGAAAATTAGTAAGCGCGCGCCCTCTCCCTCTCGCGCCAAAAGACTGATATGGTTCCGGTGCTCTTCTCACAAAAACTCAAAATATTTGTTCATTTTTCAAAAAGCAAGCCTGAAACCTTGAATAAAGACTGTTGACATCTAGTGGAAGCCATAGGAATTGCAATATGGGAGACGGATCTAGATAGAAACAATAAGTTCCCATTATAAGAGCCTGGGAGCTCAAAAAAACAAAAACAATCCGATTGGATTTTCTTCAGATTTTCGCCTGCCATATCAATTCTGTTATAGTCTCAGACATAATTTTAACCGTTTTAGAGACTTCATGGTGTTTTCTATCCAATGCTACCAATTATTTGCACTGGCTTCTGGGCCTGAGTAACAGGCAGTTTGCTTTGGGCACGTCAGTCAGGCGGAAATTCAGGAAACTAGACCCTAACCTTAAGAAGTTTTAAGGGCTTGCAAGTAAGCATTTCACTGTAAGGTCTACACCTGTTGTATTCGGCACATGTGACAAATAACATTTGATTTGATTTAAAGGTTGACAATTATTCTTCTCCTCCTCCACCTTCGCTAAACTAAAACTTAAACAATTTAGCTGATAGCAAAACAAGATATTCCAACTTAAATAGGACAGGAATATCAAACATGGGAACAAAAAAAGATATACATATAAGAGCAGTTGTCCCAAATGGCCCACTAATCCCTATATAGTGCACTACTTCTGATCAGAACCCAATAGACCTTAGTCAAAAGTAGTGCACTATAAAGTCAATAGGGTGCCATGCGTGATTCAGCCCTAATCTTCCCCATCAAGCCCCCACAATCCAATGGATTAGGCCTTGAACTCCGGGGTACTCATCCCAAGGGGAGGCTGCTAGCATGTTACATTCATCTAATCACCATTTGATTTAATAAGCCTTTCATGTCTGTGTTCTCTAGTCATTTTCACCCATCTCTGTCACTATTTAGGGGGACAGTCAGAGACACAGGCAGAATATTGTTAATATTTTTAAAAGGGTTTTAGTTCAGGAGATTTTAGAGAGGGAGGTAGTAATGCTTGGTTTTAGTTCAGGAGATCTGAGAGAAGGAGGTAGTAATGCTTGGTTTTAGTTCAGGAGATCTGAGAGAAGGAGGTAGTAATGCTTGGTTTTAGTTCAGGAGATCTAAGAGAAGGAGGTAGTAATGCTTGGTTTTAGTTCAGGAGATCTGAGAGAAGGAGGTAGTAATGCTTGGTTTTAGTTCAGGAGATCTGAGAGAAGGAGGTAGTAATGCTTGGTTTTAGTTCAGGAGATCTGAGAGAAGGAGGTAGTAATGCTTGGTTTTAGTTCAGGAGATCTGAGAGAAGGAGGTAGTAATGCTTGGTTTTAGTTCAGGAGATCTGAGAGAAGGAGGTAGTAATGCTTGGTTTTAGTTCAGGAGATCTGAGAGAAGGAGGTAGTAATGCTTGGTTTTAGTTCAGGAGATCTGAGAGAAGGAGGTAGTAATGCTTGGTTTTAGTTCAGGAGATCTGAGAGAAGGAGGTAGTAATGCTTGGTTTTAGTTCAGGAGATCTGAGAGAAGGAGGTAGTAATGCTTGGTTTTAGTTCAGGAGATCTAAGAGAAGGAGGTAGTAATGCTTGGTTTTAGTTCAGGAGATCTGAGAGAAGGAGGTAGTAATGCTTGGTTTTAGTTCAGGAGATCTCAGAGAAGGAGGTAGTAATGCTTGGTTTTAGTTCAGGAGATCTGAGAGAAGGAGGTAGTAATGCTTGGTTTTAGTTCAGGAGATCTAAGAGAAGGAGGTAGTAATGCTTGGTTTTAGTTCAGGAGATCTGAGAGAAGGAGGTAGTAATGCTTGGTTTTAGTTCAGGAGATCTGAGAGAAGGAGGTAGTAATGCTTGGTTTTAGTTCAGGAGATCTGAGAGAGGGAGGTAGTAATGCTTGGTTTTAGTTCAGGAGATCTGAGAGAAGGAGGTAGTAATGCTTGGTTTTAGTTCAGGAGATCTGAGAGAAGGAGGTAGTAATGCTTGGTTTTAAAGGGACACTGCAAGATTTAGGCAATTAAGCCAGAGTCAAGGAACACATAGATACAATTTTTATGTCTCTGTGTGACTGTGTCAATTATGAAGGAAGTTAGAGGTAGTTTCGTGAGCCATTGCTAACTAGCGTTAGCACAATGGCTGGAAGTCTACTGGAACAGCTAGTATGCGAGGAAATGTAAAGTATAGGCCAGCTTATCGTGAGTAGGTTCAACATGTCTTTAACATTTTTCTTGTATGTTGCAAGGACATTTTTTTGTGAGGTTTTGGGTGTCAGACAGTGTTAAGACAAGGAAAATGGACCCCCATAGCAGAGAGCATTACATAAAAACATGTAGAAGCATACGTTTTTCAGTAGAAGCATAGGGCACCTCTATTTACTGTACCAAGTGTGTTTATTAAAGATATTCAAGTCATTAGGAAATGTAAAGAATCAATTAACCAACGGGTCAAAGTTCTGATTCAATCTGGTGCTATATTATGTCCCTTGACACAGGGAACCAACACTTTGGTTGCTATGCTTTGGTTGCTACGCTTTGGTTGCTATGCTTTGGTTGCTATGGTGGAGCAAAGTCCAATATGTTAGACTAAACTGTTAATTAAAATGGTCATGAAATTATGAATGGGGTTGTCTCGTTGGTCGTGCTGAGTAATTAATTCAAATGTTGATTTTTTGGTTAAAAAAACCTAATTGACCTACGTTGGTTCAATTATTTGAATTCCATTTCATCTGGTTTATGTCTGTGAGCTCAATGCACATTGCACAGTTTATCTAGATATAAATCAGATCAAGCCCGAACTGTGCAACGTAGTAGGGAGTTGTAGTCTCCAACAGGCCAATATTCTACATACTGTACATAGTTTAGCTCAGAAAACATTGTAACTGTGAGCCTACTTGTCCTGTGTGTTTCTTTCATGCCTGCTATGTTAGGTTAGTGTGGTGAGAAGAGAGAAGAACGCGTGATCAAGAGGGAGCAGTTGCGAGGTACTGTATCTATATCTGGAAATACATCATCTAAGGCAGTGTTTCCCGAAATTGGTCCTCGGGACACCAAGGTGTATGTAGTGCCCTTGTGCCCTAGCACTACACAGCTGATTCAAATAATCAACTAGCCATCAAGCTGTGATATTTTGAATCAGCTGTGTAGTGTTATGGCAAAAACAAATATGTGCACCCATTGGGGTAATGAGGACCAAGTTAGGGAAATGCTCGTCTAAGGGATTGATAATTGATATTCAGCAGTCATAAAAGTATGCCTTATTTACTTTGAAGAACTACTAACATAGTGATTATGTCAGACAGCATAGACAGCAGCTCTATAGAGATGGGATGATGACTTGAAATGAAATCATAAAGTAATCAAATCAAACCATTATTTTATTAAAGTAAAGTATTGTGAATAAATGATGGTTAATAAGTGATAAGCAATAATGGTCAGTCACTACCATCATGGGACTTTCATTAATTGTTTTATTATTGATTGTTACAGCATTCAACCCGCATAATGAATAGTGAATTTAAAGTTTTAAATAATCGAACCGAAACCCAATAGACATCAAAAAGCACTAATCGCTCATCACTACCCATTGTACAGACTACCTAGCATCTCCACCATTTCTGATGCATAATTTTCTAAGATTATTGAAAAATCTTAATTGACTTCTTGAAGGAGAAGACATTAGTCCAATCGGGAGCTGTGTTCCAGACTAACTACATTGCAGACGTGTGTCAGATCTCACAACACCTGGTTAGGTGTTTAATATATCAGCTAAGCACATTTTAGGATATAGCAATCTGATGCCCGACTACGCAGTCGAAGAGGTAGCACGCAACCATTGGTTAAAGCAATTCATTGTCTGCAATGTAGTTAGTCTGGAACATGACCATTATATTTACTATTATATTTTATAAACCCAGGAGAGGGGTAGAAACATTTGCGACACATTCATTTTCAAGAACACACACACACACACACACACACAAACACCATTATGTAACCCTTTGATTTACAACACACCACAAAACACCAAAACAATAAGAATATGTCAACCCGTTCCATTATTAGCGTGACTGGAAGAAATATCACAGTAAAGGTCAACGCTTCTAGAAATAGGAAGAAGGGAGGAAAAGAGAAGTGAGAAGGAAAACATTTATGAAAAAGCAGAGAGCGGCTGATTTTGTGTGCTAGCGGCTAGCTGACAGCCGACCTGTGTTCAGATACTATTTGAAATCTTTCATATGAGTGTTTGTTTCCTCTAGCGTGTCTGGAGTGCCTGGTGAGCAGAGCTTTCACTGTTGCTATCATACCATTGGTTCCATTGAGTCAGGCAAACTCAATCAAGCACAAATAAAGTATTTTAAAGAGAGAGAGCGAGAGAGAGAGAGAGAGAGAGAGAGCGAGAGAGAGAGAGAGAGAGAGAGAGAGAGAGAGAGAGAGAGAACTTCAAAGAGAACGGGAGAGAGAGAGATGCTGCTCTAATCCCTGTAAAATCTTTGAGTCTGATCCCAGAAATACAGCCTGCATTGATTCCCTGTTGTATTGAGTCTAATTCCTGCATTGATTCCCTGTTGTATTGAGTCTGATTCCTGTATAGATTCCATCTTGTATTGAGTCTGATCGCTGTATTGAGTCTGATTGCTGTACTAATCCCCTGCTGTATTGAGTCTGATTCCTGAATTTATTCCTTGTTGTAATGAGTCTGATCGTTGTATTGATTACATGTTGTATTGAGTCTGATTCAGCTACTGTCTCTTATGACCGAAAATAACTTCTGCACATCAGAACAGCGATTACTCACAGCGAACTGGTAAAATCTTTTTCCTTAAGCGAGTTCGACGAGTCCAACACGAACGACATACTGCTTTCCCGGGAACAGGCCCAAATCCCTGTCATTTGTGTGAAGAGAAGACAGACAAAAAGGAGGTAAGGAGGTCGGCCGCCTTATGAGAATTTGTAGACGAGCGAGTTAAACCCCACTGCCATCCGTTCTATTGGCAAACATGCAATCAATGGAAAATAAAAATTGATGAACTACGAGCAAGTTTAAACTACCAACGGGACATTAAAAACGGTAATATCTTATGTTTCACCGAGTCGTGGCTGAACGACGATATGAACAACATACAGCTGGTGGGTTTTACACTGTATCAGCAGGATAGAACAGCAGCATCTGATAAGACAAGGGGTTAGGTTGTATGTATATTTGTAAACAACAGCTGGTGCACGACATCTAAGGAAGTATCGAGGTTTTGCTCACCTGAGGTAGAATATCTCATGATAAGCTGCAGACCACACTATCTACCTCGAGAGTTTTCATCTGTATTTTTCGTAGCTGTCTACATACTACCAGAGACCGATGCTGGCACAAAGACCGCACTCAATGAGCTGTATACCATCATAAGCAAACAGGAAAAGGCTCATCCAGAGGCGGCGCTCCTAGTGGCCGTGGGACTTTAGTGCAGGGAATCTTAAATCTGTTTTACCAAATATCCACCAGCTTGTTAAATGTGCAGAGGGAAAAAAACTCTAGACCACCTTTACTCCACATACGCATACAAAGCTCTCCCTCGCCCTCCATTTGGTAAATCTGACAATAATTCTATCCTCCTGATTCCTGCTTACAAACCAAAATTAAAGCAGGAAGCACCAGTGACTCGGTCAATATGAAAGTGGTCAGATGAAGCAAGCTAAGCTACAAGACTGTTTTGTTAGCACAGACTGGAATATGTTCCGGGATTATTCCGATGGCATTGAGGAGTACACCTTATCAGTCACTGGCTTCATCAATAAGTGCATCGAGGACGTCATCCCCATAGTGACTGTACGTACCTACCCCAACCAGAAGCCATGGATTACAGACAACATTTGCCATGACCTAAAGGGTAGAGCTGGCCACTTTCAAGGAGCGGAACTCTAATGCGGAAGCTTAGAAGAAATCCGGCTATGCCCTCTGACGAACCACCAAACAGGCAAAGTGTCAATACATGACTAAGATCGAATCATACTACACTGGCTCCGACACTCGTCGGATGTGGCAGGGCTTGCAAACCATTACAGACTACAAAGGGAAGCACAGCTGAGAGCTGCCCAGTGACACAAGCCTGCCAAACAAGCTAAATTACTTCTATGCTCGCTTCGAAGCAAAAAACACTGAAACATGCATGTGTACATCAGCTGTTGCGGACGACTGTGTGATCACGCTCTCTGCAGCCGATGTGAGTAAGACCTTTAAACAGGTCAACATTCACAAGGCCGCAGGGCCAGATGGATTACCAGGACATGTACTCCGAGCATGCGCTGACCAACTGGCAAGTGCCTTCATTGACATTTTCAACCTCTCCCTGTCTGAGTCTGTAATACCAACATGTTTCAAGCAGACCACCATAGTTCCTGTGCCCAGGAACACTAAGATAACCTGCCTAAATGAAGTGCTTTGAAAGGCTGGTCATGGCTCACATCAACACCATTATCCCAGAAACCCTAGATCCACTCCAATTTGCATACCGTCCTAACAGATCCACAGATGACGCAATCTCTATTGCACTCCACACTGCCCTTTCACACCTGGACAAAACAAAAACCTATGTGAGAATGCTATTCACTGACAACAGCTCAGCATTCAACACTATAGTGCCCTCAAAGCTCATCACTAAGCTAAGGACCCAGAGACTAAACACCTCACTCTGCAACTGGATCCTGGAATTCCTGATGATCCGCCCCCAGGTGGTAAGAGCAGGCGACAACACATCTGCCACGCTGATCCTCAACACAGGGGCCCCTCAGGGGTGCGTGCTCAGTCCCCTCCTTTACTCCCTGTTCACTCATGACTGCACGGCCAGGTACGACTCCAACACCATCATGAAGTTTGCAGATGACACAACAGTGGTAAGCCTGATCAACGACGAGACAGCCTATAGGGAGGCGATCAGTGACCTGGCCGTGTGGTGCCAGGACAACAACCTCTCCCTCAACGTGATCAAGACAAAGGAGATTATTGTGGACTACAGGAAAAGGAGGGCCGAGCACGCCCCCATTCTCATTGGCACAGCTGCAGTGGAGCAGGTTGAGAGATTCAAGTTCCTTGGTGTCCACATCACCAACAAACTAACATTGTCCAAGCACACCAAGACAGTCGTGAAGAGGCCACGACAAAACCTATTCCCCCTCAGGAGGCTGAAAAGATTTGGCATGGGTCCTCAGCTCCTCAAAAGGTTCCACAGCTGCACCATCGAAAGCATCCTGACTGGTTGCATCACTGTCAGGTATGGCAACTTCTCGGCCTCCGACTGCAAGACTTTACAGAGGGTAGTGCGTTCGGCCCAGTACATCACTGGGGCCAAGCTTCCTGCCATCCAGGACCTCTATACCAGGCGGTGTCAGAGGAAGGCACCTACAGTGGGGAGAACAAGTATTTGATACACTGCCGATTTTGCAGGTTTTCCTACTTACAAAGCATGTAGAGGTCTGTCATTTTTATCATAGGTACACTTCAACTGTGAGAGACGGAATCTAAAACAAAAATCCAGAAAATCACATTGTATGATTTTTAAGTAATTAATTTGCATTTTATTGCATGACATAAGTATTTGATCACCTACCAACCAGTAAGAATTCCGGCTCTCACAGACCTGTTAGTTTTTCTTTAAGAAGCCCTCCTGTTCTCCACTCATTACCTGTATTAACTGCACCTGTTTGAACTCGTTACCTGTATAAAAGACACCTGTCCACACACTCAATCAAACAGACTCCAACCTCTCCACAATGGCCAAGACCAGAGAGCTGTGTAAGGACATCAGGGATAAATTGTAGACCTGTACAAGGCTGGGATGGGCTACAGGACAATAGGCAAGCAGCTTGGTGAGAAGGCAACAACTGTTGGCACAATTATTAGAAAATGGAAGAAGTTCAAGATGACGGTCAATCACCCTCGGTCTGGGGCTCCATGCAAGATCTCACCTCGTGGGGCATCAATGATCATGAGGAATGTGAGGGATCAGCCCAGAACTACACGGCAGGACCTGGTCAATGACCTGAAGAGAGCTGGGACCACAGTCTCAAAGAAAACCATTAGTAACACACTACGCCGTCATGGATTAAAATCCTGCAGCGCACGCAAGGTCCCCCTGCTCAAGCCAGCGCATGTCCAGGCCCGTCTGAAGTTTGCCAATGACCATCTGGATGATCCAGAGGAGGAATGGGAGAAGGTCATGTGGTCTGATGAGACAAAAATAGAGCTTTTTGCTCTAAACTCCACTCGCCGTGTTTGGAGGAATAGAAGGATGAGTACAACCCCAAGAACACCATCCCAACCGTGAAGCATGGAGGTGGAAACATCATTCTTTGGGGATGCTTTTCTGCAAAGGGGACAGGACGACTGCACCGTATTGAGGGGAGGATGGATGGGGCCATGTATCGCGAGATCTTGACCAACAACCTCCTTCCCTCAGTAAGAGCATTGAAGATGGGTCGTGGCTGGGTCTTCCAGCATGACAACGACCCGAAACACACAGCCAGGGCAACTAAGGAGTGGCTCCGTAAGAAGCATCTCAAGGTCCTGGAGTGGCCTAGCCAGTCTCCAGACCTGAACCCAATAGAAAATCTTTGGAGGGAGCTGAAAGTCCGTATTGCCCAACGACAGCCCCGAAACCTGAAGGATCTGGAGAAGATCTGTAGGGAGGAGTGGGCCAAAATCCCTGCTGCAGTGTGTGCAAACCTAGTCAAGAACTACAGGAAACGTATGATCTCTGTAATTGCAAACAAAGGTTTCTGTACCAAATATTAAGTTCTGCTTTTCTGATGTATCAAATACTTATGTCATGCAATAAAATGCAAATGAATTACTTAAAAATCATACAATGTGATTTTCTGGATTTTTGTTTTAGATTCCGTCTCTCATAGTTGAAGTGTACCTATGATAAAAATTACAGACCTCTACATGCTTTGTAAGTAGGAAAACCTGCAAAATCGGCAGTGTATCAAATACTTGTTCTCCCCACTGTATATTTTCCAAAAATTGAAAGTGAGCTAGCCGGATGTGAGGCAAAGGCAGATTAGTCACTCGTCACCTGATCCTCACAAGGCACCCTGATCTTTTCAGCGAAATCTCAGTTTCCTTCTCCAGCGAATGACGGGGATCTGGGCCTGGTCGGGTGTCTGTAGTATATCTCTCCCTTTTGACTTATTGAAGAATAACTTCATCTAATCTGAGGTGAGTAATCACAGTTCTGATGTCCAGAAGCTCTTTTTGGTCATAAGAGACGGTAGCAGAAACATTATGTACAAAACAAGTTACGAACATCCCGAAGAATCTAACGAAATAGCATGGTTGGTTAAGAGCTGATAAGCTGGCAGCCACCCCCTCCGGTGTCATCTTTATGTTTTTCAGCTTGCAATTAATAGCACATATTAAATTATAATATGTAGTGCCTATTAAATTATAATATCTTAAGATTTTTTATCATTCTTTCCCTGGAAAAGTTTGCTTACTAGGTGATTTTTCATAGAAGACAGCGTTTACAGTTCGAGTTAACCCGTAATACACATTAATTCAATTTAGACTTATTTTCCACTCACATATCATTGCTATGAATAATGGCAAATCAATAGGGAGTAAAGATCATCAATATGTCACATTAGCTACCATATAATATTAGCATGGTTGAATGAATCACCTAAATGTATATTTTTTACGGTATTAAAAGCCCCACAGCAGAAAATTAATGGACTGCAACATTCTTTTTCTAGGCCATTTCCCTACAACATACAGAAATAGTACACTCTTATAAAAAAGGGTCCCCATAAGTTTTTTGGTTCCAGGTAGAACTCTTTTGGGTTCCATGTAGAACCCTCAAAAGGGTTCTTCAAAGGGTTCTCTTTTGGGGACAGCCGCAGAACTGTTTTAGGTTCTAGATAGCACCTTTTTTTCTAAGAGTGTACAATGATTTGGTACACATTTAAAAACAAAAATAATAGCAGTTGCTTGCATTACCCTGACTGTATACAAACTTTTATAGGGTGTATAAATTAGTGGTCTTTGAGAGGGTACAAATATATTCATCATTATAGGGTATAAATATTTCATCATTCATCATTATAAAGATCTCATGAATAAATTTGATATGGGGACCTAGAAGAAGAAAAAGAATTGGAAATTGTGACTACTCATTATATTACTGGATTTCTACGGTGCATTTGTTTTTATCTCCGTAATACAGGCCATACTTGATTCTTGTGAAAGTAAATATTGAAACATAGTTATTTGTTATAATCATAATCATACTCTGAGGCCCGATGTTGTGTACTGTATGTTTACCCAGTATCTGAACCCACAAAAACAAAAGGCTCTAACATGACAGCTTTTATCACGGACCTAGTGAAAATAAATCATGAAGAATACTTCAATTATAATTCCATACCTCCTTGAACTTTTCACATCACAGGCTATAATATAACACGATTAAACAGAGCTCCAGCTAAAACAGTGTGTTGAGTCAACAGGTCCTCTACATTCAAGTGAGGACGTCCGTACTCTCAGCTTGCATTCATTTAGATTAGGGAAAACATGGACTACTTAATTGCATTCATTGTTATGCCTTGTCACTTCATAGCAGAACACGCTACTGAATAGCAATGAGACCTTGATGAATCATGGTTTCGTCCCAAATGGCACCCGATTCCCTTTATAGTGCACTACTTTTGACCTGGGCCCATAGAACTCTAGTCGAAGGTAGTACACCACATAGGGAATAGGGGTGCCATTTGGGATGCAGTCAATGTTCTCTTAACAGCTATTCTCTGAATAGTCACTTAAACTTGGCCTACAAAGCTAAAGCAATGCAGCGCCTGGTACAAAACTATCATTTGGACTGCTATGTCCTTGGGTAACGTGGGACAATTGCTTTTCTTTTTCAGTTAAAGTGTTTGGAATGACGCACTATTCATCAAGGGCTACATCCCAAATGGCACCATATTCACAATTTAAAAAAAAACTTTATTTAACTAGGCAAGTCAGTTATGAACAAATTCTTATTTAATGATAGCCTACCCTGGCCAAACCCGGACGACGCTGTGCGCCGCCTTATGGGACTCCCAATCACAGCCAGATGTGATTCAGCCTGGATTCAAACCAGAGACTATAGCGATGCCTCTAGCACTGAGATGCAGTTCCGTAGACTGCTGCGCCACTCGGGAGTCCCTATATAGTGGACTACTTTTGACCAGAGCCCTATGAGACCTGTTCAAACCTGGTCAAAAGTAGTACACTATATATGGAATAGGATGCCATTTGGGACTCAAGACTTACAACCATTTTGATGCTATTCAATCTTGGATTTATTTGGCACAGAAATAAAAATGGACCTTGATTACATCAAAATATCCCCGCTTTCAATGTATACTAACATGGGTATGTTTTGGTCAGTTTGAGTCAACCTCTTTTGTACATGCAGAACATAGAAACCTATACTGGCATTATGCCAAGAAAACGGCAAAAGAGATATCAACAAAATGGTTGTAAGTCTTGAAAAGTACACAGACCCACTCCAAAAGTCTTTTGGAGCCATCATTGACTCAGTGAGTTTTGTCTCAGGACCCACTCACTGCCACAGTCATACTATGGACCTAGTTTTGTCCCATGGAATACATATTGTGGATCTTAAAACCTCTTATGGCTGAGATCCCGCTAACGGGATCGATATGACAACAGCCAGTGAAAGTGCAGGGCGCCAAATTCAAACATGAGAAATCTCATAATTGAATTTCCTCAAACATACAAGTATTTTACACAATTTTAAAGGTAATCTTGTTGTTAATCCCACCACAGTGTACGATTTCAAAAAGGCTTTACAGCGAAAGCACCACAAACGATTATGTTAGGTCACCGCCAAGTCACAGAAAAACAAATTTTTCCAGCCAAAGACAGGAGTCACAAAAGCAGAAATATAGATAAAATTAATCCCTAACCTTTTATGATCTTCATCAGAAGACACTCATAAGACTAAATGTTACACAATACATGTATGTTTTGTTCGGTAAAGTTCATATTTATATAAAAACATCTCAGTATACATTGGCGCGTTATGTTCAGTAGTTCCAAAAACATCCGGTGATTTAGCAGAGAGCCACATCAATTTACAGAAATACTCATTATAAACGTTGATCAAAGATACAAGTGTTAAACATGGAATTTTAGATCCACTTCTCCTTAATGCAACCGCTGTGTTAGATTTCAAAAAAGCTTTATGGAAAAAGTAAACCATGCAATAATCTGAGTACGGCGCTCAGAGCCCAATCAAGACAAAAAGATATCCGCCATATTGTGCAGTCAACAGAAGTCAGAAATAACATTATAAACATTCACTTACCTTTGATGATCTTCATCAGAATGCACTCCCAGGAATCCCAGTTCAAATCAAATAAAATAAAATGTATTTATATAGCCCTTCGTACATCAGCTAATATCTCGAAGTGCTGTACAGAAACCCAGCCTAAAACCCCAAACAGCAAGCAATGCAGGTGTAGAAGCACGGTGGCTAGGAAAAACTCCCTAGAAAGGCCAAAACCTAGGAAGAAACCTAGAGAGGAACCAGGCTATGAGGGGTGGCCAGTCCTCTTCTGGCTGTGCCGGGTGGAGATTATAACAGAACATGGCCAAGATGTTCAAATGTTCATAAATGACCAGCATGGTCAAATAATAATAATCACAGTCGTTATCGAGGGTGTAGCAAGTCAGCACCTCAGGAGTAAATGTCAGTTGGCTTTTCATAGCCGATCATTAAGAGTATCTCTACCGCTCCTGCGGTCTCTAGAGAGTTGAAAACAGCAGGTATGGGACAGGTAGCACGTCCGGAGGACGTCCGGTGGAGTTCCACAATAAATGTTTGTTTTGTTCGATAATGTCCATCATTTATGTCCAAATAGCTACTTTTGTTAGCGCGTTTTGTAAACAAATTTCAAAGTCACGAAGCGCGTTCACTACGAGCAGACGAAATGTCAAAAAGTTCCGTTACAGTCCGTAGAAACATGTCAAACGATGTCGAGAATCAATCTTTAGGATGTTTTTAACATAAATCTTCAATAATGTTCCAACCGGAGAATTCCTTTGTCTTCAGAAAAGCAAATGGAACAGAGCTCGCTCTGACGTGAACGAGCGTCACGAGATCAAAGCATTCTTTCAGACCTCTGACTCATTCCCCTCTCATTCGGCCCCACTTCACAGTAGAAGCATCAAACAAGGTTATATAGACTGTTGACATCTATTGGAAGCCTGAGGAAGTGCAACATGACCCATATCCCACTGTATATTCAATAGGGAATGAGTTGAAAAACGACCAACCTCAGATTTCCCACTTCCTGGTTGGATTTTTTCTCAGATTTTTGCCTGCCATATGAGTTATGTTATACTCACAGACATCATTTAAACAGTTTTAGAAACTTCAGAGTGTTTTCTATCCAATACTAATAATACTATGCATATATTAGCAACTGAGACTGAGTAGCAGGCCGTTTACTCTGGGCACCTCTGGGCACTTCTGGGCACCTTATTCATCCAAGCTACTCAATACTGCCCCCAGCCATAAGAAGTTTTAATGTTGTTCCTCATAATCCTGGATTATCGAACCACCATTATATTACATTTGATATTGCAACAAATAATCTGCTCAGACCACAACCAAGGTTCATCAAAAGCCGTGCTATAAATTCTCGGAAAACCCAAAGATTCCTAGACTCCCACCATCTACCCAAGGATGTTAGAGTACAAAAATCGGTTAACCACCTAACTGAGGAACTAAATTTGACCTTGCGTAATACCCTAGATGCAGTTGCACCCCTAAAAACAAAAAACATTTGTCATAAGCTCCCTGGTATACAGAAAATAACCGAGACATGAAGCAAGCTTTTAAAAAAATGGAATGGAACGCCCTACACCAAACTGAAAGTCTTCCAACTACCTTGGAAAGACAGTATCGTGCTATTTCGAAGAGCCCTCACAGATAAAAAAAAATGTATTTCACCTTTATTTAACCGGGTAAACTAATTGAGAACAAGTTCTCATTCACAACTGCGACCTGGCCAAGATAAAGCAAATCAAAGCAGTGCGACACAAACAACAACACAGAGTTACACATGGAATTAACAAGCATACAGTCAATAAAACAATAGAAAAAAAGGAAGTCGATATACAGTGTGTGCAAATGGCGTGAAGAGGAAAAGCAGTAAATAGGCCATAGTAGCGAAGTAATTACAATTTAGCAAATAACACTGGAGTGATAGATGAGCAGATGATGATGTGCAAGTAGAAATGCTGGTGTGCAAAAGAGCAGAAAAGTAAATAAAAACAATATGGGGATGAGATCGGTAGATTGGGTGGGCTATTTACAGATGGGCTATGTACAGCTGCAGCGATCGTGAGCTGCTCAGATAGCTGATGTTTAAAGTTAGTGAGGGAAATATAAGGCTCCAGCTTCAGCGATTTTTGCAGTTCATTCCAGTCATTGGCAGCAGAGATCTGGAAGGAAAGGCGGCTAAAGGAGGTGTTGGCTTTGGGGATGACCAGTGAGATATACCTGCTGGAGCGCGTGCTACAGGTGGGTATTGTTATTGTGAACAGTGAGCTGAGATAAGGCGGAGATTTACCTAGCATAGACTTATAGATGACCTGGATCCAGTGGGTCTGGCGACGAATATGTAGCGAGGACCAGCCGACTAGAGCATACAGGTCGCAGTGGTGGGTGGTATAAGGGGCTTTGGTGACAATATGGATGGCACTGTTATAGACTGCACCCAGTTTGCTGAGTAAAGTATTGGAAGCTATTTTGTAAATGATATCGCCGAAGTCGAGGATCGGTAGGATAGTCAATTTTACGAGGGTATGTTTGGAGGTGTGAGTGAAGGATGCTTTGTTCCGAAATAGGAAGCCGATTCTAGATTTCATTTTGGATTGGAGATGTTTAATATAAGTCTGGAAGATCCCCACAGTTTGAAGATCCCTATTCCTTGAAGATCCATACTGCTTGAAGATACCTACTGCTTGAATATTCCTACTGCTGGAAGATCCCTATTGCTTGAAGATCCCTGTTGCTTTAATATCCCTACTCCTTGAAGATCCCTACTGCTTGAAGATCCCTACTGCTTGAAGATCCCTACTGCTTGAAGATCCCTACTGCTTGAAGATCCCTACTGCTTGAAGATCCCTACTCCTTGAAGATCCCTACTCCTTGAAGATCCCTACTCCTTGAAGATCCCTACTGCTTGAAGATCCCTACAACTTGAAGGTTCCTATTTCTTATATTTTTGTTATCCCACTCCACAACTGAACTGGGTACTCAGCAAAGAGTATGTATCTTGACAGGGAGAAAGCTAGACAAAACTGCTGCAAAGACCTACAATAAACTGCAGCTATGGTGGTGCTCAGGGAGAATTAAAAGCTTGTATTGGAACACTCGTTGTGAAGTACATAGATTTGTGTCACCCAGTAGTGAAGTGTTAATGACACATTAGACATTGGACTCAGAACAATCATTACTGGGAGTGTGAAAATCATCACACGTATAGCTGCTAGCACATGGTCCAGTTTGATGATGAAATAAAATCTGCTTGTTTCTCTGAGCAGCAGAGTATCTCTTCTTTATATATATATTTCTCTATCTCTCCCCCTTCTTCCTCTTTCTCATTGATCTAAAGCCATGTGGATACTTCATCCCTCTCCCCGTCAACAGTGTCTTGTATACACATATGAGAGAGAAAGGAGAGTGACAAGGAGAGATAGAGAGTTATAAGGAGAGATGTGTAATGTTTAATGTTAATTTTTATTGTTTTCTTTCACTTTTGTTTATTATCTATTTCACTTTCTTTGGCAATGTAAACATATGATTCCCATACCAATAAAGCCCCTTAAATAAATTGAGAGAGAGAGAGAGATCTCTCCCAGTCAAAAACCTCCTCTATTTAGGGGGATCAGATACCATTTGAGCTGGAGTGATCAGTTCCTGAGGGATAGTGATGTCACTCTTTCATTAATCACTGGTTCCGTCCCAAATGGTACCTTATCCCAGCACAATGCACTTCATTTGACAAGATATTTAATTGGGAAAAGCGTGCCATTTGGAATGAATTCATTGACTCACTAAGACCATCTGGAGGCTGAGTGATTAGTACCTAGTAACCTCAGCAATCCTTCCCATTAGGATCTGTCCAGTTTGGCCTAGTGAGCCCTTGTGGGATGTGCTTAATTAACTCCTATGATGAGCTGAGCGCCAGCTGAGACATTGGCTGTCATCAATAACTGACCCAGGAAGTCAAGTGGGTAATGTCTGAAGGAAAAGTCAGTGCTCCAGACAGTCACGACCGTCACTCGCTACCTTCAAGACAGTCACCACACTCACCCCCTACCTTCAAGACAGTCCCCACACTCACCCCCTTTTAAAGACAGTCACCACACTCACCCCCTACCTTCAAGACAGTCCCCACCCTCACCCCTTTTAAAGACAGTCACCACACTCACCCGTTACCTTCAAGACAGTCCCCACCCTCACCTCCTTCTAAAGACAGTCACCACACTCACCCCTTACCTTCAAGACAGTCCCCACACTCACCCCCTTTTAAAGACAGTCACCACACTCACCCCCTACCTTCAAGACAGTCCACACCCCCACCTCCTTCTAAAGACAGTCACCACACTCACCCCCTACCTTCAAGACAGTCCCCACACTCACCCCCTTTTAAAGACAGTCACCACACTCACCCGCTACCTTCAAGACAGTCCCCACCCTCACCCCTTTTAAAGACAGTCACCACACTCACCCGCTACCTTCAAGACAGTCCACACCCCCACCTCCTTCTAAAGACAGTCACCACACTCACACCCTACGTTCAAGACTGTCCACACCCCCACCTCCTTCTAAAGACAGTCACCACACTCACCCCCTACCTTCAAGACAGTCCCCACCCTCACCCCTTTTAAAGACAGTCACAACACTCACCCGCTACCTTCAAGACAGTCCACACCCCCACCTCCTTCTAAAGACAGTCACCACACTCACCCCCTACGTTCAAGACAGTCCACACCCCCACCTCCTTCTAAAGACAGTCACCACACTCACCCGCTACCTTCAAGACAGTCCACACCCCCACGTCCTTCTAAAGACAGTCACCACACTCACCCCCTTTTAAAGACAGTCACCACACTCACCCCCTACCTTCAAGACAGTCCCCACCCTCACCCCTTTTAAAGACAGTCACCACACTCACCCCTTACCTTCAAGACAGTCCCCACCCTCACCCCTTTTAAAGACAGTCACCACACTCACCCCCTACGTTCAAGACAGTCCCCACCCTCACCCCTTTTAAAGACAGTCACCACACTCACCCCTTACCTTCAAGACAGTCCCCACCCTCACCCCTTTTAAAGACAGTCACCACACTCACCCCTTACCTTCAAGACAGTCCACACCCCCACCTCCTTCTAAAGACAGTCACCACACTCACCCCCTACGTTCAAGACAGTCCACACCCCCACCCCCTTCTAAAGACAGTCACCACACTCACCCCCTACGTTCAAGACAGTACCCACCCCCACCCCCTTCTAAAGACAGTCACCACACTCACCCGCTACCTTCAAGACAGTCCACACCCCCACCTCCTTCTAAAGACAGTCACCACACTCACCCCCTACCTTCAAGTTAGTACCCACCCTAACCCACTTCCATAAAGAAACAAGTGTATTTCTAAAATGCTTGGAAGGTTACTAATAACCAATGCAGAGGCATAAAAACAAGAACAATGTAAAAACACATTGCAAAAGACTGTATCACGTTTAATAGGACCAGTTTAAACAAACACAAACATAATCTTATAAAATATCTATTTGACAGAGGAATATATTAACGTTCTGCACTTTGAATCTGTAAACTAATTGTTGACTTCGACTACATGAACAAATTTAGAACATTTGCAGTGTTAGCTACAAACCTAAACTCTCCAGCAAATGTATCTTCAGCGTTCTGGTGGTTTAACTTTATTTTTATGGTTTAGCAATTCATTCTCACAGACACCTAAAATGCCAGCAACTAATGGTTTGACTGGCCTGCAGTCCATTCCACAGTCAGAATACATACACTATCATCCTGCTTACTGGCCCATCAATTACATTTGAAATGTCAGCCATTTAAAACATTTGAATATGTAAATAGCACTGCTATCTGGACCGACCACGGCTCTTTTCAGCTGGGAATGCTATATGTTACAGATATCAATGAAGCCAGAGACACGTTCAATAAATGTGATAAGCACTGTGTTGGACCCCGCTTTGTCACGTTCTGACCATAGTTCTTGTGTGTTGTGCTTGTTTTAGTGTTGGTCAGGACGTGAGCTGGGTGGGCATTCTATGTTGTGTCTAGTTTGTCTGTTTCTATGTTTGGCCTAATATGGTTCTCAATCAGAGGGAGATGTTTTGTGTTGTCTCTGATTGGGAATCATATATAGGTGGCTTGTTTTGTGTTGGGATTTTGTGGGTGGTGGTTTCCTGTCTCTGTGTTTTCTCTGCACCAGCTAGGACTGTATCGGTTTGCCACAGGTTTGTTATTTTGTTATTTGTAAGTGTTCACAGTTGTCTTGTTTATTAAAAACATGTTGAACACGAGCTACGCTGCTATGCCTCCTCTTCAGACGAAGAGGAGGAAGGCTGCCGTTACATGCTTTGCCTCCAGAACTGCCTGAATTCTTCGGGGAATGGACCTAACTTGTGACCTAACTTGTGCCAGGAAAAAATTACTACCGCCACCAGCCTGTACCGTTGACACCAGGCAGGATTGGGCCATGGACTCAGGCTGCTTACGCCAAATCCTGACTCTTCCATTAGCATGACGCAACAGGAACTGGGATTCGTTGGACCAGGCAATGTTTTTCCTCTCCTCAATTGTCCAGTGTTGGTGATCGCGTGCCCACTGGAGCCGCTTCTTCTAGTTTTTATCTGATAGGAGTGGAACCCGGTGCGGTCTTCTGCTGCAATAGCCCATCCGTGACAAGGACCAATGAGTTGTGCATTCCGAGATGTCGTTCTGCACACCAATGTTGTACTGTGCCGTTATTTGTTTGTTTATGGCCCGCCTGTTAGCTTGCACAATTCGTGCCATGCTCCTTTGACTTCTCATCAACGAGCTGTCTTCACCCACAGGACTGCCACTGACAGGATGTTTTTTCTTTGTTGAATCATTCTCTGTAAAAACTAGACACTGTCTTATGTGAAAAGCCCAGGAGGCCATCCGTTTCTGAGCTACTGGAACCAACTCGCCTGGCACCGACGATCCTCCCACGCTTAAAGTCGCTTAGGTCACTTGTTTTGCCTATTCTAATGTTCAGTCGAACAGTAACTGAATGCCGCGATGTCTGTCTGCCTGCTTTATGTAGGATGCCACAGCCACGTGACTCTGTCTGTAGGAGTGAGTCATTTTCGTGAATAGGGTGGTATACCTAATAAACAGGCCGGTGAGTGTATGTGGTGGCACTCAACATAACATGTAACGCTTTACTGCCGTTCTCTGGAAAACATCTCAGGAACAACGGGAAAGTAGTTCTGCTTTGAAAGTGAAAGAAAATGGCCCCTGAATGTTTTGGTAACTACTGGAGAGCTCTTTGTCTACACCATTTCAGCATTGTTCACACCCTCTTAAGCCTTATCCCCAACCAGCTCTTTAATGTTGTAAATGACTATTGTAGCTCGAAACGGCAGATGTATTATGGAATATCTACCCATTATCAGAAAACATCCCTCCTGTGTTCCAATATCACGTTGTATTAGCTAATCCAAATGTATCATTTTAAAAGGCTAATTGATCATTAGAAAACTATTTTGCAATTATGTTAGAACAGCTGAAAACTGTTTTGATTAAAGAAGCAATAAAACTGTCCTTTAGACTAGTTGAGGAGCTGGAGCATCAGCATTTGTGGGTTCGATTACAGGCGCAAAATGGACAGAAACAAAGACCTTTCTTCTTAAACTCGTCAGTCTATTCTTGTTCTGAGAAATGATGGCTATTCCATGCGAGAAATTGCCAAGAAACTTATGATCTCGTACAATGCTGTGTAATACTCCCTTTACAAAACATAGCAAACTGGCTCTAACCAGAATAGAAAGAGGAGTGGGAGGCCCCGGTGCACAACTGAGAGGACAAGTTCATTCGTGTGTCTAGTTTGAGAAACAGATGCCTCACAAGTCCTCAACTGGCAGCTTCATTAAATAGTACCCACAAAACACCAGTCTCAATTTCAACAGTGAAGAGGCGACTCCGGGATGCTTGCCTTCTAGGCAGAGTTGCAAAGAAAAAGCCATGTCTCAGACTGACCAATAAAAATAGAAGATTAAGATGGGCAACATAAAACAGACAGGGAACAGAGGAACTCTGCCTGGAAGGCCAGCACTTGTTTTTTCCCCCTGGTTTTCTAACCGCTTGATGTTCTTGTTGTATCTAATTTCAATAGCTAGCATTTTACTGGCCATAATAAATAGATATGGAGACGAATGACAGCCTTGTTTTAATCCTTTTAAAAACTCAATATTTTCTGAGAAGTAACCATTGTTTACTGTTTTACATCTGGGGTTGCTGTACATAACTTTAACCCATTGATATTCACCAAAATTAAAGTATTCCAGGCATTTATATATAAATTCTTATCATACTTTATCAAATGCCTTTTCAAAATCTGCTATGAAGACCAGACCTGGTAACTTCAATTTTTTATAATGTTCAATTGTTTCAAGTAAATGTCGTATATTACCTCCAATATATCGTCCATGTAAAAAACCTGTCTGATCAGGATGAACTATAATTGGTATAACCTTTTTTATTCTACATGCTATAGATTTCTCCAGGATTTTCGCATCACAACATCGACGAGTTATAGACCTCTAGTTTTTAAATGGACTATCTTTGTACTTACCACCTGGGTCCTGTTTTAGTAGTAATGAAATCAGACCTTCTTGTTGAGTACCTGAAAGTCTACTATTTGTACAAGAGTAATTAAAACATGCTAATAATTGATCTTTGATTATATCAAAAAAGGTCTGATATGCCTCTACTGGTATACCGTAAAGCCCTGGTGTTTTTCAAAGACTGAACATATTTTATTGCCTCTTGTGTAAGTTGGCCTTCACACCGGCCTTTTTGCTAACTTTACATTATTATTATGATTATTAGGAAAGTAATGCATTCAGTGGAATTAGAAGAGACTGTAAAGAAAACATATGCTTAAAAAATGTTGCTTCCTCTCTCAAAATATAATTTGGTGAATCATGGATAACTCCATCATGGATAACTCCATCATGGATAACTCCATCATGGATAACTCCATCATGGATAACTCATCATGGATAACTCATCATGGATAACTCCATCATGGATAACTCCATCATGGATAACTCCATCATGGATAACTCCATCATGGATAACTCCATCATGGATAACTCATCATGGATAACTCCATCATGGATAACTCCATCATGGATAACTCCATCATGGATAACTCCATCATGGATAACTCCATCATGGATAACTCCATCATGGATAACTCATCATGGATAACTCCATCATGGATAACTCCATCATGGATAACTCCATCATGGATAACTCCATCATGGATAACTCATCATGGATAACTCCATCATGGATAACTCATCATGGATAACTCCATCATGGATAACTCCATCATGGATAACTCCATCATGGATAACTCCATCATGGATAACTCCATCATGGATAACTCATCATGGATAACTCATCATGGATAACTCCATCATGGATAACTCCATCATGGATAACTCATCATGGATAACTCATCATGGATAACTCCATCATGGATAACTCCATCATGGATAACTCCATCATGGATAACTCCATCATGGATAACTCCATCATGGATAACTCCATCATGGATAACTCCATCATGGGTAACTCCATCATGGATAACTCCATCATGGATAACTCCATCATGGATAACTCCATCATGGATAACTCCATCATGGATAACTCCATCATGGATAACTCCATCATGGATAACTCATCATGGGTAACTCCATCATGGATAACTCCATCATGGATAACTCCATCATGGATAACTCCATCATGGATAACTCATCATGGGTAACTCCATCATGGATAACTCCATCATGGATAACTCCATCATGGATAACTCCATCATGGGTAACTCCATCATGGATAACTCCATCATGGATAACTCATCATGGGTAACTCCATCATGGATAACTCCATCATGGATAACTCCATCATGGATAACTCCATCATGGATAACTCCATCATGGATAACTCATCATGGGTAACTCCATCATGGATAACTCCATCATGGATAACTCCATCATGGATAACTCCATCATGGGTAACTCCATCATGGGTAACTCCATCATGGATAACTCCATCATGGATAACTCATCATGGGTAACTCCATCATGGATAACTCCATCATGGATAACTCCATCATGGATAACTCCATCATGGATAACTCCATCATGGATAACCCCATCATGGATAACTCCATCATGGGTAACTCCATCATGGATAACTCCATCATGGATAACTCCATCATGGATAACTCCATCATGGATAACTCCATCATGGATAACTCCATCATGGATAACTCATCATGGGTAACTCCATCATGGATAACTCCATCATGGATAACTCATCATGGGTAACTCCATCATGGATAACTCCATCATGGATAACTCCATCATGGATAACTCCATCATGGATAACTCCATCATGGATAACTCCATCATGGATAACTCCATCATGGATAACTCCATCATGGATAACTCATCATGGGTAACTCCATCATGGATAACTCCATCATGGATAACTCCATCATGGATAACTCCATCATGGATAACTCCATCATGGATATCTCCATCATGTATAACTCATCATGGATAACTCCATCATGGATAACTCCATCATGGATAACTCCATCATGGATAACTCCATCATGGATAACTCCATCATGGGTAACTCCATCATGTGTAACTCCATCATGTGTAACTCCATCATGGATAACTCTATCATGGATAACTCCATCATGGATAACTCCATCATGGGTAACTCCATCATGGATAACTCCATCATGGATAACTCCATCATGGATAACTCCATCATGGATAACTCCATCATGGGTAACTCCATCATGTGTAACTCCATCATGGGTAACTCCATCATGGATAACTCCATCATGGATAACTCCATCATGGGTAACTCCATCATGGGTAACTCCATCATGGATAACTCCATCATGGATAACTCCATCATGGATAACTCCATCATGGATAACTCCATCATGTGTAACTCCATCATGTGTAACTCCATCATGTATAACTCCATCATGTGTAACTCCATCATGGATAACTCCATCATGTGTAACTCCATCATGGATAACTCCATCATGGATAACTCCATCATGTGTAACTCCATCATGGATAACTCCATCATGGATAACTCCATCATGGATAACTCCATCATGGATAACTCCATCATGTGTAACTCCATCATGGATAACTCCATCATGTGTAACTCCATCATGTGTAACTCCATCATGTGTAACTCCATCATGGATAACTCCATCATGTGTAACTCCATCATGGATAACTCCATCATGTGTAACTCCATCATGGATAACTCCATCATGGATAACTCCATCATGTGTAACTCCATCATGGATAACTCCATCATGGATAACTCCATCATGTGTAACTCCATCATGGATAACTCCATCATGGATAACTCCATCATGTGTAACTCCATCATGGATAACTCCATCATGGATAACTCCATCATGTGTAACTCCATCATGGATAACTCCATCATGGATAACTCCATCATGTGTAACTCCATGTGTAACTCCATCATGGATAACTCCATCATGGATAACTCCATCATGTGTAACTCCATCATGGATAACTCCATCATGTGTAACTCCATCATGGATAACTCCATCATGTGTAACTCCATCATGGATAACTCCATCATGTGTAACTCCATCATGTGTAACTCCATCATGGGTAACTCCATCATGGATAACTCCATCATGGATAACTCCATCATGTGTAACTCCATCATGGATAACTCCATCATGTGTAACTCCATCATGGATAACTCCATCATGTGTAACTCCATCATGTGTAACTCCATCATGTGTAACTCCATCATGGATAACTCCATCATGGGTAACTCCATCATGGATAACTCCATCATGGATAACTCCATGTGTAACTCCATCATGGATAACTCCATCATGGATAACTCCATCATGGATAACTCCATCATGTGTAACTCCATCATGGATAACTCCATCATGTGTAACTCCATCATGTGTAACTCCATCATGTGTAACTCCATCATGGATAACTCCATCATGGATAACTCCATCATGGATAACTCCATCATGTGTAACTCCATCATGGATAACTCCATCATGGATAACTCCATCATGTGTAACTCCATCATGGATAACTCCATCATGTGTAACTCCATCATGGATAACTCCATCATGGGTAACTCCATCATGGATAACTCCATCATGTGTAACTCCATCATGGATAACTCCATCATGGATAACTCCATCATGTGTAACTCCATCATGTGTAACTCCATCATGGATAACTCCATCATGGATAACTCCATCATGTGTAACTCCATCATGTGTAACTCCATCATGGATAACTCCATCATGGATAACTCCATCATGGGTAACTCCATCATGTGTAACTCCATCATGGATAACTCCATCATGTGTAACTCCATCATGGATAACTCCATCATGTGTAACTCCATCTTGTGTAACTCCATCATGGATAACTCCATCATGGATAACTCCATCATGTGTAACTCCATCATGTGTAACTCCATCATGTGTAACTCCATCATGGATAACTCCATCATGTGTAACTCCATCATGGATAACTCCATCATGGATAACTCCATCATGTGTAACTCCATCATGTGTAACTCCATCATGGATAACTCCATCATGGATAACTCCATCATGGATAACTCCATCATGGGTAACTCCATCATGTGTAACTCCATCATGGATAACTCCATCATGGATAACTCCATCATGTGTAACTCCATCATGTGTAACTCCATCATGGATAACTCCATCATGTGTAACTCCATCATGGATAACTCCATCATGTGTAACTCCATCATGGATAACTCCATCATGTGTAACTCCATCATGGATAACTCCATCATGTGTAACTCCATCATGGATAACTCCATCATGGATAACTCCATCATGGATAACTCCATCATGTGTAACTCCATCATGGATAACTCCATCATGGATAACTCCATCATGTGTAACTCCATCATGGATAACTCCATCATGTGTAACTCCATCATGGGTAACTCCATCATGGATAACTCCATCATGGATAACTCCATCATGGATAACTCCATCATTTGTAACGAGGTTCTGTCAATTATTTTGGTAGAATTTCTGTGTTGAAGATTCAAGAAAATGTTTGTGCACTTTTCCCCATTTTCCATCCAATTCACTTAATTTTTTTGTAACACTTTACACTTGATCATTCTTGAATAAGTGCCTCCATTTCTTTTTGTTTTTCCTCTAACCTATTTTGTGCCTCTATAGTTGTCACGAACATCGTCAGGGAAATGACCGGACCAAGGTGCAGCATGGTGAGCGTATATTTTTCCTTTATTATGAATGTCGCCAACAAAACAATAAACAACAAAAACGAATGTGAAGCTCCGTAAGGCTATACATGCATACACGAAGACAACTACCCACAACTAAGGTGGCAAAACAGGCTGCCTAAGTATGATTCCCAATCAGAGACAACGATAGACAGCTGTCCCTGATTGAGAACCATACCTGGCCAAAACATAGAAACAGAAAACATAGAAATAAAGAAACTAGAATTCCCACCAAATAGAGAATAAAAGCCTCTCTATGGCCAGGGCGTGACAATAGTACAGTTTCCATTACCATCTACCTGCGCTGTTACTTCCTCTATTTCCTTTATTAGTCTAATCTCTTTTGACCTAAACTGCTCTAGTTTTTAATGATGAGTATTGTATTGAATGGCCTCAAAGTACATTTGAAAGTGTCTCATACAATTTGAGGATCTGCTGTACCTACAGTATGTTGTACAAACAAAGTAAATTGTGAATTATTTTGTCTTAGTTAAGAATAAATTGTCATCCAATATGCTTTGATTACATTTCCAATATCCCCATCCACGTGGAAATTCTGTAAGAGTGATACGGAGGTCAATTAAATGGTAGTCTGATCGCATTCGGTCTCCTATTAATACTTTCTTAAACTTTTGATGCCAGCAAGAACTAGACTTGGAAGTAATCCAGACAGCTAGCTTGATTACGCCTCCTCCATGTATATCTCACTAGGTCAGGGTTTTTCAACCTCCATATATCCACTAGTTCTAACTTATCCATGATCTTTGTAATCTCCTTGAGTGGTTGAGGGTCATAGTTTGTAGAATGATTTCCTTTACAATCCATTGAGGTACTTAAAACCGTAATATAATATCCCATCGTAATAATATATTATTTTGTTGCCTGTGAGCTCAATATTTTATTATTATATATATTTTTGAAAAAAGTGTGGATCATCATTATTTGGCCCATATAGATTAATTAGCCAGATCTGTTTTTGGTTCAATAGCATATTTAAAATAATCCATCTTCCTTGCGGATCTGGTTGCACAGTTGGCACAATCGGATCAAAATGTGTAATAATTAGTATAATCCCCCCTTTTGAGTTGCTTTGACCATGACAAAAATATATTTCTCCCTGCCAGTCCTTTTCCACCAAAAAACATCTATATTTGTATATTGAGTTTCCTGTAAACAATATATAGCATTTTCTTTCAATTTTAGCCATGTAATAATTGATCTTATTTTTTTAAATCTGCTAAGCCATTACAATTATAACTTGCTATACTTATTTCCCCACTTACCATAATGATACCCACGTTTCAATTATACTTACCACAACCAATGTTTGTAAACTTACCATTAAAAAGCACCATGATGATGAAGTGTCCATATAGCTGTACCAGAATAATTTGCACTGTTAAGCATACTGTAGCTGCAACTTTGTAAACCTCCAATTGTCCTAATATTCCACCCACGAAAACCTCCCCCATATCTAGGTCTGTTGTCACAAAGACCATCAGATTGTCTCCCTGGCTCATGATGCACCTTTGCGTCCTAAGGAAAACCCCATGGCCGCCAATTGCCGTTGGCCAGAGGGAAATATGGGCAGTCCCTTGGAAAACAGTCAGAAAAAAATAGTAACAATAATAGATAATATTAATGTAAATAATAACAGCACCATCTTATACATGCCTGCTCATATTTGAAAGTCCTAGCAAGGCTATAAGCATGTCAGCCCAGCCTGCTCACTTCATTGGATTCAATTGTTCGTAAAAAAAAATAAAAAATAAAAATAATAATAATAGAAAACAACCTAAATATATCACAAGACCAGTCCCTTTTTTATGTCCATTACAGGCAAGACATATTTCATGTAGTCCTCATTATATCCTGTTGTATTACGACAAAAAAAGGAACATAGATTCTCACGGCTGCTAATGACTGCAAGTTAAAAAAAATTGTCTTAGGCGTCACATTATATCCTCTTGTATGCCATGGCTGTGCCAGAGCCGACCGCAGTGCTATCTTTCACAACACCAGCAATCTCAGACAAAGTGTTCACTCTGGTCTTTCTGAAGCACTGCTTGATGAGGCCGAAGCACCAGTCGGGGGCAAACTTGGTGTGGCCTGTGATCAGGAAGTGAAGGTCTACACTGTGGTGGAGCTTGTGCATGGTCCGCCAGGCATAATACCAGAGCACAAACGTGTTCTTGTTTTGGCAACTGCAGTTATCACAATTCAGGTCCACATGTGTTTCCCCAGCTCCGTAGTGAAGAAATGGTGCATGTAGTTGATGACTGTGCTGCTGCCTTTGCTGGATGACATGCCTTTATCAATCAAGTCATTGACTTGATGGGGTATATCTTCACAGCAGACACCAAACAAGCCACACTAGCGAGGAGTTAAAAACAGATGTGACCTGGAAGCATAGGGTCAGAAGGTTAGTGCACCTGCAAACAACAAAAGATCATTAGGATAAATATAAAAACATTGTCTCACCCCTGTCAGTGTCTTTACACAGCTCAGTGAAATACATTTGCCTCCTCCTCATAGACTGCACCAGATATGCCAGTTCTTGCTGTGAGATGTTACCCCACTCTTCCACCAAGGCACCTGCAAGTTCCCGGACAATTCTTGGGGGAATGGCCCTAGCCCTCACCCTTCAATCCAACAGGTCCCAGACGTGCTCAATTGGATTGAGATCCGGGCTCTTCACTGGCAATTGCAGAACACTGACATTCCTCTCTTGCAGGAAATCACGCACAGAACGAGCAGTATGGCTGGTGGCATTGTCATGCTGGAGGGTCATGTCAGGATGAGCCTGCAGGAAGGGTACCACATTAGGGAGGAGGATGTCTTCCCTGTAACGCACAGCATTGAGATTGCTTGCAATTGCCTGCAAGCTCAGTCTGATGATGCTGTGACACACTGCCCCAGACCATGACGGACCCTCCACCTACAAATCGATCCGGCTCCAGAGTACAGGCCTCGGTGTAATGCTCATTCCTTCGACGATAAACGCGAATCCGACAATCACCCCTGTTGAGACAAAATCGCGACTCGTCAGTGAAGAACATGTTTTGCCATTCCTGTCTGGTCCAGCGACAGTGGGTTTGTGCCCATAGGCGAAACTGTTGCCGGTGATGTCTGGTGAGAACCTGCCTTACAACAGGCCTACAAGCCCTCAGTCCAGCCTCTCTCAGCCTATTGCGGACAGTCTGAGCACTGATGGAGGGATTGTGCGTTCCTGGTGTGACTCGGGCAGTTGTTGTTGCTATCCTGTACCTGTCCCGCAGGTGTGATGTTCGGATATACCGATCCTGTGCAGGTGTTACACATGGTCTGCGCCTGCGAGGACGATCAGCTGTCCATCCTGTCTCCCTGTAGCGCTGCCTTAGGCGTCTCACAGTACGGACATCGCGATTTATTGCCATGGCCACATCCGCAGTCCACATGACTCCTTGCAGCATGTCTAAGGCACGTTCACGCAGATGAGCAGGGACCCTGGGCATCTTTCTTTTGGTGTTTTTCAGAGTCAGTAGAAAGGCCTCTTTAGTGTCCTAAGTTTTCATAACTGTGACCTTATTTGCCTACTGTCTGTATGCTGTTAGTGTCTTAACGACCGTTCCACAGGTGCATGTTCATTAATTGTTTATGGTTCATTGAACAAGCATGGGAAACAGTGTTTAAACCCTTTGCAATGAAGATCTGTGAAGTTATTTGGATTTTTACAAATTATCTTTGAAAGACAGGGTCCTGAAAAAGGGACTTTTCTTTTTTTCCTGAGTTTTATATAAAATATATATTATAAAGAAAATACATAGAAGTTACTAACAACAATTAACAGATTAAACACATTTTATCCAAGGGATCCTTGGAATAATTTTAGGGGGTGTGTAACAATATACAATTTAATCTTATTTATCTACAATTTATGTTAACTCTGGGCAACATGGACCTGGCAGGCTCACAGGGACATTGGTTTCCACAGTACTCCACCAATTATCTATTTTGTCAACTCAACACTTCTTGTATTCGCCCAAAATGTTTATTTCGATTTTTCTTACATAAACGCACTGTAATTTAAGCTCCATTACTGCATTGGTTTCTCTCAGGCAGAGAGAAAACAGTCACCACTAGGGCTGTGGTGGTCATTACATTTTGTCAGCCTGTAATAGTCATGCAAATAACTGTAGGTCTCACAGTAATTTACTGTTAATTAACATAAATGCGGGCAGCATCTCCAGCTCCCATGCATAACCTACAAGCAACTGTTGTGGACCTTTGGAACATCTACATTTAAAATAGTCCAATAAATCGATTTATTATAGCCTACACCATCACAGTAATATCCATTATTTGATTTTAGTCAGGTCTAAAGAAACATTATGATATGAAGAAAATGTATCCTATTTCCAACCTGGTCTCAGAGTTTTTCGTATTATGATACATGTAAATCCAAGACACTGCATTTAGTATTATATGTTATATTTTGTATGTGTAGTAACCTGGGATATTTCTGTGAAGTATTATGTTTACCGATAGATGGTAGTATTGACTCAATACGGGGTTTTCTTTCCGCTATCTGTAGCCGTTTAAATGTCTGCCATATTACCGTGCTCGGAAAAGCAATAGATGCATTCTGGTATATGTTACAAACGAGAAAAACGTATAATATTTTATGAATTCTGCCTAGCTGGATAACATTAACTAGACTAGGGGTTAGGGTTAGAGGTCATGGATACGTTTTGGAGTTAGCTAATAATGTTAAGCTTAGGGGAAGGGTTAGCTAACATGCTAAGTAGTTGCAAAGTATCTAAAAAGTAGTAAGTAAAGTCTCTAATTAGCTAAAATGCAAAAGTTGTCTAAGATTCGAACTCACAACCTTTGGGTTGTTAGACATTCGCGTTACACACACCCATGCACCCCGACCAACCACCCTACTTTAGTTTTTCTTCCTTAAGTAACCATCTGTCTTATGTAACCATACCATATGTTACATATCATACTAATTTGAGTGTCCCGGATTTACATTTACTATGTTATGTCTAGTCTGAGACCAGGCTGCTATTTCAAAAAGAACAGATTCGCATATTCTGAGTTGTCCTTATGTTTGTCCCTGATCTGGCTATGCCATATGGCTGTGGGCTACACAAGTTAATTTAGCAGGCGAGATTTGCTTATAATTCCCGTGGAATTATATTATAGTAAGAACAAAACAATTGACCATAGCTGAATAAAAAAGAGAGGACATTTTCCCAAATGATTTTTGAGGAAGTGCGCACATGCGGCTATTCTGTGTTGAGCGGTTAACAAAGAAACAGGTCTATATGCTGAATTTACAGTTACTTATGCAACTTTATTTGTGATACAAATGTTAGGCTATGTTTTAATATCTAATACATTCTAAGGCTGCATCATGTGACTCTAATGATGATTTTTGAAAAGTTGCAGGAAAGGCTCAGCTCTGTTTCTAGCGCAAGCTGCACACAATTTGACAAGCACTTACAATATGCTCACCCATCAGACTAATTGTCAATGTAATCTTTGATTTACATACAGTGCATTCGGACAGTGTTCAGAACCCTTGACTTTTTCCACATTTTCTTACGTTACAGCCTTATTCAAATGTATTTCTTTCCTCATCAATCTCCACACAATACTCCATAATGACAAAGCGAAAACAGGTTTTGGAAATGTTTTGCTAATTTATATATAAACAACTGAAATACTACATTTACATGAGCATTTAGACCCTTTACTCAGTACTTTGTTGAAGCACCTTTGTCAGCGCTTACAGCCTCGATTCTTCTTAGGTTTGACGCTACAAGCTTGGCACACCTGTATTTTGGAGTTTCTTCCAGTCTTCTCTGCAGATCCTCTCAAGCTCTGTCAGGTAGGATTGGGGGGCGTCGCTGGGCCACTCAAGGACATTCGGAGACTTGTCCCGAATCCACTAATGAGTTGTCTTGGCTGTGTGCTTAGGGTCGTTGTCCTGTTGGAAGGTGAACCTTCAATCCACTCCGAGGTCCTGAGCGCTCTGGAGCAGGTTTTCATCATGCATCTCTCTGTACTTTGCTCTGTTCATCTTTCCCTCGATCCTGACTAGTCTCCCAGTCCCTTCTGCTAAAAAAAAACCCAACAGCATGATTCTGCCACCACCATGCTTCACCATAGAGATGGTGCCATGTTTCCTCCAGACTGGACACTTGGCATTCAGGCCAAAGAGTTCAATCTTGGTATCATCAGACCAGAGAATCTAGTTTCTCATGGTCTGAGAGTCCTTTAGGTGCCTTATGGCAAACTCCAAGTGGGCCGTCATGTGCCTTTTACTGAGTGGCTTCCATCTGGCCTCTCTACCATAAAGGCCTGATTGGTGGAGTGTTTCAGAGATGGTTGTCCTTCTGGAAGGTTCTCCCATCTCCACAGAGGAACTCTGAAGCTATGTTAGAGTGACTATCGGGTTCTTGGTCACCTCCCTGACCAAGGCCCTTCTCCCCCGATTGCTCAATTTGGCTGGCTGGCCAGCTCCAGGAAGAGTCTTGGTGGTTCCCAACTTCTTCGATTTAAGAATGATGGAAGCCACTGTGTTCTTGGGGAGCTTCAATGCTGCAGACATTTTTTTTAGTACCTTTCCCCAGATCTGTGCCTCGACACTATCCTGTTTCAGAGCTCTACGGACAATTCCTTCGACCTCATGGCTTGGTTTTTGCTCTGACATGCACTGTCATCTGTGGGACCTTATTTATACAGGTGTGTGCCTTTCCAAATCATGTCCAATCAATTGAATTTACCACAGGTGGACTCCAGTCAAGTTGTAGAAACATCTCAAGGATGATCAATGGAAACAGGATGCACCTGAGCTCAATTTCGAGTCTCATAGCAAAGAGTCTGAATTCTTATGTAGAATAGGTATTTCTTTTTACATTTTCAATAGATTTACAAACATTTCTAAAAACCTTTTTTCACTTTGTCATTATGGGGTACTGTGTGTAGATTGATGAGAATTTAAAAAACATGTAATCCATTTTAGAATAAGGCTGTAACGTAACAAAATGTGGGGAAAGGGAAGGGGTCTGAATACTTTTCGAATGCACTGATATCTGAGTGAGAGTGAGTAACAAAATCAATGTGGGCCCCCTGGAGATCAGTGCCCCTGGGGCGGCAGGTAGCCTACTGGTTAGAGCATTGGACCAGTAACCAAAAGTTTCCCGGCGCTGACAAGGTAAAAATCCGCCGTTCTGCCCCTGAACAAGGCAGTTAACCCACTGTTCCTAGGCCGTCATTGTAAATAAGAATTTGTTCTTAACTGACCTGGCTAGTTAAATAAAAGTTAAATTAAGAATTAGTCTAGCCAGTTTAGATAACTGGCTAGACTAACTTGTCAATCAAAATTGTTAGCTGACCTGGCTAATTGAGTGACTGTCAGTGACTGATATAACAAGAGAAAAACTGCTGATGCACAACTACATTTAAAAATGTCACCTTAAGTAATCCTCTATTCTTACTCACAACAGTAAGTTGAGTCAATGAGGGCACCCCTAGTGGCCGGGGGTGGACTGCTAAGACTAGCATGAAGACTGCAAAAGTATCTCTCTCATTCTAGGTGGCTGGCCTTTAAAATGCTCTTTCCCACGACCTGAGACTTGGTTTGTCCGACCATGCACTGCGGAAGTCATAGTAAATCTCCTTGTATGCTATGTTATCTCAGTCGAGTTGTGTTCTGATAGAGGGGGTCCCTGATGAATATCACTTAAAGGGTCCCCGTAGAACCCCTGAAATAGGGGTTAGGGTGCTGTTTCAGATATTGCCACACCCTGAGGGTTAATCAATATGTATTATCTTTGTTCATACATATCATTACTTTGTAGTAAAGCATGACGCAAAGCATACAAATGGAGCATGAGTCATTAAACCCCATGTGATAGTTCATGGATTATAGGTCAGCATATTTCTCTATGAATAACTTTGATAAGGTTCACTGGCTGGGAAAATTGCTATGGTCCTAAAAATAGATCACAGGAAATGTCCTAAGTTTTGGTTGTGTGTTTGCTTTTCATATTCACATTTTTCCAAACTAGAGAAATTGTCAGAACATTTAGCCTCCATGCTCTGGACACTACGCTGACAGACACAGCAAACCTTCTTGCCACAGCTCGCATTGATGTGCCATCCTGGATGAGCTGCACTACCTGAGCCACTTGTGTGGGTTGTAGACTCCGTCTCATGCTACCACTAGAGTGAAAGCACCACCAATATTCAAAAGTGACCAAAACATCAGCCAGGAAGCATAGGAACTGAGAAGTGGTCTGTGGTAACCACCTGCAGAACCACTCCTTTATTGGTGGTGTCTCGCTAATTGCCTATAACTTCCACCTTTTGTCTATTCCATTTGCACAACAGCATGTGAAATTTATTGTCAATCAGTGTTGCTTCCTAAGTGGACAGTTTGATTTCACAGAAGTGTGATTGACTTGGAGTTACATTGTGTTGTTTAAGTGTTCCCTTTATTTTTTTGAGCAGTGTATAACAATCTCACTCATCTCCACACAATACCTCCATAATGACAAAGTGAAAACATGTTTGCAAATTTATTGAAAATTAAAAACAGAAATATCAAATTTACATAAGTATTACAACCCCGAGTCAGTATTTTGTAGAAGAACCTTTGGCAACAATTACAGCTGTGTATCTTTCTGGGTAAATCTCTAAGAGCTTTGCACACCTGTTTGCACAATACTATTTTCAAAATGCTTCATGCACTGTCCAGTTGGTTGTTGATCATTGCCTGAACTTATTTAGGCTTGCCATAACAAAGAGGTTGAATACTAATTGACTCAAGATAGCTTTTCATTTGTAATCATTTCTAAAAACATAATTCCACTTTGACATTATGGGCTATTGTGTGTGACACAAAATCTCAATGAAATGCAATTGAAATTCAGCCTGTAACACAACAAAATGTGGAAAAAGTCAAGGGGTGTGAATACTTTCTGAAGGGACTGTATAGTATGCATTTCTAGTGAGACAACACAATGGAAATGAATGAATATAACAATCCATAACTCAACAACAACAACAATAGTCATGTAAGAGAACAAAACTTTTTGAGCCAAACAACAGAACAACAGTGTTATAGGAAGCCATGATGGCGAAATGAATAAATGGTGACATCCCGTAGCTTTGTTGTAATGACCTTTAGCACATTGGAGAGTTATTGTGTTGATGTTTTCTCTGACTACAGACAAAAGGTGTTGTAGATGAACAATCCACTGACGTTGGCATGGCAACATGCACGGGCAGGCCAGCACACACACACACCTTGTCTGAGGGAGGAACATTCCCTCACTCACAGGATCCCAACCTCACAGCTGTCTTTTATCTTTCTTTCCATTTCTCTGTCTCTTCCCCCCTGTCTATCCCCACCTGTCTCTTCCCCCCTGTCTATCCCCACCTGTCTCTTCCACCCTGTCTCTTCCCATCTGTCTTTTCCACTGTGTCTTCTCCCCCCTCTCTCTCTCTCTCTTTCTCTCTTTCTCTCTTTCTCTCTTTCTCTCTTTCTCACACTCTTTCTCACACTCTTTCTCACACTCTTTCTCATTATCTTCTCTCTTTCTCACACACTTTCTCATTATCTTCTCTCTTTCTCACACACTTTCTCATTATCTTCTCTCTTTCTCACACACTTTCTCATTATCTTCTCACTTTCTCACACACTTTCTCATTATCTTCTCACTTTCTCATTATCTTCTCTCCTCTCTCCTCACTCTCCCTCTCATTATCTTCTCTCCTCTCTCCTCACTCTCCCTCTCATTATCTTCTCTCCTCTCTCCTCACTCTCCCTATCAGCTACCAACATCATCCCTCCTACGTCTCACAACAAACTTCAACCTTGTCACACACTCTTTCCCACTTAACTGTTAAAGCTAGAATTCTGAATGGTGAAACTGACACGTCTGTTTGCAATATTACAACAACAAAATAAGTTACTGCAAACAACAAACACTATTTTTTCCCCTCTGACATCATTTAATGATAGAACAGAAGCATACACTGAGTGTACAAAACATTAAGAACACCTGCTCTTTCCATGACATAGACTGACCAGGTGAATCCAGGTGAAAGCTATGATCCCTTATTGAATCCTTATTGAGTCACTTGTTAAATCCAATTCAATCAGTGTAGATGAAGTTGAGGAGACAGGTTAAATAATGATTTTTTAAGCCTTGAGACAATTGAGACATGGATTGTGTATGTGTGCCATTCAGAGGGTAAATGGGCAAGACAAAAAATGTAAGTGCCTTTGAACGGGGTATGGTAGGTGCCAAGCGCAGTGGTTTGTGTCAAGCACTGCAATGCTGCTGGGTTTTTCACGCTCAACAGTTTCCCGTGTGTATCAAGACTGGTCCACCACCCAAAGGACATCCTGCCAACTTGACACAACTGTGGGAAGCATTGGACTCAACATAGGCCGGCATCTGTGGAACGTTTTCGACACCTTGTAGAGTCCATGTCCCAACAAATTGAGGCTGTTCTGTGGGCAAAAGTGGAAGGTCGTGCAACTCAATACTAGGAAGGTGTTCCCAATGTTTGCTATACTCAGTGTATATACTGCTATTTTGTTTACCATGATGCGCGACGCTCCCCTAGGACTCCCCGCCACTACTGAGGGCCCCAGATAGCAATTGATAGCAAAATATGTAGAATTGCAGGAATGTTGCGTTAAAATTGCAAAACTGTCTCTCAGCCTCATGACAAAATGTGTAGAATAGCAAGAAATAGCTTTAAAACTGGAAATTGTTCTCTCATCCTAATGGAGGAATGTGAACAAAAGCATGAGATGAGCTATAAAACAGCAACAACAAACAAATCCTTCTCCATTGCAAAAAGTGTAGAATTGCAGGAAATTAGCTCTAAAACTACAACATTTCCCCCCTTTATTTAACTAGGTAAGTCAGTTAAGAACAAAGTCTTAGTTACAATGACAACCAAGGGAAGAACAACAGATTTTTACCTTGTCACCTCAGGGATTTGATCCAGCAACCTTTCCGGTTACTGGCCCAATGCTCCACAAGGCTACCACTAGGCTAGCTGCCACCCCATGACTCTTGACAAAATCTGTAGAGTAGCATTATAAACCTGCAAATGTTACTCTCTGCACCACGGCAAAATGTGTTGAAATGCAGGAATTTAGCTGACCCCACCCCACCAAAAATATGTAGTTAAAAACATTTTAAAAAAAAGAAGATAAGGTGGATAGGGGGCCCGCCCCAAATGCGGTAGTCTGGCAGTGTTCCCTCCCTCTATCTGTCCCCCTCCGCTGTGTCTCACCCCTAGTTGAGAGGTCCCAGTAAAACACTCAAACTCACTCCCACACTCCCTCCCTGGGTCTGCTGTGCAGAAGGAAGCCCCTTCAGATATCAGGTGTCAGATTCGATTGTCATGGAGGAGGAGAGGTCTCTGTCTCACTGTGAGGCTGCAGTGATCGCTGCAGTGTATAGCTACATCCCAAATGCTACCCTACTCCCAATTTAGTGTGCTACTGGACCCAGGACCCTGGTCAAAAGAATTGCACCATATAGGGAATAGGTAGCCATTCAGGATGTAGACTGCTGGTCCCCTCAAAGCCCCCCTACTGTTCAGACACAGTACACAGTACGCTTCCCTCTGGCCTCCGGAGGACATCCTCTAAAAATACCAACTCCTCTCCTACAATCACCTATCCTGTTCTCTCCTAGCAGGATTCCTTTTTTTAAAAGGCTGGAAAACAACGCATCACTTCCAAAGATCCAAGTGGCAAAGTGAATAAATTCACACAGGCGGGGAACGGAAGAAATCTTTCACCATTGAAAGCAGTTCAGCCAAGCCTGACTTCAAGCAATAGCGATACACATATTATTACATACATTTTTTATATACACTATCATTCAACATTTTGTGGTCACTTAGAAATATCCTTGTTTTTGAAAGAAAAGCATATTTTTGTCCGTTAAAATAACATAAAATTGATCAGAAATACAGTGTAGACATTGTTAATGTTGTAAATGACTATTGTAGATGAAAACGGCAGATTTATTATGGAATATCTACATAGAAGTACAGAGGCCCATTATCAGCAACCATCACTCCTGTGTTCCAATGGCACGTTGTGTTAGCTAATCCAAGTTTATACTTTTAAAAGGCTAATTGATCATTAGAATACCATTTTGCAATTATGATAGCACAGCTGAAAACTGTTATGCTGATTAAAGAAGCACTGCAACTTGCCTTCTTAAGATGAGTTGAGTATCTGGAACATCAGCATTTGTGGGTTCGACTACAGGCTCAAAATGGCCAGAAACAAAGAACTTTCTTCTGAAACTCGTCAGTCAATTCTTGTTCTGAGAAATGAAGGCTATTCCATGCGAGAAATTGCCAAGAAACTGATGATCTCGTACAACGCTGTGGACTACTCCCTTCATAGAACAGCGAAAACTGGCTCTAACCAGAATAGAAAGAGGAGTGGGAGGCCCCGGTGGACAACTGAGCAAGAGGACAAGTACATTAGAGTGTCTAGTTTGAGAGACAGAATCCTCACAATTCCTCAACTGGCCGCTTCATTAAATAGTACCCACAAAACACCAATCTCAACGTCAACAGTGAAGAGGCGACTCTGGGATGCTGGCCTTAAAGGGCACACTCTGCACACAGAAATGTACATTTTGAAGGGGTATGTAGTAGGTTGGGTGACGATATCACCGAAGGATGCTGTATCAGATATTTTAAACAACATTTCCAGCTAATGAGAAAACATTCATTGTATTTTATTTAAGAGAATGAACAAGATTTAACAAGTCAAACGTGGGGCTAATTTGAATGGGCGGGATTTTTAAATCCGTACCCCAGTCAACCCACGTGACTGCAGTGAACGTCACTCCGTGAGGGACTATAGCGTAGTAGGATACCACTTGGCTGCTTATCTAGGAGCGACCACCATTTTATCATTGACATTTGCTAATGAGTTGGTGTCTGAGGGTCAGTGCTCAATTGTTTTCAATGTCATGAAAACCACACATTGGTTAAACCTATCATAGTACCACAGTAGCTGTGAGCGAACATTTGGCCCTGTCTTTTGGTGTGTTATTGGCCCCTGCCCCTCTTAAAGCCATCATGTGGAGTATTTCTGACTACAGCCTCTGGGAAAGAGATATGACCCTGCTCCCTTCAGGATATTGTACTTGTGTCAATTTATAAACAGAGTTTTAAGAGCTCAGATTATACAACAAAAGCTCTTACCTGTACTTTGGCTACCTGGTACTTTTGACATCTACAGCATTTACTTTGAATGCGATCTCCACGACCACGGTAACATTGCCTTCAAAGCCAAAAAGGGGCGATCGGATTGAATCACAGCATTAGTCTTTCTACTTCCTGCATCTTAGCTACCTCATATATTTCTCCATTGCATATGGGTGTGGAAGTAGCCTGCTGTGCTACCTCTCTCCTCTTCTGGGCCCTGCCAACCTCTCTGACTGAACTGTTAGAGGCCCACCAACCTTGTGTTGTACCTCGAACCTGTGCCTGGGGGTCTCTCCTCTCTGGTGTCTGACAGAGACAGAGGTGAGAGTACTTATTGTCTCCAGACCTGGGTTCATGTACTATTTGAAATCTCAAACACTTTATCTGTGCCTGATTGAGATTGCCTGGCTTAATGGAACCAATAGAAATGTTGCAAAATTGTTAACTTTACCCTTGCACTCCAGGCAAGCCAAAGAAAATGCTCAAAGTATCTTGTAAGATTTCAAATGGTATTTTAACCCAGGTTTGTCCGTTTTGATCCTCTCTTATATGTCAGGATATTAATTAAAAAAGTTGTGGCCTCATTTGGAGGAAAGGTTATTGTTAGAACAGTAATTATCCCAGGAAAATAAACAGACAGAGTTTTCCTGCCTTCTTCCTCCCTCCATTTCTTTCCTCTCTTTTTTTGTCTCTCTTAATAACAAATTAAAAGAAAGGAAATAGCGTTTTCACAGCAGAGAGATAGGGTGTTGTTCAGTTTCTGAAAGCAAGGGAGGACTGGAATTGAATTTGGCGCAGAATTTATTAGAACCTGTTTGTGCAAGCGCTGATTTCTGCATTCTCTTATTGTTTTGTCTTTCAATGAAATGACAGCTTTATGGGTAGATGTCTGGAGTTCTGGTGTTTGGACCACAAAACACTTTGTGACAACATATCTGCTGTGCATTATAGCAGAATGATAAACACCTTGTTTATCAAATAAATAAGATTCACAACACATCCTGAAAAACCTTGTGTAAAAAAAATATATATATATATTTCCCAGAAATGTTGCAGGTGATGGGGGATTACCCTGGGGTCGTGTGTGGGGCTACACCAGTGCCATGATTACTGTATATATGTAATAACCTTTGTATGCTTGCGATGATGGAACAGTACTGGGTAAGTGGAGATGTACTGCTTTTGTTCTCAGGCTGTGAATTGTCTGCACCTGCTGATAGTCACGCAGGCTCAAGGCCGAGATAGCAGAGTGAGAAACCACAGTCTAGACATGTTTTTCTCATCTTAGATACTTTGTATCTAATCCAATGCAACAATCTTAAGGTATGATTGACAGTAGGTTGTCCACACCACTAGTATAAAGAGCATCGTCTCCTGTTTCGCCACACAGATCTTTACTATCGACAACTGACGTACTCTGTATGTGAATCTCTGTCTGCAATTGCATTTTATTACTAAAGAGTTTTATACCAAGGTTCCTGTGTCTGTGTCATCTATCTGGAAGACTGATTGTTAAAGGAAACTTACATCACCCCATGCAAAGGACCAACCAATACAGGGTATTCAAAAGGTTAGCAACAAATCTATTCTGTGTGCTTTATTTTTCCTAAAAACAGTGGGGGATAAGGATTTGAAAAGGTGTTGTGCCGAAGGGGCTTGTATGAAGCAAGCATTCCCACCAGGAGAGTTGGAAAGGTCTACATGTGTAGTAGATTATGGATTGTCCCTTCAGGCATTGCCTGTAAACTCCAATGTGCAGTGATCTCATTTGTGATGACCCTGTTTTCACATTTAGCAGCAGAATTCACAGCGTGGGACTCAATGGGTTTTGTGGCATCACACTATGTAATGGTCCAGTTTACTTTGACTCAACAGAAAATGAAGGAAAGAAAGAGTTTTGCTGATCAGGATGTGTATTGAGTCCATAGGCCTTGTATGTATTGTCTGTATGGTGTTCATTTTAGGACATTCTCCGTCTACTACTGAATCTCACCTTATACCTCCCTTCACCCATTTAAATGCATTAATTGGTGACTATGGGGACGCTTTACTATATTGATTGAGGATTTGTGTGGATGTTGGTAGTAGGCTTCAACAGTCTTCCAAACAAATGACAGTGAAATAACCCTGTCTGTGTATTCTATATCAGTCAGTTAATATTGTATATAGTGTAACTTGATCATTAGGTACTTACTCTATGGTACATTTAATAGCCACAAATTTTATTGTGTTTTTTTGGGCCTTATGAATGTTGTTGTCTCTGGCGTCTCAGAGATGAGTTGAGACACAAATGGACCCAAACACAATAGCTTAGGAATGGAGAAGTGAAGTGTGAAAAATAGGCAGGGATCCTCAAGGGACGGTTTTATGAGTGCTCTGTCATTGTCTGAGTTCCAAATGGCACCCTATTCCTACGTAGTCCACTACGTTTGACCAGTGCCCTTGTCAAAAGTAGTGCACTATGTAGGTTAATAGGGTGCCTTTTGGAACACTGCATAATTATTCCTCCGTTCTTTTATAGGGCTTAATGGATGCCAGCTCCTGGCAGATAGTTCCCTTTAAAGATATTTTGTTTTAATCACAAAGGCTTGCCGTTAAAATTTATGAAGGAAGGGAATATGAATAATTAACATTTAAATGCACTGATGGGCTCGTGCTATACGGCCTCATAAGCAATTATTTTATTGGGCCTTTCCTTCACATTTACAGATGCATATTTCTGTTATTCCAGGGTCAGGAGTGCTACAAGACTAGACCTAACTGTCTCACCTGTTTGTATGGTTTCCATTTTAGGACATAAGTGAGTCAGAAAATAACAAACGTAGGTTGAGATAAGAAAGTAACGGACATGAACTGACCTACTGTATAGTTAGGGCTTGAAATAGCACATAGTACATGCTGAAAACACAAGTCACAATTTATTATACATAAAGCTACGTAAAGCTTGTGCTGTTTTATGTAGTAGGGTCAGACGGGCGCATATCATATTACATTTGAAACTGATAAATTCTTAAAAGCTGAACGTGTTGATGTCAATCACCTGCCAACCACTAGGTGTCACAATATTAACATCCAGAGATATCTCAAAGCACACACACGCACACGCTTGCGTACAATTACACACACACAACACACACACACACAGGCACACGGCACCATTATAGCCTGAATCATCAGTGACATTATTAAATGCTGATAAAGATACAGGTCTCTGCTGCTCGCTATCTTTCATCACGGCATGTCCCCCTTTCTCTCTCTTTATCTCCTGCATTCCCTCTTCTGAATTATCTATCCCTCTTCTCCAAGTTTCTCCCCTTTTCCTCTCTCTCTTTACCTCTCTCTTACCCCCTCTCTCTCTTTCTTATATGACAGCAGGATTCATTTAATGCTGGCTTTGGCAGGATCTGTAGTTGCCTGACCTTTCTGAGAATGTGAGAGACGGTGAATGTTTTCCCTACTGTGCTTTTAATGTCATTAAACAACTGTAGTGGTGTGGTGGCTGGCAAGGGTGACCTGAAGGTATAGCAATAGCATCACCATGGCTGGTATATGGTGAACACCTGATGCATTTAATTAAATCCCAATGCAAACCAAATCAAATCAAATGTATTTATGAAGCCCTTCTTACATCAGCTGATATCTCAAAGTGCTGTACAGAAACCCAGCCTAAGCCCCCAAACAGCACGCAATGCAGGTGTAGAAGCACATGTTAGGTCACATGTTTTTATCTACTGGTAACACTGCATGTTATTTCAAATAAACATATTTGAGGAAAACAACACTGAGCCTCTGCCGGGGACCCCCACTGCTCATGAGGGCTGAGGACCCCGAATCTCTGTAGCTGACGTGAGTAGAACTTTCAAGCGTGGTAACCGTCGCAAGGCTGCTGGCCCGGACGGCATCCCAAGCCGCATCCTCAGAGCATGCGCAGACCAGCTGGCGGACATGTTTACGGACATTTTCAACCTCTCACTATCCCAGTGTGTTGTCCCCACTGGCCACCATTGTTCCTGTACCCAATCAAGCCAAGGTAACTGAACTAAATGCCCCGTAGCGCTTCTGTCATCATGAAGTGCTTTGAAGGTCAAGGACCATATCACCTCCACCATACCCAACGCTGATCTTCAACATGGGGGCCTCCCAGGCATATGTACTCAGCCCCCTTCTGTACTTCCTGTTCACCCATGACTGCGTGGCCACGTACGACTCCAACTCAATCATCAAGTTTGCTGATGAAATGACAGTGGTAGGTCTGATTACTAATAACGACGAGACAGCCCTGGTGGAGGTTAGAGGTTAGAGCCCTGGTGGAGTGCCAGGAAGAAAAACCTCTTTATCGAGGGGTCTCCATGGATAGGGTGAAAAGCCTTAAGTTCCTTGGCATGCACATCACTGAGGACCTAAAATGGTCTCGCCACACCGATATTCTGGTGAAGAAGGCACAACAGCGCCTCTACATCGTCATGAGGCTGAAGAAATTAGGCATTGTCCCCATGACCCTTACACACTTCTACAGATTCACCATAGAGAGCATTCTATTGGGCTGTATAACCCCCTGGGACGGCAATTACTTTGCCCTCAACAGTAGAGGTGCATCAGAACCAAGACAGAGAGACTGTTGAACAGCTTCTATCACCAGACCATCAGACTGTTGAACAACTTATATTACCAGACCTTCAGACTGTTGAACAGCTTCTATTACCAGACCATCAGACTGTTGAACAGCTTCTATTACCAGACCATCAAACTGTTGAACAGCTTCTATTACCAGACCATCAGACTATTGAACAGCTTATATTACCGGACCATCAGACTGTTGAACAGCTTCTATCACCAGACCATCAGACTGTTGAACAGCTTCTATTACCAGACCATCAGACTGTTGAACAGCTTCTATTACCAGACCATCAGACTGTTGAACAGCTTCTATTACCAGACCATCAGACTGTTGAACAGCTTATATTACCAGACCATCAGACTGTTGAACAGCTTATATTACCAGACCATCAGACTGTTGAACAGCTTCTATTACCAGACCATCAGACTGTTGAACAGCTTCTATTACCAGACCATCAGACTGTTGAACAGCTTCTATTACCATCAGACTGTTGAACAGCTTCTATTACCAGACCATCAGACTGTTGAACAGCTTCTATTACCAGACCATCAGACTGTTGAACAGCTTATATTACCAGACCATCAGACTATTGAACAGCTTCTATTACCAGACCATCAGACTGTTGAACAGCTTCTATTACCAGACCATCAGACTGTAGAAAAGCTTCTATTACCAGACCATCAGACTGGTGAACAGCTTAAATTATTAGAACATCAGACTGTTGAACAACTTCTATTACCAGACCATCAGACTATTGAACAGCTTCTATTACCAGACCATCAGACTATTGAACAGCTTCTATTACCATCAGACTGTTGAACAGCTTCTATTACCAGACCATCAGACTATTGAAAAGCTTCTATTACCATCAGACTGTTGAACAGCTTCTATTACCAGACCATTACACTGTTGAACAGCTTCAGTTACCAGACCATCAGACTGTCGAACAGTTTCTGTTCCCTCAAAAACACCTTTTAAGCCCAAGTCCACTTTTTGTCCCATCGTCCACAATGCCATACTAAATAAATTTGCCAAGAAAGTGAATGTTGATGTGGAGAATCTGTTTAAGGGTAAAATTGACTCCAACCAAACACGACGTAATCTTTCTAAGACAGAGAGGGATGCAGTTGAATCATTGTCCAAAAATGGACGGATTGTGGTTAAAAAAGCAGACAAAGGTGGTGCTACAGTAGTGTGGAGTAAAGACAAATATGTGACAGAAGCCTACCGTCAATTTGACAATGACGAATTCTACCAATCTCTTACCTTCAACCCTACAGAGGACCTAAAAACTGAATTGAAAGGGATCCTCACAGAAGCTAAGGAGAATGGCTACATTTCAGACAATGAGTTCAAATTTCTTTTCAATGGCAGTCCACGTATGGCTTCTTTTTACCTTCTTCCAAAAGTCCACCAAAATCTTGAAAATCCCCCAGGCAGACCAGTCATTAGTGGTAATGAAAGTCTGACAGAACCCATCTCTAAGTACATTGATTACTTTATCAAGCCTTTTCTGACGTCACTCCCATCCTATCTTCAAGATACCACAGATGTTTTGAACAAAATTAAGGAATTGAACAATATAGGTACAGCTTCCTTTTTAGTCACCATGGATGTGGAGTCTCTATACGCCACCATTGAGCATGAACAAGGTTTGGCAGCTATGCACCATTTCTTGAGTACCCGGCCTGAACTGAGATGCCTCCTACAGAATTCATTGTCTCACTGACTGAATGGACTCTTAATCATAACATCTTTATCTTTCAGGACCGTATTTTTAAACAGGTCAAAGGATGTGCCATGGGAGCTTGCTACAGCCCTTCCTACGCTGGTTTGTACTTGGGTAAATGGGAAAATGACTTCATTTTGGATCCTTCTAATAACCATTTCTTTGACCAGATTATATGGTGGGGACGCTATATTGATGATGTTTGCCTGTTTTGGTCCGGCTCAGAAGATGAACTTATTTCCTTCCACCAAAACCTTAACAGCATTAACCCTAACATCAAACTAACTATGGAATACAGCAAGGATATTTTTTGGACCTCGATATTAGTAAAAATGACAAAGGTTGTTTGCACATATCAATCTTTAGGAAGCCTACAGATGGGAATACCATTCTGAGGGCAGACATCTTTCACCCCAAAAGGCTAAAAGAGAATATTCCATGGCCAATTCGAAAGAGTCCGCAGAATTTGCGATCAGGAAACAGACTACAGTGTCAAATCTGCTGAATTGGAGAATCGCTTCTTGAATCGGGGCTACAGCGTTCAGGTCCTGAAAGATGCAGATATAAGGGCTGGATTACTTGACAGAGAGAACTTGTTGCGAAGGGGAGTGCCTCGTGATACATCAGAGAGAGTGTATTTTGTTACAAAATACAGCACTGAAGCAGAGAACATTAAAAGAATCATTAAAAATAATTGGAATCATCCAAAGTGATACGCTACTACGCCAAGTCTTTCCTGAACCACCAGTCATAAGCTTTAAGAGATGTCCTACCCTAAATGACAAATTAGTCCACAGTTATCTTCCGGGTGACTCTCAAAAAACTTGGCTTGACCACAAACCCAAGGGCTCTTTTAAATGTAACTTGCAACCATTGCAGAAATATTGCACAGAAGAAGTATTTTGTTGACACAGCTTCCAAAACGTCAAGCATTTCATTAACTGCAAAACCACTCATGTCATCTATAGATTGGAATGTCCACAGTGCAAGGTGTTCTACATTGGACGGACAAAGAGACGTCTTCAAGACCGCTTAGCGGAACACAAGTACGCCATATGGGTAGGCAATGAAGACTACCCCATGGCAAGGCACTACAAGTCCTTACACCATGGCAACCCTGCCTCCCTACAAGCTATGGGTATTGATCTTATTCCGGCCTCTATTAGAAAAGGGGACCATCTTAAACAGTTAAACCAAAGGGAAAGTTTTGGGATTTACAAACTACAGGCCACTAAATACCCTGGTTTAAATGAAGATATGGATTTCTCACCCTTCCTGTAGGGTCGTGATGGCTCCATTTGCTGTCATCTAGTGGACATTTTGCTCAATTGCCCTCAGCTATGTTTAGACTGTTGTTCATGTTTTGCTGTGTTCTAGTGTACTATGGAATATATTGCTTTCTTATTCTTGACACTTCTCCCGGTCATATTTAAGGTTAGAACTACCTTTCCAAGTGTCCTGATACTTCTAGCTTGGAGTTGTATTTTTATGATAACATAGCTACAGTAATTAACTTTTTAATGTGTATAGTATTGCTTACTAGGTGTGTCCAATCAATTTTGTAACCACTCCCTCTTCTAATTAGGGCTAATTGGAAAAGCTGTTCAAAAGAGGACATTGTATTATTTTTTTGTACTCGCTGACGAAAGCCATGCAGCCGAAACGAGTCGGATTTTTAAAAACTTTGTTTCTATTGAACATGCCATACTAATAAAGTCATTTTAATTAAATATATGAAGAGTGACTTGGTCCTCCTTTCTTTTTGATGACCAATTTACCCCTTTTACCAAAGAGCACCTTCTGTCTACCAAATGTACTATTGTGTACCTTAGTAGCGCTTCCCTTCCTCCTCTTTCTACTAGACTGTAGAACAGCTTCCATTACAGTCAGACGGTTGAACAGCTTCTATCACCAGACCATCAGACTGTTGAACAGCTTCTGTACCATCAGACTGTTGAAAAGCTTCTATTACCAGACCATCAGACCGTTGAACAGCTTCTATCAACAGACCATCAGACTGTTGAACAGCTTCTAGCACCAGACCATCAGACCGTTGAACAGCTTCTGTACCATCATACTTTTGAACTGCTTCTGTTACCAGACCGTCAGACAGCTACCGTTACCATCAGACCGTTGAACAGGTTCTATTACCAGACCATTGAACAGCTTCTGTTACCAGACTGTCAGACAGCTTCTATTACCATCAGACCGTTGAACAGCCTCCGTTACCAGACCGTCAGACAGCCATCACTAGCCGTCTACCAGTTGACTGACACGCACGCACACACGCACGCACACACACGCACACACACATGAACACACACAAGCAGTCCCATGCTATAGAGACATTGAACCCAGGGCCTACTCTAATGTATCTACTGGATTCTTGACCTATCCTACTCTAATATTCAGAATCTACTGTAATATAGCAACTGGATTCTAGCTACCGCTGGGCCAATTGTGCGCCGCCCTATGGGACTCCCAATCACGGCCGGATGTGATACAGCCTGGATTCGAACCAGGGACTGTAGTGGCGCCTCTTGCACTGAGAAGCAGTGCCTAAGACCTCTGCGACACTCGGGAGCCCCTAAGGTTCTTGACCAAGCCTACTGTAATATAGCTACTGGATTATTAATCTAGCCTACTCTAATAATGTATATCTACTGGATTCTTGACCTGGCCTACTCTAATAATGTATATATCTACTGGATTCTTGACCTGGCCTACTCTAATATATCTACTGGATTCCTAACCTGGCCTACTCTAATATATCTTCTGGATTCTTGACCTGGCCTACTCTAATATATCTACTGGATTCTTGACCTGGGCTTCTCTAAAAATGTATAGCTACTGGATTCTTGACCTGGACTACTCTAATAATGTATATCTACTGGATTCTTGACCTGGCCTAATCTAATATATCTACTGGATTCTTAACCTGGCCTACTCTAATAATGTATATCTACTGGATTCTTGACCTGGCCTACTCTAATATATCTACTGGATTCTTGACCTGGCCTTCTCTAAAAATGTATATCTACTGGATTCTTGACCTCGCCTACTCTAATAATGTATATCTACTGGATTCTTGACCTGGCCTACTCTAATATATCTACTGGATTCTTGACCTGGCCTACTCTAATATATCTACTGGATTCTTAACCTGGCCTACTCTAATATATCTACTGGATTCTTGACCTGGCCTACTCTAATATATCTACTGGATTCTTGACCTGGCCTACTCTAATAATGTATATCTACTGGATTCTTGACCTGGCCTACTCTAATATATCTACTGGATTCTTTACCTGGCCTTCTCTAAAAATGTATATCTACTGGATTCCTGACCTGGCCTACTCTAATAATGTATATCTACTGGATTCTTGACCTGGCCTACTCTAATATATCTACTGGATTCTTGACCTGGCCTACTCTAATATATCTACTGGATTCTTGACCTGGCCTACTCTAATATATCTACTGGATTCTTAACCTGGCCTACTCTAATATATCTACTGGATTCTTGACCTGGCCTACTCTAATATATCTACTGGATTCTTGACCTGGCCTACTCTAATATATCTACTGGATTCTTGACCTGGCCTAGTCTAATAAATCTACTGGATTCTTGACCTGACCTCTCTAATATATCTACTGGATTCTAAACCTGGCCTACTCTAATATATCTACTGGATTCTAAACCTGGCCTACTCTAATATAGCTACTGGATTCTTGACCTGGCCTACTCTAATATACAGTATGTACTGGATTCTTGACCTAACCTACTCTAATATATCTACAACTGTGTCTCTTGTGTACATTCTCTCAGTGCATATACATATATATTGCATTTGATTACTGCTACAGTGCAAATTGGGTTGTTAATCAGATTCGTCCCACTGTTTATTGTCTGGAAAAAAATCGGTATTTTAACTGTTTGACATTTTAGTGCATTGTTAGGAGCTAGTAACAAAAACATTTCACTGCACCAGCTATAGTACCTGCTGAACTGTGAAAACGACAAATAAACTTTGATCTGAGAAGTTACTATGAAACTTCATGTTATTACAATGATGTTACTACTGTTATTACTGTACTGTGTAGCAGTAGTAGTAATTTAGTACTGTGTAGTAACATAGGTATAAGGGCAACTTAAGGTGTTACCTATTTTCTGTTCCTCTCTTGTCTAAGAACATAATGATTGTTCCAACTATTATAATTCAGATAAGCTAAATAGACAAAACTCTTAGGTTTTTCCATCCTGGCAGGGTCCTGAAATTACTAAATGACATGCTGTGGCAGAAATTAATATTGAGCTCACATTCTCTCGAGTTGACTCATTCAGAGCTCTAACACAGTTTCATGTAGAGCATGTGGGAAGATTTAGCTCCCCATGTCTGCGTCCCAAATGGCACCTTATTCCCTACATAGTGCACTATATAGATACTAGGGTGCAATTTGGGACACAGTTAAGGGCTAGCATGGATCAGCACACTAGTAGAACTCCACACAGACATTAGCTTCAGCTCTCCTCAGAACTTGGGTACATTTCCATAGCTTGTATTTTCCATGTGTTGCTAGCTTTGCTGTGCCTGGGCTGGCACTGACCTCCCCGTCCTCTGGGAACTTCGGAATAATCAAAGACGCCTCATCCAGGACCTGAATGAGGATTTAGTTTATTTTAATTCAGAGACAGCAGCATATTACTGATTTGAGGAATGATGAGGAGAAGAGAAGAGTGGGATGTGAGAAAAAGGGTAGAGGCAAGGCCAGGAGTTTTAAAGGTATTTTTGGAAGATGATGATGTGCTGTTATATCCCTTACTCCTCTTATCCTTCCCTTCTTTCTCCATCTCGCCATCCCTTACATGAGAAACAGATTGAAAGCCAGAACTGATAGAAGAATGACAGAAATCTCAATGAAGATATTAATTTAATGGGTTTAGAATGTGATTTATTATTTTGCAAAGACAGTAATTCCTGTCCAGAAAACACATCTTGCCTCTCTACACACTGTGACTGTCTGATAGTTTTCCTGTCAGTGAATGAAAGTCAGCTTCGTCTCCAGAGTGATCTGGCATTACTAATTATAGTGCTGTTGGAGTGGGGTTAGCAGGCTGCCAGCAGAGCCATTGAAGAGGACAAGCATCTGGATGGTATGTCACATCCGTCTGATAATGACAGAATAGAAAGACAACAGCAGTTGAGAAGATGGAGACGTCTGTCTGCACGCCTTGGTTTAGTTTATTGTTTATTTTGGTGCTGGATCGACCTCCTCCCCATGTTGCTTATTACAGACACAAAGGTATCGATAATACACTTTAACAAAGGCAAACAAAGGAACTAACAAAGGCATGTTTGTTAGAAAGCTTTGTGTTCAGGAAGTAGCAGCAATGGATGACATAGACCCACATTATGTAATAGGCTGCTGTTACATCATGGTAATACATAATAATGGACATGAGAAAAATCAAATGAACCATCCAATCCTGCTTTTGCTTGTACTGAATCTCTTATGGTCTGTCTGTCTTTGATTCTTTGATTCCTGAGAAAGTTTGTCAAAACATTGGACTCCTTTGACTCTTTAATGAATTTGATCTGAAAACATTCAAAATATGTGTTTGGTGAAGATGTAAACCTCAATGGGAGTATGTCCTTATAGTCACTATATAGTTCTTCACAGGAAGTAAAGAAATAATCTCATCGTCACAATGTCTGTCTTCACAGGAAGTCACAATGACTGTCTTCACAGGAAGTCACTATGTCTGTCTTCACAGAAAGTCACTATGTCTGCCTTCACAGAAAGTCACTATGTCTGCCTTCACAGAAAGTCACTATGTCTGTCTTCACAGAAAGTCACTATGTCTGTCTTCACAGAAAGTCACTATGTCTGCCTTCACAGAAAGTCACTATGTCTGTCTTCACAGAAAGTCACTATGTCTGCCTTCACAGAAAGTCACTATGTCTGTCTTCACAGAAAGTCACTATGTCTGCTTTCACAGAAAGTCACTACTCTTGTTTCTGATAAGTGGAAAAACAACACTATTGTCACGGCTGTTGAATGAAGTGGACCAAGGTGCAGCGTTGTGAGCGTACATATTCCTTTTTATTAGAAATGACGCCGACAAAAACAATAAACAATACAAAACAAACCGTGAAGCTTAAGGCTTTGTGCCACAAACAAAGTCAACTTCCCACACCGAAAGGAGGGAAAAGGTCTACCTAAGTATGATTCCCAATCAGAGACAACGATAGACAGCTGTCCGTGATTGAGAACCATACCCGACCAAAACAAAGAAATACAAAAACATAGAAAATAGAACATAGAATGCCCACCCAAATCACCCCTGACCAAACCTAAAATAGAGACATAAAAAGATCTCTAAGTTCAGGGCGTGACAGCTATGCTGTGCTTTTTGGAATGCCGAGGAGATAGCTATCTTCTCTTTACTTGTTAGTTGTGCCTGAGGGCAATGGTGTTTGTTAAATAGAGGATTTTCTTACTAGAAAAATTGCATCTTCCCGATTGAGAGAGCAAGAAATAGTAGGTTCTGTGGGGCTGCAGAAAAATAATTTGATTCATAAATGAACTTTAGTCAGTCCCTGTGTTCTTGTCAAGTGTGTCCTTTGACCCAGATACATACTGTAGCTAATAAACAACATCCAGGCCAGGGAGACAATCTGAATTAATTATTCAAATGGAATGCTTTAATAAATTAATACATTAAAACTAATGAAAAAATTTGAAATATAGTTGTTGCTTAAGTATTCAGTGCCTTTGTTTAGGCAAAGGGGGTGAATTTGGCTTAACAAATCACACAATACGTTACATGGATTCACTCTGTGTTAAATAATAGGGCTTGACATGATTTTTGAATGACTACTCCTTCCTCAGTCCCCCATACATGCACTGCAAATTTCAGGTCTGCTGAATGCAAACTTGAAAGTTGTGAACATTCTGCACGCTTTTACTGTGAACACTGAGGCTGTACACTCTTTATGTTAGTTTTAACAGTGGTCAGGTAGGCTAGCTAAGGCTATTTGATCATAATGCAGGCCTAACAGAGTGGCTTACCATTAAAAACAATGGATAAAATACATCCCATAACATTTTAACATGGAAATAGCTGTTCTATCATTCAGCCCACAGTAGCAGCCAATGTGTGGTGTTCAATGTAGGCCTACATTCCATGACACTTTTGAAAAAAACATCCAGGACTTGACATTAACCTGTTTATCCACTTGTCCTTCAGACAAGGAGGTGACTGAAAATATTGGTGTTTGTATTTATTTAGGATGCCCATTAGCTGCTGCCAAGGCAGTCCATGTGCGACAAAACTAGAGCCTGTAGGACCTGCCTTGTTGATAGTGTTGTTAAAAAGGCAGAGCAGCGGTTTATTATGGACAGACTTATCCCCATCTTAACTTGTATCAACATGTTTTTAAAATGACAGATTACAATCCAGGGTTACTCCAAGCAGTTTAGTCACCTCAATTTGCTCATTTTCCACATAATGAATTACCAGATTTAGTTGAGGTTTATGGTTTAGTGAATGATTTGTCCCAAATACAATGCTTTTAGTTTTTGAAATAGTATTCCTTGAAAACAATTCTGAAACTAACTGCAGCTCTTTGTTGAGTGTTGCAGTGATTTCACTCGCTGTAGTAGCTGACGTGTATAGTGTTGAGTCATCCGCAAATATAGCCAAACTGGCTTTACTCTAGGCCAGTGGCATGTCATTAGTAAAGATTGAAAAAAGTAAGGGGCCTATGAAGATGCCCTGGGGAATACCTGATTCTACATGGATTATGTTGGAGAGGCTTCCATTAAAGAACACTCTCTGTGTTCTGTTAGACAGGTAACTCTTTATCCACAATATAGCAGGGAAAGTAAAGCCATAACAAATACGTTTTTCTATCAGCAGACTATGATCGATAATGTCAAAAGCCGCACTGATGTCTAAAAAAATAGCTCCCACAATCTTTTCATCATTCATTTCTCTCAGCCAATCATCAATAATTTGCGTAAGTGCTGTGCTTGTTGAATGTCCTTCACTATAAGCGTGTTTACAGTAAAATAGCATTGTATCTGGGCAAACACAATTTTTGTTTGATGCAAGACACCCCTTTACAAAATAAAATGTGTCATTATTCCCATATCACTATTAAAGAGAATCAGACAAATTATGTTACCCTCTGCCTATTGGCTACTAAGTTTATTCAAGCCTGTCTCAAAATACAACACTGGCCCTTTAAGACCAAAAAAAGCTCTTTGACTGACTCGCTTTTTAAAGATGTTTGGAAATGCACACATTTTGTGCTCTTGTAGGAAGTAATGACTCTCCCCCCATTGTTGACTACAAAGTATCTACATTACCAGTCAAACGTTTGGACACACCTACTCATTCAAGTGTTTTTCTTTATTTTCACTATTTTCTACATTGTAGAATATTAGTGAAGACATCAAAACTATTAAATAACACATACGGAATCATGTAGTAACCAAAAAAGTGTTATACACATCAAAATTAGTTTTGCATTTGAGATTCTTCAAAGTAGCCAACCATTCCCTTGATGACAGCTTTGCACGCTCTTGGCATTCTCTCAACCAGATTCTTCTGGAATGCTTTTTCAACAGTCTTGAAGGAGTTCCCACATATGCTGAGTACTTGTTGGCTGCTATTCCTTCACTCTTCACTTTTTTCTCATGATAAAAATAAACGAGATGGAGCTAAGCACAAGCAAAATCCTAAAGGAAAATCTGTTTCAGTCTGCTTTACTCCAGACACTAGGAGAGGACTTCACCTTTCAGCAGGACAATAACCTAAAACAGAAGGCCAAATCTGCACTGGAGTTGCTTACCAAGATTACATTGAATGTTCCTCAGTGGCCTAGTTACAGTTTTGACTTAAATCTGCTTGACAATCTATGGAAAGAATTGAAAAATTGGTGTCTGGCCATAATCCTTAAGAGAAAGGTTAAAAAAAAGATGAATGAAAAAGAAAACAACAATATACTGTACCTTGATTAGATACGCATGCACCCCTCTGAGTCCATACATGCTAGGAAACCCTTTGGCAGCGGTTTGTTAGTCTCTAAGAGCTTTGCACACCTGGATTGTGAAATATTTACCAATTACTCTTTTTAAATGTCTTTATCGCTCTTAAATAGATTTTTATTCCATTTTGACATTACAGAGTATTTTGTGAACATGATTTAATCACAATGTAACACAATAATAAACTCTGTCTTTCAAGGATAATTTGTAAAAATCCAAATAACTTCACAGATCTTCATTGTAAAGGGTTTAAACACTGTTTCCCATGCTTGTTCAATGAACCATAAACAATTAATCAACATGCACCTGTGGAACAGTCATTAAGACACTAACAGCTTACAGACGGTAGGCAATTAAGGTCACAGTTATGAAAACTTAGGACACTAAAGAGGCCTTTCTACTGACTCTGAAAAACACCTAAAGAAAGATGCCCAGGGTCCCTGCTCATCTGCGGCATGAGGACTGCAGATGTAGCCAGGGCAATAAATTGCAATGTCCGTACTTAGGCAATGTCCGTACTAAGACAGCGCTACAGGGAGGCAGGATGGACAGCTGATCATCCTCGCAGTGGCAGACCACGTGTAACAACACCGGCACAGGATCGGTACATCCGGACATCACACCTGCGGAACAGGTACAGGATTGCAACAACAACTGCCCAAGTTACACCAGGAACGCACAATCCCTCCATCAGTGCTCATATTGTCTGCAATAGTCTGAGAGAGGTTGGACTGAGGGCTTGTAGGCCTGTTGTAAGGCAGGTCCACACCAGACATCACCAGTACCAACGTTGCCTATGGGCACAAACCCACCATCGCTGGACCAGACAGGACTGGCAAAAAGTGCTCTTCACTGACGAGTCACGGTTTTGTCTCACCAGGGGTGATTGTCAGATTCGCGATTATCGTTGAAGGAATGAGCGCTACACCGAGGCCTGTACTCTGGAGCGGAATCGATTTGGAGGTGGAGAGTCTGGGCGGTCTTGGGCGGTGTGTCACAGCATCATCGGACTGAGCTTGTTGTCATTGCAGGCAATCTCAATGCTGTGCATTACAGGGAAGACATCCTCCTTCCTTTTGTGGTACCCTTCCTGCAGGCTCATCCTGACATGACCCTCCAGCATGACAAATCCACCAGCCATACTGCTCGTTCTGTGCGTGATTTCCTGCAAGACAAGAATGTCAGTGTTCTGCATTGGCCAGCGAAGAGCCCGGATCTCAATCCCATTGAGCACGTCTGGGACCTGTTGAATCGGAGGGTGAGGGCTAGGGCCATTCCTCCCAGAAATGTCCGGGAACTTACAGGTGCCTTGGTGGAAGAGTGGGGTAACATCTCTCAGCAATAACTGGCAAATCTGGTATAGTCCATGAGGTGGAAATGCACCGCAATACTTAATATCTGGTGTGGCCACAAGCTGCATTGACTGTTACTTTTGATTTTGACCCCCCCCTTTGTTCAGGGACACATTATTCTATTTCTGTTAGTCACATGTCTGTGGAACTTGTTCAGTTTATGTATCAGTTGTTGAATCTTGTAATGTTCAAAGAAATATTTCCTCATGTTAAGTTTGCTGAAAATTAACGCAGTTGACAGTGAGAGGACATTTCTTTTTTTGCTGAGTTTATGTGAAGAAATGCAAAGGGGGTAAATATTATTGTCGGGACAATACCGTAGTTGTTCCGACAATACCAGAGGTGTAAAAGGAATGCATTGCTTATTTGAATATAGTCATTGTAGATACTTGACATTCCGAAAAAAGGAAATGTGATAACATCTCCCAAAAATGACCACAACAACGTTGTGTACTCAATGTTGGCATCGCTAGTGGTAATTAACTAGTGATCTTCCGAGTGGTGCGTTGGTCTAAGGCAGGGGTGTCAAAGTCAAATGGACGGAGGGCCAAATAAAAAATTTAGCTACAAGCCGAGGGCCGGACTGTTCGAATGTTCATTGAAAAATTTTTAAATGACGCATATAGTCTAGTGAACCTAATTGAACCTACTGAAAACCTAACAAATATATTCCAATATGATCAGATAAATAAAGCAATATTTTCTTATGGCTCTGTCAGTAATCTTTAATTTTCAACAGACACAAAAGACAAATTTCCTTTATATAAAAATCCCCATAACATGAACATTAAATGAAAGAAACCGGTATTCAAGGCACCATCAGTAGCCTATATTTTCTATTTTAGCAAAAGTGGGCTAAATTTACTTCAAAGAAAAAAACAATAATAGCAATTTTCTATCATCCACTCAACTGAAATATTTTTAAAATATAATTGGATTGAAATACAATAAAATAAAGTGCAAAAATCTATTAATCAAAAACAACACTTTGTTTAAGGAGAAGTAACATGCAGTGAAAACAAATATTAAACTTTAACTTTTAAACTTGAACTGAGTAAAAACTCTAAATATGTGATTGCACAGTAATGTTCACTTGTTTGAGGTTGAGGGTGATACTTGGTGGTGTCCCATCTTTTCCACAAGTTCATCAATGTTCGGGGTAAGGCTCTGAGCTGAGGAAATCCTCAGAATTGAGTGGAGGTGTTCAGCAGTAAGTCGACTTCTGTGTGATGTTTTGTTCAGGTCCATCAAAGAAAACAGTTGTTCACACAGGTATGTGCTGCCAAACATAGACAACGTTTGAGCAGCCTGGATGCGCAGCTGGGGCATTGTGTCGGGGAGGAAACGGGCGAACTCCGCAGCACCCACTGCCGCATATTTTGCCCTCAGTGCATCATTGCATTGGAGGTCAATCAACTCCATTTGGAGGTTTGGTGGTGAGCTTTCCACGTCAACAGCAAATGGGTTACCGAGCAGTTCCAACCTGCTTTTTTGTGCTTCAAAGTCAGCAAATCGGCGTCGAAAGTCAGCGGCAAGCATACCTATTTTATCAGCCAACTGTGCGCTCGGGAACGCACTGGTAGAGAGCTTCTCTTTCATGGTCTGGCAGCTGGGAAAGTGGCTCAAATTTTCTTTCCGCATCTGCGTCTCCCACAGAGTCAGTTTGGTTTTAAATGCCTTCACTGTACTGTACATATCAGAGATGACATGATCCCGACCCTGCAGCTGCAAGTTCATTGCATTCAGATGACTCGTAATGTCACACAGAAAAGCCATTTCACACAGAAACATTTCGTCTCGGAGTTGTGTTGTGTCTTTCCCTTTGCTGTCCAAGAACAGACAAATCTCCTCACGAAGCTCGAAACATCTTTGAAGCACCTTTCCCTGGCTTAGCCATCGCACCTCTGTGTGATAAGGCAAATCACCATGCTCCGTTTCTAACTCCGTCAGAAATGCCTTGAACTGGCGGTGATTCAAACCTTTGGCTCTGATAAAGTTAACTGTGCGCGTGATGATGCTCATTACATGCTCCATTTTCAAGGCTTTACCGCACAACGCTTCCTGGTGTATGATACAATGATAAGCTGTCAGCTCACCTGTCGCGTTTTCCTCTTGCATCTTTTCCCGTATCTTCGCCACCAGTCCGCTCCTGTGTCCACACATCGCAGGTGCTCCGTCGGTTGTCAAACCCACGAGTTTTTCCCAAGGCAGCTCCATCTCATTTACACAGCAGCCTACTGCTCGGTGCGTCACCGTTGCATTGTGGGAAATGTAGTATTGGTGCGTGTAAAAGATCTGCGGGCTGCCGGCTTGCTGCGGTCTGCGGGCCGGTTCTAATAATAAATCAAGATCATCCCAGGGGCCGTAAAAAACCTTCTCGCGGGCCGGATGTGGCCCGCGGGCCTTGACTCTGACATATATGGTCTAAGGGATTGCTTCTCAGCGTAGGAGGTGTCACTATAGTACCTGGTTTGAATCCAGGCTGTATCACATCCGGCTGTGATTCGGAGTCCCAATTTCCCCAGCGTCGTCCGGGGTAGGCTGTCATTTAAAAAAAAAACTTAACTGACTAGCCTAGTTAAATAAAGTTTAAATATAAAATGTAAGTAGACATAACCTGAACAAAGTGAGGTTTTAGACAGAAACTTCAGTGCTAAGGTAATTGAGAAGAAGCCAATGAAGCCAGCGATAGCATATTTTTTTGCATTATACACAAGCATTTCGCTACACCCGCAATAACATCTGTGTATGACCAATAACATTTGATTTGATTAGATTATTTGATCTTATTGACACACACTCAAATTAATTTAACCGCGTCTTTACAAGGTCCTTTGCTGTTGTTCTGGGATTGATTTGCAGTTTTCGCACCAAAGTATGTTAACCTTTCTGCGCACAGATCCATTTAGCGGGATCGTTTCCCTAAACAACCGCTGAATTGCAGGACGCCAAATTCAAAAATAATACTAAAAATATTTATAATCATGCAATCACAAGTGAAATATACCAAAACACAGCTTAGCTTGTTGTTAATCCACCTATCATGTCAGATTTTGAAAATATGCTTTACAGAGAAAGACATCCAAGCTTTTGTGAGTGTATCAATCAATGCTACAACAGCTAGCCCCAAATTAGCATGGTCACGAAAGTCAGAAAAGCAATAAAATTAATCGCTTACCTTTGATAATCTTCGGATGTTTGCATTCACGAGACTCCCAGTTACACAACAAATGTTTTTTTTGTTCGATAAATATTACTTTTATAACAAAAAAACGCCATTTGGGTTGCGCGTTATGTTGAGAAAACTACAGCTTCGTTCCAGTGCTGAAAGGCAGAAGAAAATTCCCAAACGTATCAGATACAAAAATATTACTACAAATATTTATAATCATGCAATCACAAGTGAAATTTACCAAAACAGAGCTTAGCTTGTTGTTAATCCACCTATCGTGTCAGATTTTGAAAATATGCTTTGCAACGAAAGCAATCTAAGCTTTTGTGAGTGTATCAATCAATGCTACAACAGTTAGCCTTATATTAGCTTGGTTAGCTTGGTCACGAAAGTCAGAAAAGCAAGAAAATTAATCGCTTACCTTTGATAATCTTCGGATGTTTGCATTCACGAGACTCCCAGTTACACAACAAATGTTATTTTTGTTCGAAAAATATTACTTTTATAACAAAAAAACGCCATTTGGGTTGCGCGTTATGTTGAGAAAACTACAGCCTCGTTCCGTTCGACGAAAATTCCAAAAAGTATCCGTAATGGTCGTAGAAACATGTCAAATGTTTTTTATAATCAATCCTCAGGTTGTTTTTAACAAACATAATCGATAATATTTCAACCGGACCGTAACCTATTCAATAAGAGAGAAAAGGAAAATGGAGAGCTCCCCTCTGGTGCGCAGGAACTATTCAGAGGACACCTGACTACTTTTGAAATATCTCGTTCATTTTTCAAAATAAAAGCCTGAAACTATGTCTAAAGCCTGGTCACAGCCTGAGGAAGCCATTGGAAAAGGAATCTGGTTGATACCCCTTTAAATGGAAGAAAGACTGGCCAGGAAACACAGATTAAAAAAAATATATATCACTTCCGGGTTATATTTTCTCAGCTTTTCGCCTGCAGAATCAGTTTTGTTATACTCACAGACAATATTTTGACAGTTTTGGAAACTTTGGAGTGTTTTCTATCCTAATCTGTAAATTATATGCATATTCTATGATCTGGACCTGAGAAATAGTCAGTTTACCTTGGGAACGTTATTTTATTTTTTATTTTTTTTAATCTGACCCCTAGCGTCAGAGTTATTTTGGTTGTTTAAGCTCAGAAACAAACTAAAGTGAGGCATGAGTCATTAAAGCTTTATCTCGCTGTCCATGGATGTTTTTATAAATCCCTGGGTAAGATTTATAGATGCGAAGGTGTCTCTCTCTCTCTCTCTCTCTTGCCTCTCACTCTATCTCTCTCCTCTCTCTCTTTCTCACTTCTCTGTCTCTATCTCCAGCTCAATTTAAGGGCTTTATTGGCATGAGAAAAATGTGTTACCACTTGCCAAAGCAAGTGAAAAACTAAAGTGAAAAAACAATAAACATCAAACAATAAACAAATAAACAATAAGCAACACTCACAAAAGTTCCAAACGAATGAAAACCTGTCAAATGTCATATTATGTCTATATACAGTGTTGTAACGATGTGCAAATAGTTAAAGTACAAAAGGGTACAACATTATTTTTTGTATTTTTTTTCACCTTTATTTAACCAGGTAGGCCAGTTGAGAACAAGTTCTCATTTACAACTGCGACCTGGCCAAGATACATTAAAGCAGTTCGACACATACAACACAGAGTTACACATGGGATAAACAAATGTACAGTCAATAACACAACAGAAAAATCTATATACAGTGTGTGCAAATGTAGTAAGATTAGGGAGGTAAGGCAATAAATAGGCCATAGTGGCCAAAAAATTACAATTTAGCATTAACACTGGAGTGATAGATGCGCAGATGATGATGTGCAAGTAGGGATACTGGGGTGCAAAAGAGCAAAAATAAAAAGCAATATGGGGATGAGGTAGTTGGGTGGGCTATTTACAGATGGGCTGTGTACAGGTGCAGAGATCGGTAAGCTGCTCTGACATCTGATGCTTAAAGTTAGTGAGGTCTCCAGCTTCAAGGATTTTTGCAATTCGTTCCAGTCATTGGCAGCAGAGAACTGGAAGGAAATGTGGGCAAACGAGGTGTTGGCTTTGGGGATGACCAGTGAAATATACCTGCTGGAGCACGTGTTATGGGTGGGTGTTGCTATGGTGACCAGTGAGCTGAGATAAGGTGGGGCTTTAGCTAGGAAAGACTTATAGATGACCTGGAGCCAGTGGGTTTGGCGACAATTATGAAGTGAGGGCCAGCCAACGAGAGCATACAGGTCGCAGTGGTGGGTAGTGTATGGGGCTTTGGTGACAAAACGGATGGCACTGTGATAGACTACATCCAATTTGCTGAGTAGAGTATTGGAGGATATTTTATAAATGACATCACCGAAGTTGAGGATCGGTAGAATAGTCAGTTTTACGAGGGTATGTTTTTACGAGGGTATGTTTAGCAGCATGAGTGAAGGAGGCTTTGTTGTGAAATAGGAAGCCGATTCTAGATTTAATTTTGGATTGGAGATGCTTAATGTGAGTCTGGAAGGAGGGTTTACAGTCTAACCAGGCACTTAGGTATTTGTAGATGTCAACATATTCTAAGTCAGAACCGTCCAGAGTAGTGATGCTGGTCAGGCGGACAGGTGCGGGCAGCGATCGGTTAAAGAGCATGTATTTAGTTTTACTAGCATTTAATAGCAGTTGGAGGCCACGGAATGAGTGTTGTATGGCATTGAAGCACATTTGGAGGTTTGTTAACACAGTGTCCAAAGAAGGGCCAGAAGTATACAGAATGGTGTCGTCTGCGTAGAGGTGGATGAGAGAATCACCAGCATCAAGAGTGACATCATTGATATATAGAGAGAAAAGAGTCGGCTCAAGAATTTAACCCTGTGGCACCCCCATGGTCCGGACAACAGGCCCTCCGATTTGACACACTGAACTCCATCTGAGAGGTGGTTGGTGAACCAGGCGATGCAGTCATTTAAGAAACCAAGGCTATTGAGTGTGCAGATAAGAATGCAGTGATTGACAGAGTTGAAAGCATTGGCCAGGTCGATGAAGACGGCTGCACAGTACTGTCTCTTATCGATGGCGGTTATGATATCGTTTAGGATCTTGAATGTGGCTGAGGTGCACCCATGACCAGCTCGGAAACCAGATTGCATAGCAGAGAAGGTACGGTGGGATTCGAAATGGTCGGTGATCTGTTTGTTAACTTGACTTTGGAAAGGCAGGGCAGGATAGATATAGGTCTGAAACAGTTTTGGTCTAGAGTATCTCCCCCTTTGAAGAGGGGGATGACCGCGGCAGCTTTCCAATCTTTAGGGATCTCAGACGATACAAAAGAGAGGTTGAACAGGCTAGTAATAGGGGTTGCAACATTTGCGGCAGATCATTTTAGAAAGAGAGGGTCCAGATTGTCTAGCCCAGCTGATTTGTAGGGGTCCAGATTTTGCAGCTCTTTCATAACATCAGCTATCTGGATTTGGGTGAAGGAGAAGCGGGGGGGCGGGGAGGGCTTGGGCAAGTTGCTGCGGGGGGTGCAGAGCTGTTTGGTAGGGGTAGCCATGTGGAAAGCATGGCCAGCCGTAGACAAGTGCTTATTGAAATTCTCAATTATCGTACATTTGTCGGTGGTGACAGTTTTTCCTAGCCTCAGTGAGAGTGGGCAGCTGGGAGGAGGTGCTCTTATTCTCCATAGGCTTTACAGTGTCCCAGAACTTTTGTGAATTTGTGCTACAGAATGCAAATTTCTGTTTGAAAAAGCTAGCCTTTGCTTTCCTCACTGACTGTGTATATTGGTTCCTGACTTCCCTGAAACGTTGCATATCGCGGGGGCTATTCGATGCTAATGCAGTACGCCACAGGATGTTTTTGTGCTGGTCAAGGGCAGTCAAGTCTGGAGTGAACCAAGGGCTATATCGGTTCTTAGGTCAACATTTATTGAATGGGGCATGCTTATTTAAGATGGTGAGGAAAGCACTTTTAAAGAACAACCAGGTATCCTGTACTGATGGGAAGAAGTCAATATCCTTCCAGGATACCCGGGCCAGGTCAATTAGAAAGGCCAGCTCACTGAAGTGTTTTAGTGAGCGTTTGACAGTGATGAGGGGTGGTCCTTTGACCGCGGACCCATTACGGATGCAGGCAATGAGGCTGTGATCACTAAGGTCCTGGTTGAAGACAGCAGACGTGTATTTGGAGGGCAGGTTGGTCAGGATAATATCTATGAGGGGCCTGTGTTTACGGATTTAGGGTTGTACCTGGTATGTTCCTTGATAATTTGTGTGAGATTGAGGGCATCTAGCTTACATTGTAGAACGGCCGGGGTGTTAAGCATATCCCAGTTTAGATCACCTAACAGTACAAACTCTGAAGATAAATGGGAGGGCAATCAATTCACATATGGTGTCCAGGGCACAGCTGGGGGCTGGGATCTATAAATGTGTCAAAAGTGAGATACTTATTTCTGGAAAGGTGGATGTTTAAATGTAGAAGCTCGAACTGTTTGGGTACAGACCTGGATAGTTTGACAGAACTCTGCAGGGTATCTCTGGAGTAGATTGCAACTCTGCCCCCTTTGGCAGTTCTGTCTTGATGGAAAATGTTGTAGTTGGGGATGGAGATTTCAGAATTTTTGGTGGCCTTCCTAAGCCAGGACTCAGACACGGCCAGGACATCAGGGTTGGCGGAGTGTGCTAAAGCACTGAAATAAACAAACTTAGGGAGGAGTTTTCTGATGTTAACATGCATCAAACCAAGGCTTTTACAGTTACAGAAGTCAGCAAATGAGAGCGCCTGGGGAATAGGTGTGGTACTGGGAGCTACAGGGCCTGGGTTAACCTCTACATCAGCAGAGGAACAGAGGAGGAGTAGGAAACAGGTATGGCTAAAGGCTATAAGAACTGGTCGTCTAGAGCGCTGGGAACAGAGAATAAAAGGAGCAGATTTCTTATTGTGGTAGAATAGATTCAGGGCATAATGTACAGACAAGGATATGGTAGGATGTGTGTAAAGTGGAGGTAAACCTAGGCGTTGAGTGACGATGAGAGAGATTGCATCTCTGGAGGCACCAGTCAAGCCAGGTTAGGTCTCCTTATGTGTGGGGAGTGGGACAAAATAGCTTTCTAAGGCATGTTGAGCGGGACTGGGGGCTCCACAGTGAAATAAAACAATAAGTGCTAACCGAGACAGCAGTAGACAAGGCATATTGACATTAGAGAGAGGCATAAAGCAATCACGGGTGTTGATCGGGAGAGCTAAGACAACAACGGGTAAATGGCGATGAATGGGCAGAGAGGGTCAGTTAGGTGCTCACAGGTCCTGAGATCGAGGTTGGGGCCGACAGATAAACAAAAAGATGTACCGCGTTAGTGAATCGTCCAGCAGGCTTCAGCTGTGTAGCTGAATGATCATAGGGTCCAATGAGCAGCAATAGGTCAGTCCGGGAAACGTTCGGTAGTCGCTACTACGCTAGGTGAGCGGGAGACAACGGCATTCAGAAAGCAATCAGGCCTGGGCTAGCGGATGGGTCTTCGGCGACATCGCATCGGAAAAGCCTGTTAAAACCACATCTGACAATTACGTTGGCAGACCAGTCGTGATGGATCGGCAGGGCTCTGTGTCGACAATAAAGGGTCCAGGCCAATTGGCAAAAGAGGCAATGTAGCCCAAGAAGTTAGCTGCTATTTGGGCTTAGCTCGAGGCTAGCTCAAGGCTAACTGGTGCTTGCTTCGGTACAGAGGCGTTTTTTTATTTTATTTTTATTTTTTATTTTTATTTCACCTTTATTTAACCAGGTAGGCTAGTTGAGAACAAGTTCTCATTTGCAACTGCGACCTGGCCAAGATAAAGCATAGCAGTGTGAACAGACAACACAGAGTTACACATGGAGTAAACAATAAACAAGTCAATAACATGGTAGAAAAAAAAGAGAATCTATATACAATGTGTGCAAAAGGCATGAGGTAGGCAATAAATCGAATAATTACAATTTAGCAGATTAACACTGGAGTGATAAATCATCAGATGATCATGTGCAAGAAGAGATACTGGTGTGCAAAAGAGCAGAAAAGTAAATAAATAAAAGCAGTATGGGGGGTGAGGTAGGTAAATTGGGTGGGTAGTTTACAGATGGACTATGTACAGCTGCAGCGATCGGTTAGCTGCTCGGATAGCAGATTTTTAAAGTTGTTGAGGGAGATAAAAGTCTCCAACTTCAGAGATTTTTGCAATTCGTTCCAGTCGCAGGCAGCAGAGAACTGGAAGGAAAGGCGTCCAAATGAGGTTTTGGCTTTAGGGATGATCAGTGAGATACACCTGCTGGAGCGCGTGTTGCGGGTGGGTGTAGCCATCGTGACCAGTGAACTGAGATAAGGCGGCACTTTACCTAGCATAGCCTTGTAGATGACCTGGAGCCAGTGGGTCTGACGACGAACATGTAGCGAGGGCCAGCCGACTAGGGCATACAGGTCGCAGTGGTGGGTCGTATAAGGTGCTTTAGTAACAAAACGAATGGCACTGTGATAAACTGCATCCAGTTTGCTGAGTAGAGTATTGGAAGCTATTTTGTAGATGACATCGCCGAAGTCGAGGATCGGTAGGATAGTCAGTTTTACTAGGGTAAGTTTGGCGGCGTGAGTGAAGGAGGCTTTGTTGCGGAATAGAAAGCCGATTCTTGCTTTGATTTTGGATTGGAGATGTTTGATATGAGTCTGGAAGGAGAGTTTGCAGTCTAGCCAGACACCTAGGTACTTATAGATGTCCACATATTCTAGGTCGGAACCGTCTAGGGTGGTGATGCTAGTCGGGCGTGCGGGTGCAGGCAGCGAACGGTTGAAAAGCATGCATTTGGTTTTACTAGCGTTTAAGAGCAGTTGGAGGCCACGGAAGGAGTGTTGTATGGCATTGAAGCTCGTTTGGAGGTTAGATAGCACAGTGTCCAAGGAAGGGCCGGAAGTATATAGAATGGTGTCGTCTGCGTAGAGGTGGATCAGGGAATCGCCCGCAGCAAGAGCAACATCATTGATGTATACAGAGAAAAGAGTCGGCCCGAGAATTGAACCCTGTGGTACCCCCATAGAGACTGCCAGAGGACCGGACAACATGCCCTCCGATTTGACACACTGAACTCTGTCTGCAAAGTAGTTGGTGAACCAGGCAAGGCAGTCATTAGAAAAACCGAGGCTACTGAGTCTGCCGATAAGAATATGGTGATTGACAGAGTCGAAAGCCTTGGCCAGGTCGATGAAGACGGCTGCACAGTAATGTCTTTTATCGATGGCGGTTATGATATCGTTTAGTACCTTGAGTGTGGCTGAGGTGCACCCATGACCGGCTCGGAAACCGGATTGCACAGCGGAGAAGGTACGGTGGGATTCGAGATGGTCAGTGATCTGTTTGTTGACTTGGCTTTCGAAGACCTTAGATAGGCAGGGCAGGATGGATATAGGTCTGTAACAGTTTGGGTCCAGGGTGTCTCCCCCTTTGAAGAGGGGGATGACCGCGGCAGCTTTCCAATCCTTGGGGATCTCAGATGATACGAAGGAGAGGTTGAACAGGCTGGTGATAGGGGGTGCGACAATGGCGGCGGACAGTTTCAGAAATAGGGGGTCCAGATTGTCAAGCCCAGCTGATTTGTATGGGTCCAGGTTTTCCAGCTCTTTCAGAACATCTGCTATCTGGATTTGGGTAAAGGAGAAGCTGGGGAGGCTTGGGCGAGTAGCAGCGGGGGGGGCGGGGCTGTTGGCCAAGGTTGGAGTCGCCAGGAGGAAGGCATGGCCAGCCATTGAGAAATGCTTGTTGAAGTCTTCGATTATCACGGATTTATCGGTGGTGACCGTGTTACCTAGCCTCAGTGCAGTGGGCAGCTGGGAGGAGGTGCTCTTGTTCTCCATGGACTTTACAGTATCCCAGAACTTAGCTACTGTTAGCGTTAGCTAACAGTAGCCACTCGATTGCAGCTAGCTAACTGCTTTGATCCGGTGTAATGGTCCAGAGCTTGCGTCAGGAATCCGGTGATGTGGTAGAGAGAAGCAGACCGATTTGCTCTGGGTTGACATCACGCTGTGCAGACTGGCAGGTATTGTCCGAGCTAAAGCTGGCTGGTGTCCGAGCTAAAGGTGAAGACAGCTAGCCGTGGCTAACAAAGATTGACAGTTAGTAGCTAGTTCGCTGGCTAGCTCCTGATGGAGGTTATAAGGAATAAAAATATCAGGTCCGTACCACATTGGGTGAGGCGGGTTGCAGGAAAGTATATATTGTTCGTAGATAGAAAGTGAGATGAAAATATACACGAAAAAATTACTATTTACATGGGATAAGACACAGGATAAGACAAAGACAAACACATGTCCGACTGCTACGCCATCTTGGAAAACATTTGTGTTTGTTCTTCATTGGTTGCCTTTTTCTTGTGGCAACAGGTCACAAATCTTGCTGCTGTGAATGCACACTGTGGTATTTCATCTAATAGATATGGGAAATTTGGATTTTTTTCCCAATTCTTTGTGGGTCTGTGTTATCTGAGTGAAATATGTGTCTCAATGTGGTCATACAATTGTCAGGAGGTTAAGAAGTGCAGCTCAGTTTCCACCTCATTTTGTGTGCAGTGTGCACATAGCCTGTCTTCGCTTGAGAGCCAGGTCTGCCTATGGCTGCCTTTCTCAATATCAAGGCTATGCTTCACTGAGTCTTTACATAGTCAAAGCTTGTCTTCCTTTTGGGTCAGTCACAGTGGTCAGTTATTCTGCCACTGTGTACTCTCTGTTTAGGGCCACATAGAATTCTAGTTTGCTCTGTTATTTTGTTGTAAATTCTTTCCAATGTGTAATTATCTTTTTGTTTTCTCATGATTTGGTTGCGTCTGATTGTGTTGCTGTCCTGGGGCTCTGAGGGGTCTGTGTTTGTGAACAGAGCCCCAGGACCAGCTTGCTTAGGGGACTCTTCCCCAGGTTCATCTCTCTGTAGGTGATGGCGTTGTTATGGAAGGTTTGGGAATCGCTTCCTTTTAGGTGGTTGTAGAATTTAAGTGCTCTTTTCTGGATTTTGACAATTAGTGGGTATCGGTCAAATTCTGCTCTGCATGCATTATTTGGTGTTTTACGTTGTACACAGAATATTTTTGCAGAATTCTGCATCTCAATTTGGTGTTTGTACCATTTAGTGAAGTATTGGTTAGTGAGAGGACCATAGACCCGACAACCACGAAGGGCAATGGATTCTATAACTGAGTCAAGTATTTTTTGCCAGATCCTAATTGATTTGTTGAATTGTATGTTATTTTTGATGGCATAAAAGGCTCGTCTTGCCTTGTTTCAGATGGTTCACAGCTTTGTGGAAGTTACCTGTGGCGCTGATGTTTAGGCCGAGGTATGTATAGTATTGTGTGTGCTCCATTATTTGAGTATTTCTGATATTTACTGTCAGTGCCCAGGTCTGACAGAATCCGTGCAGAAGATTTAGGTTCTGCTGTAGGTCCTCCTTAGCTGGGGACAGAAGCACCAGATCATCAGCAAACAGAAGACATTTGAGTTCAGATTCTAGTAGGGTGAGGCCGGGTGCTGCAGACAGTTCTAGTGCCCTGCGCAAATTCATTGATATATATGTTTTAGAGGGTTGGGCTCTCTCTCTCATCTCTCTCTGTCATGCCCTGATCTGTTTCACCTGTCCTTGTGCTTGTCTCCACCCCCTCCAGGTGTTGCTTATTATCCCCGGTGTATTTATCCCTGTGTTTCCTGTCTCTCTGTGCCAGTTCGTCTTGGGTTGTCAAGTCAACCTGCGTTTTTGTGTCTCAGCTCCTGCTTTTCCCAGTCTCTCTTTTCTCGCCCTCCTGGTTTTGACCCTGCCTGTCCTGACTCTGAGCCTGCCTGCCTGACCACATAAGTATTCTGACCCTTTGGTATGAGACTCTGAATTGAGCTCATGTGCATCCTGTTTCCATTGCTAATCCTTGAGATGTTTCTACAACTTGATTGGAGTACACCAGTGGTAAATCCAATTGATTGGACATGATTTGGAAAGGCACACACCTGTCTATATAAGGTCCCACAGTTGACAATGCATGGCAGAGCAAAAACCAAGCCATGAGGTCGAAGGAATTGTTGAGCTCCAAGACAGGATAGTGTCGAGGTACAGATCTGTGGAAGGGTACCAACAAATTTCTGCAGCATTGAATGTCCCCAAGATCACAGTGGCCTCAATCATTCTTAAATGGAAGAAGTTTGGAACAACCAAGACTCTTCCTAGAGCTGGCCGCCCGGCCAACAATCAGAGGAGAAGTGCCGTTGTCAGGGAGGTGACCAAGAACACGATGGTCACTCTGACGGAGCTCCAGAGTTCCTCTGTGGAGATGGGTGACCATTCCAAAAGGACAAACATCTCTGCAGCACTCCTCCAATCAGGCCTTTATAGTAGAGTGGCCAGACAGAAGCCAATAACTGAGGATAATAGCGGACGATATCGCCACACCTATTCGCCATATCTTCAATCTAAGCCTACTAGAAAATGTGTACCCTCAGGCCTGGAGGGAAGCAAAAGTTAAAAGATAGTAAAGCCCCCTTTACTGGTTCAAATAGCCGACCGATCAGCCTGTTACCAGCCCTTTGTAAACTTTTGGGAAAATTGTATTTGACCAAATAAAATGCTATTTTGCAGTAAACAAATTGACAACAGACTTTCAGCACACTTATAGGAAAGGATGTTCCACAAGCACAGCACTTACACAAATTACTGTTGATTGGCTGAGAGAATTTGATGATAAAATTATTGTGGTGGCTGTTTTGTTAGACTTCAGTGAAGCCAGTGTGTCTATGTATGCGGGTGACTCAACACTAAACACGTCAGCTTCCACAGTGACTGAAATGACTGCAACACTTAACAAAGAGCTGCAGTTAGTTTCAGAATCTAAACGCATTGTATTTGGGACAAATCATTCACTAAACCCTGAACCTCAGCTAAATTTTGTAATGAATAATGTGGAAAATGAGCAAGTTGAGATAACTGTCATGGTCAAAACATATAGATACAACAGTAGCTAGGATGGGGAGAAGTCTGTCCATAGTAAAGCGCAGCTCTGCATTCTTAACAGCTATATCAATAAGGCAGATCCTACAGGCCCTAGTCTTGTTGCACCTGGACTTATGTTCAGTTGTGTGGTCAGATGCCACAAGTGCGACTTAGGAAAATTGCAATTGGCTCAGAATAGGGAAGCACGCATTTGTGAGAGAGGTATTGACATGTTGTGAGTGCACCGAGCTGTCTGTTTGAACTACTGGCAGACAGCTCGGAAACCCATGCATACCCCACAAGACACCAGAGGTCTCTTCACTGTCCCCAAGTCCAGAAAATACTTTGGGAGGCGCACAGTACTACATAGACCCATGACTACATGGAACTCTATTAGACATCAAGTAACTCATGCAAGCAGTAAAACTTGATTTAAAAAGCAGATAAAAATACACCTTATGGAACAGCGGGGACTGTGAAGAAACACAAACATAAGCACAGACACATGCATACAAACACACAATAAAATACACACTACATACACACGTACACTTGGAATTGTGTGATGTAGATATGTAGTAGTAGAGTAAGGGCCTGAGGGCACACCCTTAATATGTTGTGAAATATGTTGTGAATGTATTGTAATGTTTAAAAAACAGTATAACTGCCTTAATTTTGAGCAGTTTCTACCTTGGCAGGAACTAATGGGGATCCATAATAAAGACTAATACAAATACTCTTCGGAAAAAGACAAATAACAGCACGCTTTGAGTCTGCCGAAAGGCACCTAAAGGACTCTCAGACCATGAGAAACAAGATTCTCTGGTCTGATGAAAACAAGATTGAACTCTTTGACCTGAATGCCAAGCGTCACGTCTGGAGGAAACCTGGCACCATCCCTATGGTGAAGCATGGTGGTGGCAGCATCATGCTGTGGGGATGTTTTTCAGCGGCAGGGACTGGGAGACTAGTCAGGATTGAGGGACAGATGAACGGAGAAAAGTACAGAGAGATCCTTGATGAAAACTGTTTCCAGAGCGCTCAGGACCTCAGACTGGGTTTATGGTTCACCTTCCAATGGGACAATGACCCTAAGCACGTAGCCAAGACAAGGCAGGAGTACGTTATTCTTCAGTACAAGTCTCTGAATGTCCTTGAGTGGCCCAGCCAGAGGCCTGATTTGAACCCGATCGAACATCTCTGGAGAGACCTGAAATTAGCTGTGCAGCGACACTCCCCATCCAACCTGAAAGAGCTTGAGGGGATCTGCAGAGAAGAAGGGGAGAAACTCCCCAAATACTGTTGTGCCAAGCTTTTAGTGTCATACCAAGACGACTCGAGGCTGTAATCACTGCCAAAGATGCTTCATCAAAGTACTGAGTAAAGGGTCTTAAAACTTACGTAAATGTGATATTTTTATTTCCATTTGTAATACATTTCCAAAAATAAAATAAAAACAGTTTTTTCTTTGTCATTATGAGGTATTGTGTGTAGATTGATGAGGGAAAAAACGATTTAATCCAATTTAGAATAAGGCTGTAACGTAATAAAATGTGGAAATTGTCCCCTGAAAGGTTATTTCATCTTGTGCATGTTGCCCTATATGGAATATTTAATACAGCAAAATACACAGAACAGTTTCCTGCTGTTGTTCCCTGCTGTTTTTTCCTGGTGTTGTTTCCTGGTGTTGTTCACTGATGTTGTTCCCTGCTGTTGTTCCCTGCTGTTGTTTCCTGGTGTTGTTCCCTGATGTTGTTCCCTGCTGTTGTTCCCTGCTGTTGTTTCCTGGTGTTGTTCCCTGATGTTGTTCCCTGCTGTTGTTTCCTGGTGTTGTTCCCTGATGTTGTTCCCTGCTGTTGCTCCCTGCTGTTGTTCCATGCTGTTGTTTCCTGGTGTTGTTTCCTGGTGTTGTTCCCTGATGTTGCTCCCTGCTGTTGTTCCCTGCTGTTACTCCCTGCTGTTGTTCCATGCTGTTGTTTCCTGGTGTTGTTTCCTTGTGTTGTTCCCTGATGTTGTTCCCTGCTGTTGCTCCCTGCTGTTGTTCCCTGCTGTTGTTTCCTGGTGTTGTTTCCTGGTGTTGTTCCCTGATGTTGCTCCCTGCTGTTGTTTCCTGGTGTTGTTTCCTGGTGTTGTTCCCTGGTGTTGTTTCCTGGTGTTGTTTCCTGGTGTTGTTTCCTGGTGTTGTTTCCTGCTGTTGTTTCCTGGTGTTGTTTCCTGGTGTTGTTTCCTGGTGTTGTTTCCTGGTGTTGTTCCCTGATGTTGTTCCCTGGTGTTGTTTCCTGGTGTTGTTTCCTGGTGTTGTTTCCTGGTGTTGTTCCCTGCTGTTGTTCCCTGGTGTTGTTTCCTGGTGTTGTTTCCTGGTGTTGTTTCCTGCTGTTGTTTCCTGCTGTTGTTTCCTGGTGTTGTTCCCTGCCTTTGTTTCCTAAATTTGTTACCTAACACTAACTACTACTACTTCTACCTAGTAGTAGTAGGTAGTGTTAGGTAGTAGTAGTAGTAGTAGCTAGTGTTAGGTAGTAGTAGTAGTAGAAGCTAGTGTTAGGTAGTAGTAGTAGTAGTAGTATTAACTAGTGTTAGGTAGTAGTAGTAGTATTAACTAGTGTTAGGTAGTAGTAGTAGTAGTAGTAGTATTAACTAGTGTTAGGTAGTAGTAGTAGTATTAACTAGTGTTAGGTAGTAGTAGTAGTATTAACTAGTGTTAGGTAGTAGTAGTAGTAGTAGTATTAACTAGTGTTAGGTAGCAGTAGTAGTAGTAGCTAGTGTTAGGTAGTAGTAGTAGTAGTAGGTAGTGTTAGGTAGTAGTAGTTGTAGTAACTAGTGTTAGGTAGTGTTAGGTAGTAGTAGTAGTAGCTAGTGTTAGGTAGTAGTAGTAGTATTAACTAGTGTTAGGTAGTGTTAGGTAGTAGTAGTAGTATTAACTAGTGTTAGGTAGTGTTAGGTAGTAGTAGTAGTATTAACTAGTGTTAGGTAGTAGTAGTAGTATTAACTAGTGTTAGGTAGTGTTAGGTAGTAGTAGTAGTAGTAGTAGTAGTAGGTAGTGTTAGGTAGTAGTAGTAGTATTAACTAGTGTTAGGTAGTGTTAGGTAGTAGTAGTAGTAGTAGTAGTAGTAGTAGGTAGTGTTAGGTAGTAGTAGTAGTATTAACTAGTGTTAGGTAGTAGTAGTAGTATTAACTAGTGTTAACTAGTGCCTGCGGTTATGGAACCCCTACCTGTCCCAGACCTGCTGTTTTCAACTCTTAATGATCGGCTATGAAAAGCCAACTGACATTTATTCCTGATTATTATTTGACCATGCTTGTCATTTATGAACATTTTGAAAATCTTGGCTCTCTCTAATCCTGTCCTTCTCTCTTTCTTTCTCTCTCTCGGAGGACCTGAGCCCTAGGACCATACATCAGGACTACCGGGCATGATGACTCCTTGCTGTCCCCAGTCCACCTGGCCTTGCTGCTATTCCAGTTTCAACTGTTCTGCCTGCGGTTATGGAACCGCCACCTGTCCCAGACCTGCTGTTTTCAACTCTTAATGATCGGCTATGAAAAGCCAACTGAAAATTATTCATGATTATTATTTGACCATGCTTGTCACTTGTGAACATTTTGAACATCTTGGCATAGTTCTGTTATAATCTCCGCCCGGCACAGCCAGAAGAGGACTGGCCACCCCTCATAGCCTGGTTCCTCTCTAGGTTTCTTCCTAGGTTTTGGCCTTTCTAGGGAGTTTTTCCTAGCCACCGTGCTTCTACACCTGCATTGCTTGCTGTTTGGGGTTTTAGGCTGGGTGTCTGTACAGCACTTCGAGATATTAGCTGATGTACGAAGGGCTATATAAAATAAACTTGATTGATTGATTGATTAGGTAGTGTTAGGTAGTAGTAGTAGTAGCTAGTGTTAGGTAGTAGTAGTAGTATTAACTAGTGTTATGTAGTGTTAGGTAGTAGTAGTAGTAGTAGTAGTAGTAGGTAGTGTTAGGTAGTAGTAGTAGTATTAACTAGTGTTAGGTAGTGTTAGGTAGTAGTAGTAGTAGTAGTAGTAGTAGTAGTAGTAGTAGTAGTAGTAGCTAGTGTTAGGCAGTAGTAGTAGTAGCTAGTGTTAGGTAGTAGTAGTAGTAGTAGCTAGTCTTAGGTGGTAGTCGTAGGTAGTGTTAGGTAGTAGTAGTAGTAGTAGGTAGTGTTAGGTAGTAGTAGTAGTAGTAGTAGCTAGTGTTAGGTAGTAGTAGTAGTAGTAGCTAGTGTTAGGTAGTAGTAGTAGTAGTAGCTAGTGTTAGGTAGTAGTAGTAGTAGTAGTATGTAGTGTTAGGTAGTAGTAGTAGCTAGTGTTAGGTAGTAGTAGTAGTATTAACTAGTGTTAGGTAGTGTTAGGTAGTAGTATTAACTAGTGTTAGGTAGTGTTAGGTAGTAGTAGTAGTAGCTTGTGTTAGGCAGTAGTAGTAGTAGTAGCTAGTGTTAGGTAGTAGTAGTAGTAGTAGCTAGTGTTAGGTAGTAGTAGTAGTAGTAGTAGGTAGTGTTAGGTAGTAGTAGTAGTAGTAGTAGCTAGTGTTAGGTAGTAGTAGTAGTAGCTAGTGTTAGGTAGTAGTGGTAGGTAGTGTTAGGTAGTAGTAGTAGTAGTAGGTAGTGTTAGGTAGTTGTATTGGTAGTAGTAGCAGCTAGTGTTGGTATATGCCAGGTGAGATGGAGCCACTAGTGTGTTCATATGAGATACTGTATGACTAACAGCAGCTTCTTTTTTGACCATATTGAGGTCATTGAACTAGCTTGGTTGTGCTGTCAATATCGCATTGGACAAAGCCCTTAAGTAAACTGGAATAATATAGGTGTTGACATGGTGGCAGAGCTCAAGCAGTAGAAAATGTAATGCTGCTCAGCTCCGGTGACTTCCTGCCCAAGTCAAGCACTGCTAGTAGTAGAATTAATAGCTATTGTTGGGTGGTAGTAGTACAAGTAGTAGGCAGTAGCAGCTAGTGTTAGGTAGTAGTAAAAGTAGTAGATGTTGTAGTAGTAGTAGAAGTAGCTAGTGTTAGGTGGTGGTAGTAGTAGTAGTAGTTGTAGCTAGTGTTAGGTGGTAGTAGTAGTAGTAGTAGTAGTAGTAGTAGTAGTAGTAGTAGTAGTAGCTAGTGTTAGGTGGTGGTAGTAGTAGTAGTAGAAGTAGTAGTAGCTAGTGGTAGTAGTAGTAGTAGTAGTAGCTATTGTTAGGTGGTAGTAGTAGTAGTAGTAGTTGTAGCTAGTGTTAGGTGGTAGTAGTAGTAGTAGTAGTAGTAGTAGTAGTAGTAGTAGTAGTAGTAGTAGTAGCTAGTGGTAGTAGTAGTAGTAGTAGTAGTAGTAGCTATTGTTAGGTGGTAGTAGTAGTAGTAGTAGTAGTAGCTAGTGTTAGGTAGTAGTAGTAGTAGTAGTAGTAGTAGCTAGTGTTAGGTGGTAGTAGTAGTAGTAGTAGTAGTAGTAGTTGTTGGATTATTAGTAGTATTAGTAGTAGTAGTAGTATAAGTAGTAGTACATAGTTTTATTTGATAGTTATAGTATTAGTATTAGTAGTAGTAGTTGTTGTAGTATTAGTAGTAGTAGTAGCTAGTGTTAGGTAGTAGTAGTAGTAGTAGCATAGTAAAACAATTCTAATCATGCTTTCTGTCACTTTCTTGTTTCCCTTCTTTGTGATCAACTCTGCTACTGAGAGAGCAGTGGCTGTGAACTAGGTGATCTTATAGAGGCTTGTTTGCAAGGCATCACTGCTGCTGCTGTTCTTAGACTCCTGCTGGCAGGCTGAGGCGACAGGCTGCGTTTCATTTTCCACACAGGCAAGATTACTCTCAAGGAGTGAGATTAAAGCGCCTTCTCTGTGAGTTGGAATGATTTTTTGGGGGATGAATCACACACACGCACGCACACACACACGCACACGCACAGGCACACACGTACAGTTTATTCAGAAAGTATTCACACCCCTTGACTTTTTCCACATTTTGTTATGTTACAGCGTTATTCTAGAATGGATGAAAATATATATTTTTTTCTCCGCATTCTAAACACAATACCGCATAATTACAAAGTGAAAACACAGAAATACCTTATTTATGTTATTATTCAGACCATTTGCTATGAGACTCGAAATTGACCTCCGGTGCCTCATGTTTCCATTGAAAATCATTGAGATGTTTCTACAACTTGATTTGGGTCCGCCTGTGGTAAATTCAATTGATTGGACATGATTTGGAAGGGCACACACCTGTCTATATCAGGTCCCACAGTTGACAATGCATGTCAGAGCAAAAACCAAGCCATGAGGTCGAAGGATCTGTCCGTAGAGCTCCAAGACAGGATAGTGTCGAGGCACAGATCTGGGGAAGGGTACCAAAAAATGTCTGCAGCATTGAAGGTCCCCAAGATCACAATGGCCTCCATCATTCTTAAATGGAAGAAGTTTGGAATCACCAAGACTCTTCCTAGAGCTGGCTGCCCGGCCAAGCTGAGCAATCAGGGGAGAAGGGCCTTGGTCAGGGAGGTGACCAAGAACCCAATGGTCACTCTGACAGAGCTCTAGAGTTCCTCTGTGGAGATGGGTTTACCTTCACAGAAGGAAAACCATCTCTGCAGCACTACACCATTCAGGCTGTCATGGTTGAGTGGCCAGATGGAAGCCACTCCTTAGTAAATGGCATATGATAGCACGCTTGGAGTTTGCCAAAAGGCATCTGAAGACTCAGATTGTGAGAAACAAGATTATCTGGTCTGATGAAACCAAGATTGAACTCTGTCCTTACGGTGAAGCATGGTGGTGGCATCATCATGCTGTGGGGATGTTTGTCAGTGGCCGGGACTGGAAGACTAGTCAGGATCGAGGCAAAGATTAAAAGAGCAAAGTACAGAAAGATCCTTGACGAAAACCTGCTCAAGAGCATGACTTCAGACTGGGGTGAATGTTCATCTTCCAACTGGACAACGACCCTAAGCACACAGCTTGGCTTGATTCCAAGCTAAATCACAACCAGCCGTGATTATGAGTCCCATAGGGCGGCGCACAATTGGCCCAGTGACATTCGGGTTAGGCTTTGGCCAGGGTAGGCCGTCATTGTAAATAAGAATTTGTTCTTAACCTTTCTGGGAACGGGGGCAGTATTGAGTAGTTTGGATGAATAAGGTGCCCTATGTAAACTGCCTGTTACTCAGGCCCAGAAGCTAGGATATGCATATGCATGGTAGTATTGGATAGAAAACACTCTAAAGTTTCCAAAACTGTTCAAATAATATCTGTGAGTATTAACAGAACTGATATGGCAGGCAAAAACCTGAGGAAAATCCATCCAGGAAATGCTATTATTTTGAATTGGCTGTTTTTCCATTGAAAGCCTATCCACCATAGAAAGACTTATGACTCAGTTCACGATCCCTATGGCTTCCACTACATGTGGCCAGTCTTTAGGCATTGTTTCAGGCTTTTACTTTGAAAAATGAGGGAGAAACACCACTTTCAATGAGTGGACATTGGAAATTTCCAGAGATGTTTGCTGCGCATGACCGGGAGCGCGCATTCTTGTTTTTCCTTTTCTATTGACGGAGATATTGTCTGGTTGAAATATTATCGATTTATTTATGACCAAACAACCTGAGGATTGATTATAAACATCGTTTGATATGTTTCTACGAACTGTCTATGAGGGGAAGAACAGTTTTGCTACCGGTCTTAGCTATGACTCTGTAATGGAGTTATTGGATTTTTAACTGCTAGGGAAGGGCTACAAACTGTTTGTGGATAACTTCTACACAAGCCCTACCCTGTTTGCAGACCTTAGGAAGCGGGAAGTGTGGGCTTGTGGCACCATTCGTACCAACAGGGTGGGCTTTCTGAAGACGAAGGTGAACGGAATGCCTAAGCGGGCTGAGCGGGGGACCATTTTATTTTTTTATTTTTTTATTTAACCAGGTAGGCTAGTTGAGAACAAGTTCTCATTTGCAACTGCGACCTGGCCAAGATAAAGCATAGCAGTGTGAACAGACAACAACACAGAGTTACACATGGAGTAAACAATAAACAAGTCAATAACATGGTAGAAAAAAAGAGAATCTTTACTCATAATGGCCAGATGTGGGACTAAACGCGGTCTTCCACTCATCTCCCTCCCGGATACGCACCAAATTATACGCACTCCTAAGGTCCAGTTTTGTGAAAAAACGCGCTCCGTGAAATGGTTCTACCGCCATGGCGATGAGAGGTAGCGGGTAACTAATCCCCACTGTGATGGAATTTAGACCTCTAGAATCAATGCACGGACGCAGACCTCCCTCCGTTTTCTTCACAAAAATGAAACTCGAGGAGACGGGTGACGTGGAGGGCCGAATGTACCCCTGTCCCAGAGATTCAGTGACATATGTCTCCATAGCCACTGTCTCCTCCTGGGACAACGGGTACACGTGACTCCTGGGAAGTGCAGCGTTTACCAGGAGGTTTATCGCGCAATCCCCTCGTCGATGAGGTGGTAATTGGGTCGCCCTCTTTTTACAGAAAGTGATAGCCAAATCGGCATATTCAGAGGGAATGCGCACAGTGGAAACCTGGTCTGGACTCTCCACTGTCGTCGCACAGATGGAAACTCCTCTGCACCTACCTGAACACTCCTCTGACCACCCTCGGAGAGCCCCCTGTTTCCATGAAATCTCAGGATTGTGATTAGCCAGCCAGGGAATCCCCAGCACCACTGGATACGCAGGTGAATCAATAAGGAAGAGACTAATCCGCTCCTTATGATCCCCCTGCGTTACCATGTCCAGTGGAACCGTGGCCTCCCTGACCAGCCCTGACCCTAATGGTCGGCTATCTAAGGAGTGCACGGGGAAGGGTTGGTCAAGCGAGTCCACGATCCATAAAGTTCCCAGCTGCGCCTGAATCGACTAGCGCCTTATGCTGGAGAGAGGGAGAAAACTCAGAGAAAGAAATTAGTAAGAACATGTGACCAACAGAGAGCTCTGGGTGAGTCTGGTGCTGACTCACCTGGGGTGACCGAGGAGTGCTCTGCCTGCCCTCTCGACTCCCAGACGAGCTCCACCAGCACCGATCGGCAGTGTGTCCTCTCCGACCACACCTGGTGCAGGAGGAGCCTCCTCCTCCGGTCCCCCTTGATGCGGCCCCCAATAACTCGAAAGGGGATTAGAGCGGGAGGGCCAGGAGGTGGAACTAACAGGGCCCGTTCTGGACGCCCGCGGGCAGCCAGCATGTGGTCCAGTCGGATCGACATGTCAATGAGTTCGTCGAGGGAGAGGGTGGCGTCCCGACAAGCTAGCTCCCTGCGGACGTCCTCCCGGAAGCTACATCGATAGTGGTCCATCAGGGCCCTGTCGTTCCACCACGCTCCAGCGGCCAAGGTCCGGAACTCCAGCGCGAAGTCATGCGCGCTCCTCGTCTCCTGTCGCAGGTGAAACAGCCGTTCACCCGGGGTAGTGGTCCCTCGCCGAGTCTGGGCCATTCCACACTGTGTTGGCCCACTCCAGGGCTCGACCCGTCAGACAGGAGATGAGGACGCTCACGCTCTCCTCACCAGAGGGAGTCGGACGAACGGTAGCCAGGTACAGCTTAAGCTGTAGTAAGAACCCCTGGCACCCAGCCGCCATAGCATCGTCCTCCCTGGGGAGCGCCAGACGCAGAGCACTGGATCCGGACGCCGTAGGAGGGGTAGGTTGAGCTGGCGGAGGAGGAGCTGGAGGTGAGGTAGGGAGACCACTCCTCTCCCATCGGTCCATTCTCTCCATCATTTAATCCATTGCTGACCCGATTCGGTGGAGAATGGCCGTATGATGAAGGACACGCTCCTCCATGGATGGAAGAGGGGGTGCTGCTGCTCCTGCTGACTCCATGTGAAGGTGCAGCCTTCTGTCACACAGCCAGGAGTGGTGGGTGCGGAGTCAAGCGCAGAGAGCAGAGGATAATGGGGGAAACCAAACTTTATTGCGGTATCCAAAATAAACGCCCAAAACAACAGTCGATCATCAAAAGTGTCCAACCCAAAACTGGGCACAAACAGACAGGGAACACAACACGCAACAAACCTCGACTAACAGAAAACAAGCCCGCACAAAAGCAGGCGTGCCTAACACGAAACAGGTGCAACCAATAAGGCATAACAAACAGAAAAGGAAAAGGGAATCGGTGGCAGCTAGTAGACCGGCGACAATGACCGCCGAGCGCCGCCCGAACAGGCAGGGGAGCCACCTTCACAGATTTCAAGTTACAGGCACATCTCAACATCAACTGTTCAGAGGAGACTGTGTGAATCAGTACTTAATGGTCAAATTCCTGCAAAGATACCACTACTAAAGGACACCAATAATAAGAAGAGATGTGCTTGGCCAAAGAAACACGAGCAATGGACAATAGACTGGTGGAAATCTGTCCTTTGTCTGATGAGATCAAATTTGAGATTTTTGGTTCCAACCGCTGGGTCTTTGTGAGACGCAGAGTAGGTGAACAGATGTTATCCGCATGTGTAGTTCCCACCGTGAAGCACGGAGGTGTGATGGTGTGGGGGTGCTTTGCTGGTGACACTGTCTGTGATTTATTTTGAATTCAAGGCACACTTATCCAGCACGTCTACCACAGCATTCTGCAGCAATATGCCATCCCGTCTGGTTTGCGCATAATGGGACGATTGTTTCTTTTTCAACAGAACAATGACCCAACAAACCTCCAGGCTGTGCGAGGGCTATTTGACCAAAAAAGAGAGTGATGGAGTGCTGCATCAGATGACCTGGCCTCCACAATCACCCGATCTCAACCCAATTTAGATCGTTTGGGATGAGTTGGATCGCAGAGTGAAGGAAAGCAGGCAGCAAGTGCTCAGCATATGTGGGAACTCCTTCAAGACTGTTGGAAAAGCATTGCAGGTGAAGCTGGTTGAGAGAATTCCAAGAGTGTGCAAAGATTTCATCAAGGCAATGGGTGGCTATTTTGCAGAATCTCAAATATAAAATATATTTTGATTTGTTTAAAACTTGATTCCATATGTGTTATTTCATAGTTTTGATGTGTTCACTATTATTCTACAATGTAGAAATACAGTAAAAATAAATTGAAGTCCATATTGCAGAAACTTGAAGCGATGAATAACCCTGTACCTTTAATATCACTGGGATTTGCACTCCTATTTGCATTTTCCATACAGCTCCGTTACAACTTATTGTCTGTTCTTTACGTCCCAACATTTAACTTCACTACCTGTGAACTGCTCTCACATTACTGAAGTGTCAAAACAGGTCATATTCTGTAGTATCATGTTGTTGTCTAGTGTCTGCCAGTTGACTGTGCTTTTCTTGCATTTATTTTCCAGAAGAGGCCACCTGAATGGGTACAATAAAACAGTATTATGTTGTTGTGAGTTGACTGTGTTTGGCTTACATTAGTATTCTTGTGGAGAACAGCTCAATGAGTGAAATTCCCATAAGGAGAAAGCCAACAATTAAACCCCCTGGTAAGACTCATCACACTCCTGTCTCCTCATGGTGGGTACCTATCAGGGCAGAGAACACTAATTAATTTATAGCGGGCTGACTGCTGTCCTACCACCAAACAGCAATGTTGAGTCCCTAAAGTGTCTGTGTGTGTGTGTGTTTGCTGAATATGCAAACAGCTGCCTAACTGTCTTGTTGTTGTTGTTTCATATACAGAAAATAAATAAAACCCCAAATCCACGGGACAGGGTGTGGACAGGGTGGGGGTAAGGATGGGGTAGGGTTTGATGACGTGGTGGGGTTTGATGACGGGGTGGGGGTTGATGACGGGGTGGGGGTTGATGACGTGGTGGGGGTTGATGACGGGGTGGGGGTTGATGACGGGGTGGGGGTTGATGACGGGGTGGGGGTTGATGACGGGGTGGGGGTTGATGACGGGGTGGGGGTTGATGACAGGGTGAGGGGTGAAGACAGGGTGGTGGTTGAGGACATGGTGGGGGTTGAGGATGGGGGTTGAGGACAGGGTGGGGGTTGATGACGGGGTGGGGGTTGATGACAGGGTGAGGGGTGAAGACAGGGTGGTGGTTGAGGACATGGTGGGGGTTGAGGATGGGGGTTGAGGACAGGGTGGGGGTTGATGACGGGGTGGGGGTTGATGACGGGGTGAGGGGTGAAGACAGGGTGGTGGTTGAGGACATGGTGGGGGTTGAGGATGGGGGTTGAGGACAGGGTGGGGGTTGATGACGGGGTGGGGGTTGATGACGGGGTGGGGGGTGAAGACAGGGTGGTGGATGAGGACGGGGTGTGGGTTGACGACAGGGTGGGGGTTGAGGATGGGGGTTGAGGACAGGGTGGTGGTTGAGGATGGAGTGGTGGTTGAGGACAGGGTGGTGGTTGAGGATGGAGTGGTGGTTGAGGACAGGGTGGTGGTTGAGGACAGGGTGGTGGTTGAGGATGGAGTGGTGGTTGAGGATGGAGTGGTGGTTGAGGACAGGGTGCCTTCAACCAAAATGTGTCTTTCACATTTAACCTCTGAATCAGAGAGATGCGGGGTGCTGCCTTAATCGATATCGGTGTCCGGGGAGCTGTTGCGTGGGGGCGGTTGCCTTAATCGACATCCATGTCATCAGTGCCCGGAGAGCAGTTGTTGTTAGGGGTTAACTGCCTTGCTCAGGGCCAGAACAACCCATTTCTACCTATTTTGCTCAGGGATTCGATCCAGCAACCTTTCGGTTACTGGCCCAACACTACTACCTGCCAGACTACCTACCGCACCAGTGAGAGGGAGAGAGAGAGAGAGATGGAGGGAGAAAGGTAGAGAGAGAGATGGAGGGAGAGAGAAAGACAGAGAGTGAGAGCGAGAGAGAGACAGAGAATGAGATGAGAGAGAGAAAGATATTTGACAGAGAGTGACGAGAGAGAGAGAGAGAGATAAAGAGAGAGACAGAGAGAGAAAGAAAAGTGAAAGAGAAAGATTCATCTCTCACCAGGGTGGAAGATGGAAAACCTATTAAAGATTAAGTTCCAGCATGTCCTCAGTAAATGGGGTGAATGACCTGCTGCTGAACAAACCTGGGTTCAGATACTACTGGAAATCTTTCAAATGCTTTGAGAGTTTCCTCCAGCCTGCCTAGAGTCCCATAGGCTGAGGTTAGCTATTTGCAACTATTCTCTTGGTTCCATTAAGCCATGCAAGCTTAATCAAGCACAGATAGAGTATTTGAAATGATTTTGAATACTATTTGAATTTATGTCTGCTACCCAGTGGATGCCATGTTGGCAATGGGTTTCATCACGATCAATAATCACAATTAGGGAGATAAAAGCTGCAGTAACACAATTTATAGTTGGGATGGAAAGAGCGGTATGATTACATGCATTCAATTTAAAGTTTAATCAAAGGTATGGATCAGTACTTCACAGAAACAGAACACAGAATATAATCTGTCTACTTGTATGTGAATTGATCTGGATTCTAAATAAATAAATAAATATGCCCAAACATTTTATGTTATGAATTTAAATCTGCCATCATACCACAACAAAACACAGAATACAATCTGTTTAATTGTGTGGACTTTTATTTGGATAATAAATACAATATGCCCATACATTTTTATAAAGCTGAATCTGAAATCTTGAAGACAATTCAGCACTATTGTATGCACATTGACTTGGAAAACAAAATAAATATGTTCCCATAAATCTGAATCAGAATATCTTTGAAAACAAAAGGTCATCTGGCAGGTCTGGGAGGCAGCAGCAGGTCTGTGCCAATGCATGTAGAGTCTACATTATTGTGCTCCATGTTGTTGCCTTGCCTGTGTGTGTATGTGTGTGTGGTGTGTGTGTGCGTGTGTGTGCGTGTGTGTGTGTGCCTTACACTGTTAGGCTTAATTGGATTAAGGAAAACACACATAACCTGGCAGGGTGTAACTGATTACATCTGATCTGATAAAAACAAAGAAAAAACTCCAGCTGTAATCTGTTAAATTACCAGCAAAAATATTGTGATTAATTACAGATACTTTACAGATTACAGATACTTTGAAAAAACTAGATGATTGCATATTGGATTACTTTTAATTCAGAAAGGATGTTTGCAAAAAAATACTCTATGACACCTTTCTGTTTTCTCAATGACATTCAATTCAGAATTCAAAAAAGGTGCAAGTTATTAAAGTTTGTTCCACCTGATGGAATCTGACCACAAGTCATAGACCACTATGACACACCAAATACGTTTGATGGATCCTTTTTGTCTTCTTCTAATGCCTCTTAAAGTGAAAGTAATCTGATTATGTTACTGAGTTTGGGTAATACAATTTTGGACCGGTAACTAAGTAACTTTAACGGATTATATTTCAAAAGTAACCTACCCAACCTTGCAAGCAGGTTGAAAAATAGTAGAGGGCTTAAATCAGGTAATCTGCTCCAGTATTTCCATAGTATTTCAAACAGATTTAAGTCAAAACTGTAACTTGGCCACTTAAGAACATTCACTGTCTTCTTGGTAAGCATCTCCAGTATAGTTTTGGCCTTGTATATTAGGTTATTGTCCTGCTGAAAGGTGAATTAATCTCCCAGTGTCTGGTGTAAAGCGGACTGAACCAGGTTTTCCTCTAAGATTTAGCCTGTGCTTAGTCCCAATCCCGTTTCTCTGTATCCTGAAAAACTCCCCAGTCTTTGCCGAAGTCAAGCATATCCATACCATGATGCAACCACCACCATGCTTGAAAATAAGGAGGCAGTTATTCAGTGATGTGTTGTGTTGGATTTGCCCCCGAACATAGGGCTTTGCATTTAGGCCAAACAGTGTATTCCTTTAGTGCCTTGTAGCATACAGGATGCAAGTTTTGGTCATTACTGTAGGTCATTATTGTGGAGTCGCTACAATGTTGTTGATCCATCCTCAGTTCTCTCCCATCACTGCCATTGAACTCTGTAGCTGTTTGAAAATCACCAATGGCCTCATGGTAACATCCCTGATCACTTTCATTCCTGTCCTGCAGCTCAGTTCAGAATGATCTTTGATGTGTCTGGATGGTTTAATACATCATCCACAGCATTATTAACTAGGCCATGCTTAAAGAGATATTCAATGTCTGCTTAGTTATTGTTAACCATTGACCAATCACTGCCCTTCTTTACGAGGCTTTCAAAAAGCTTCCTGGTCTTTGTAGTTGATTCTGTGCTTGAGTTTCAATACTTGACTGAGGGACCTTACAAATGTTGTGCGTATGGGGGACAGAACAAGGGTTAGTCATTCAAAAATGTTGTCAACCCCCATTATTTTACACAAAGTCAGTTCATGTAATGTTTTATGTGGTTTGTTAAAGGGATACTTAGGTATTTTGGGTAGTTTCCTACTTTGTCACGACTTCTACCGAAGTCGACTGTTGGAGCATGACCTGTACGCCAAGGCTGAGAAATGCCTGTTCTTTCAACAGTCCGTCTTTCAACAGTGACCGCATTTCAGCCGTGTGTAATTGGCAGACTCCCACCACGGTAAAGGAGGTGCAGCGGCATTTAGGGTTTGCCAATTACTACCGGAGGTTTAACCGGGGTTTTGGTCAGGTAGCGACTCCAATTACCTCACTGCTGAAGGGGGAACCGGTAGTTTGCAGTGTTCGGCTGATGCGGACAGGGCTTTTGGTCACCTGAGAGCTCTGTTTACCTTGGCTCCCGTGCTGGCCCATCCGGATCCCTCTTTGGGATTCATAGTGGAGGTGGACGCGTCCGAGGCTGGGACAGGAGCCGTGCTCTCTCAGCGCTCGGGCAGGCCACCGAAGATCCTCCGAAACCTGCCGCTCCGCCTTCCCTCCGCCTTCCCTCCGCCTGCCCTCCGCCTGCCTAGCTGGGTCCGCGGTTTGTGGGTCCATTTAAAGTCCTGAGGAGCGTGAACGAGGTTTGTTACAGGTTACAGTTTCCCCCCGATTACCGCATTAACCCCTCGTTCCATGTGTCTCTCCTCAGGCCGGTGGTGGCTAGCCTGCTCCAGGAGTCTGAGGTGCGGGAGGTTCCTCCGCCCCCTCTGAACATAGGGGGGATCCGGCATACTCCGTTTGTTCCATACTGGATTCGAGACGTTGGCGAGGGACTTTCAGTACCTCGCGGACTGGGAGGGGTATGGTCCGGAGGAGAGATGCTGGGTTCCGGTGGAGGACGTGTTGGATCCTTCAATGCTGCGAGAGTTCCACCTTCTCCGTCCGGATCGCCCTGCGCCTCGCCCTTCGGGTTGTCCCGAGGCCGGTGTCGATGTGTGCTGGAGCCGCACGTCAAGGGGGGGGGGGGTACTGTCACGACTTCTGCCGAAGTCGATGCCTTTCCTTGTTCGGGCGGTGTTCGGCGGTTGACGTCGACGGTCTTCTAGCCATCGCCGATCCATTTTTTTTCTTCCATTTGTTTTGTCTTGTTTTCCCACACACCTGGTTCTCATTTCCCTCATTATGTGTTGAGTATTTAACCCTCTGTTCTTTGTGTGGTATTGTTTATTGTAGTGCTTGTGCACATTTTGTTTGACTGGTGTACGTCGGGTTCTTGTGCCCATACTTTGGATTTCTTATTCCGTTGATTTTACTATTAATGTGTTTGTGGCTTCAAATAATTCCTCCAGTACTGTACAATGCATTAATATGTGCAGTGGCATGTAATCCATAACCTGCTGCAGCCTTACCTTGAAGGGCAGAGGCAGGGTTTTAAATACAATATGATGAAAGTACAGCAATGTAGAGTGAGGTGTGCTCCTTTCTATCCAATGAGGCACCCCCATTGGAGAGTACAGAGAATCTACACAATGTAACCAGAAGAAGGTCACCGTATTAAAATGATTAGTATGGTGTAATAACATGTTAATGATTAGTATGGACTATTAACATGTTAATGATAAGTATGGAATATAGAAAACACTCTGAAGTTTCTAAAACTGTTTGAATGATGTCTGTGAGTATAACAGAACTCATATGGCAGGAAAAGAACTGAGAAAAAATCCAACCAGGAAGTGGGAAATCTGAGGTTTGTAGGTTTGCTTATCCAATATACAGTGTCTATGGGGTCATATTGCACTTCCTAAGGCTTCCACTAGATGTCAACAGTCTTTAGAACCTTGTTTGAGGATTCTACTGTGAGGTGGGGGCTAATGAGAGCTGAATGAGTCAGGGCTCTGCCAGAGTGGCATGAGCTGATCACGCGTGCTCACGTGAGAGTTAGCTCTGTTCCATTGCATTTCTACAGACAAAGGAATTCTCCGGTTGAAACATAATTGAAGATTTATGATAAAAACATCCTAAAGATTGATTCTATACTTCGTTTGACATGTTTCCACGAACTGTACTTGCCCGCGTTGTGAGTTTGGATTGTGTACTAAACGCGCAAACAAAAAGGAGGTATTTGGACATAAATGATGGACTTTATCGAACAAATCAAACGAATTTGCAGAGAGCCACATCAATTTACAGAAATACTCATCATAAACTTTGATAAAAGATACAAGTGTTATGCACAGAATTAAAGATATACTTCTCCTTAATGCAACCGCTGTGTCAGATATCAAAAAAACTTTACGAAAAAAGCACACCATGCAATAATCTGAGTACGGCGCTCAGACACAAAAACAAGCCATACAGATACCCGCCATGTTGTGGAGTCAAGAGAAGTCAGAAATAGCATTATAAATATTCACTTACCTTTGATGATCTTCAGCAGAATGCACTCCCAGGAATCCCAGTTCCACAATAAATGTTTGGTTTGTTCGATAAAGTCCATAATTTATGTCCAAATACCTCCTTTTTGTTCTAGCGTTCAGTACACTTTCCAAACTCACGAGGCGCGGGCAAGTCCAGGCGAAAATTCAGCCGAAAAGTCCAAAAAGTTATATAACTGTCCGTAAACCTCTCTAGGGTACGTGGAACGGTTGCGTCCCACCTCTTCAACAACCAGTGAAACTGCAGGGCGCCAAATTCAAAACAACAGAAATCCCATAATTAAAATCCCTCAAACATACATGTATTTTACACCATTTTAAAGATACACTTGTTGTAAATCCAGCCACAGTGTCCAATTTCAAAAAGGCTTTATGACAAAAGCAAAACAAATTATTATGTTAGGTGAGTGCATATTCACAGAATAACACAGCCATTTTTCCAGCCAAAGAGAGGATTCACAAAAAGCAGAAATATAGATAAAATGAATCACTAACCTTTGATGATCTTCATCAGATGACACTCATAGGACTTCATGTTACACAATACATGTACGTTTTGTTCGGTAAAGTTCATATTTATATCCAAAAATCTGAGTTTAGATTTGGCACATTACGTTCAGAAGTTCCAAAACATCTGGTGATTTTGCAGAGAGCCACATCAATTTACAGAAATACTAATTCAAAATGTTGATGAAAATACAAGTGTTACGCATGGAATTTTAGATGCACTTCTCCTTATTGCAACCGCTGTGTCAGATTTCAAAAAAGCTTTACGGAAAAAGCAAACCATGCAATAATCTGAGGTCGGCGCTCAGAGCCCAATCAAGACAAAAATATATCCGCCATATTGTGCAGTCAACAGAAGTCAGAAATAACATTATAAACATTAATTTACCTTTGATGATCCTCATCAGAATGCACTCCCAGGAATCCCAGTTCCACAATAAATGTTTGTTTGTTCGATAATGTGCATCATTTATGTACAAATTCCCCCTCGTTGTTCTAGCGTTCAGTCCACTTTCCAAACTCAAGACGCGCAGGCAAGTCCAGCGTAAAGTATGCACGAAAAGTTAAAAAAGTTATGTTACAGTCCGTAAAAACATGACAAACGAAATACTGAATCAATCTTTAGAATGTTTTTAACATAATTCTTCAATAATGTTCCAAGCGGAGAATTCCTTTGTCTTCAGAAGTGTGATGGAACAGAGCTCGCTCTCACATGAACGCTCATGGTCAGCGCATGTTCAGGTCATGGTAGACCTTACTCAATCCCCTCTCATTCAGCCCCACTTCACAGTAGAAGCATCAGACAAGGTTCTAAAGACTGTTGACATCTAGTTGAAGCCTTGGGAAGTGCAAATTTACCAATATCCCACTATATCTTCAATAGGAGCTGAATTGAAAATCACATTTTTTATTTGCATTTTTGTTATTTAGCAGACTCTGTTATCCAGAGCGACTTACAGTTAGTGCATTCATCTTAAGGTAGCTCATCCTGGTCACATAGACTCGACGTAACATAGTACACTACATCCGGGACACTCTAATTAGTATGATATTTTACATTTTGTATAGTTACATAAGACAGAAAGTTATTTTCGCGTTGAGTAATGAAGAATATTACTTAACATGAATATCTATCACCCCTAAGGTTGCTTGTTTGAATCCTATCATGGACACCTTAAGCATTTTAGCTAATTAACAACATTGCAACTACTTACAACTTTTTAGCTACAGTAGCTACTTTGCAACTACTTAGCTAGTTGCAAAGTAACTCTAACCTTAACCCTTTAACCTAACTCCTAAACCTAAGCTAAACCTTAACCCTAACCCTAACGCCCTAACCCCTAACTACCCTAGCTAACAGCTACCTAGCTAACATTAGCTACAATACATTGGAATTCATAACATATCATATGAATTGGAATTCGTAAAATATCATACTAAATGGAATTTAAAGAATAATACGAGATGCTCTGAGGCCAGGTTGGGTAGATAGGTGTGAACCACATACGGTATCTTAGTCATTGTAAGTAAACTACTTGTTCATACTTCTACTTGACAGGTGCTTGATTGAAATGGTCAAAGCACTCTTGTGCACAAACAATTAGTATAGAGTTGCATGTCGATTTGAATAATCATCTTGCATAAATGCTGTGAAAGTTTAAATTTAGTTGAAGGCTTTCTTAATGTGCCTCATTTTATCTTTAGTTTTTTATGCAGAAAAGTGCTGTAGAGGAAGTTGATTACATTAGTACTGTATTTACTGATACACTGTAGGAACATGTACTAACATATTTACAGTTATTAGTGTAACGACTCTCGTCGTTGGTTGAAGGAGAGGAGGACCAAATTGCAGCGTGGTATGTATCCATATTTATTCGAACACTTATTAAACACGAACAAAAACAATAAACAAAACGAAACCAACGACGCTACAGTCCTGAACATGTGAATCTAGAAAACAAAGAACGCAACGAACAATCACCCACAAACAAACAGTGAGAACAGCCTACCTTAATATGGTTCCCAATCAGGGACAACGATTGACAGCTGCCTCTAATTGAGAATCATACCAGGCCGAACACAAAACCGCAACATAGAAAAACACACATAGACAGCCCACCCCAACTCACGCCCTGACCATACTAAATAAAGACAAAACAAAGGAAATAAAGGTCAGAACGTGACAATTAGACAACCTAGGAACATGTATTATCATCTTTACAGTTATAAGACAACCAAGGAACATGTATTATCATCTTTACAGTTATAAGACAATCTAGGAACATGTACTATCATCTTTAAAGTTATAAGACAACCTAGGAACATGTACTATCATCTTTACAGTTATAAGACAATCTAGGAACATGTACTATCATCTTTACAGTTATACGACAACCTAGGAACATGTACTATCATCTTTAAAGTTATAAGACAACCTAGGAACATGTACTATCATCTTTACAGTTATAAGACAACCAAGGAACATGTACTAGCATCTTTACAGTTATAAGACAATCTAGGAACATGTACTATCATCTTTACAGTTATACGACAACCTAGGAACATGTACTAGCATCTTTAAAGTTATAAGACAACCTAGGAACATGTACTATCATCTTTACAGTTATAAGACAACCAAGGAACATGTACTAGCATCTTTACAGTTATAAGACAATCTAGGAACATGTACTATCATCTTTACAGTTATACGACAACCTAGGAACATGTACTAGCATCTTTAAAGTTATAAGACAACCTAGGAACACACTAATCAAATCAAATTTTATTGGTCACATACACATGGTTAGCAAATGTTAACACGAGTGCAGCGGAATGCTTGTGCTTTTAGTTCTGGCCATGCAGTAATATCTAGCAAGTAATCTAACAATTTCACAACAACTACCTTTTACACACAAGTGTAAAGGAATGAATAAGAATATGTACATATAAATAAATGGATGAGCGATGGCCGAACTGCAAGATGCAGTAGATGGTATTGAGTACAGTATAAACATATGAGATGCGTAATGTAGGGGATGTAAACAATATATAAAGTGAGATTGTTTAAAGTGGCTAGTGTTACATTTATTACATCCAATTTATTATTACTAAAGTAGCTAGAGATTTGAGTCAGTATGTTGGCAGCAGCCACTCAATGTTAGTGATGGCTGTTTAACAGTCTGATGGCCTTGAGATAGAAGCTGTTTTTCAGTCTCTCTGTCCCAGCTTTGATGCACCTGTACTGACCTCGCCTTCTGGGTGATAGCGGGGTGAACAGGCAGTGGCTCGGGTGGTTGTTGTCCTTGATGATCTTTTTGGCCTTCCTGTGACATCGGGTGGTGTAGGTGTCCTGGAGGGCAGGTAGTTTGCCCACAGTGATGCGTTGTGCAGACCTCACTACCATCTGGAGAGCCTTATGGTTGTGGGCGGAGAAGTTGTCATACCAGGCGGTCATACAGCACGACAGGATGCTCTCGATTGTGCATCTGTAAAAGTTTGTGAGTGTTTTGGTGACAAGACAAATTTCTTCAGCCACCTGAGGTTGAAGAGGCGCTGTTGCGCCTTCTTCACCACGTTGTCTGTGTGGGTGGACCATTTCAGTTTGTCCGTGATGTGTACGCAGAAGAACTTAAAACTTTCCGCCTTCTCCACTACTGTCCTGGCGATGTGGATAGGGGGCTGCTCCCTCTGCTGCTTCCTGAAGTCCACGATCATCTCCTTTGTTTTGTTAACATTGAGTGTGAGGTTATTTTCCTGACACCACACTCCGAGGGCCCTCTCCTCCTCCCTGTAGGTAATGGTAATCAAGCCTATCACTGTAGTGTCGTCTGTAAACTTGATGATTGTGGTGGAGGAGTGCATGGCCACGCAGTCCAGGGTGAACAGGGAGAACAGGAGAGGGCTGAGAACGCACCCTTGTGGGGCCCCAGTGTTGAGGATCAGCGGGGTGGAGATGTTGTTTCCTACCCTCACCACCTGGGGCGCCCCGTCAAAAAGTCCAGGACCCAGTTGCACAGGGCGGGGTCGAGAGGGTACTATGGTGTTAAATGCTGAGCTGTAATCAATGAACAGCATTCTTACGTAGGTATTCCTCTTGTCCAGATGGGTTAGGGCAGTGTTCAGTGTGATTGCGATTACGTTGTCTGTGGACCTAAGCAAATTGAGTGGGTCTAGGGTGTCAGGTAAGGTGGAGGTTATATGATCCTTGACTAGGCTCTCAAAGCACTTCATGATGACGGAAGTGAGTGCTACGGGGCGGTAGTCATTTAGCTCAGTTACCTTAGCTTTCTTGGGAACAGGAACAATGGTAGCCCTCTTGAAGCATGTGGGAACAGCAGACTGGGATAGGGATTGATTGAATATGTACGTGAACACACCAGCCAGCTGGTATGCGCATGATCTGAGGACGAGTCTAGGGATGCCGTCTGGGCCGGCAGCCTTGCGAGGGTTAACACGTTTAAATGTTTTACTCAAGTTGGCTGCGGTGAAGGAGAGCCCGCTGGTTTTGGTAGCGGGTTGGGTCGGTGGCACTGTATTGTCCTCAAAGCGAGCAAAGAAGTTGCTTAGTTTGTCTGGGAGCAAGACATCGGGGTCCGCAATGGGGCTGGTTTTGTTTTTGTAGTCTGTGATTGACTGTAGACCCTGCCACATACCTCTCGTGTCTGAGCCGTTGAATTGTGACTCTACTTTGTCTCTATACTGATGCTTAGCTTGTTTGATTGCCTTGTGGAGGGACCAGCTACACTGTTTGTATTAGGTTTGTATTAGGTCATGTTTCCAGTCGCCTTGCCCTGATTAAAAGCAGTGGTTCCCGCTTTCAGTTTTGCGCAAATGGTGCCATCAATCCACGGTTTCTGGTTAGGAAGGTTTTAATAGTCGCCGTGGGTACAACATCACTGATGCACTCGCTCACCGAACAGGCGTATACATCAATGTTGTTTTTCAACGCTATCCGGAACATATGCCAGTCCACGTGATCAAAGCAATCTTGAAGCGTGGAATCAGATTGGTCGGACCAGCGCTGAACAGCCCTGAGCACGGGCATTTCCCGTTTTAGTTTCTGTCTATAAGCTGGGAGCAACAAAATGGAGTTGTTGTCAGATTTCCCGAAAGGAGGGCGAGGGAGGTCTTGTATGTATTGCAGAAGTTAGAGCAACAATGATCCAGAATTTTGCCAGCCCGGGTCGCGCATTCGATATGCTGATAAAATTTAGGGAGCCTTGTTTTCAGATTAGCCTTGTTAAAATCCCCAGCTACAATAAATGCAGCCTCAAGATATGTGGTTTCCAGTTTATATAGAGTCCAATGAAGTTCTTTCAGGGCCGTCGAGGTGTCTGCTTGGGGGGGATATACACGACTGTGATTATAATCGAAGAGAATTCTCTTGGTAGATAATGCTGTCGGCATTTGATTGTAAGGAATTCAAGGTCAGGTGAACAAAAGGACTTGAGTTCCTGTATGTTGTTATGATCACACCACGACTCCTTAATCATAAGGCATACACCCCCACCCTTCTTCTTACCAGAGAGATGCTTGTTTCTGTCGGCGCGATGCGTGAAGAAACCAGGTGGCTGTACCGACTCTGATAACGTATCCCGAGTGAGTCATGTTTCCGTGAAACAGAGAATGTTACAATCTCTGATGTCTCTCTGGAAGGCAACCCTTGCTCAGATTTTGTCTACCTTCTTGTCAAGAGACTGGACATTGCCGAGTAGTATACTCGGGAGCGGTGGGCGATGTGCCCGGCTACGGAGCCTAACCAACTGGGCGCCGTTGTTTTGGGTCGCCTGCTGAGATCCGATCCATTTTCCTGGTTGGTGGACCAAACTGTATATAATAAGACTTAAGATTTCCTGGGGTAACAGTGAAGAAAGATCTCTGTTGGCGCTTTTGTATTGTACTAGCACCTTTACAGTAATAAGACAGCCAAGGAACAAGTACTAACATCTTTACAGTTGTAAGACAACATAGGAACAACATACTAACATCTTTACAGTTAAGGGAAAGTCTGGTACACTTTATTTTACAGTACAGTAATTACTAAGACATTACACGGTGATAACACAGTAACAACCTATCAATTACTGTACTTACATCTCATTGTTACAGTGTGGTGCACTCCATTAGAGCTATGTACTTTACCACAGCATTATTGTCAACTTGTGGAATTATGTGGTTGACTACAAAGACTAGTGGGACTCAATAGTCTTCAGGTAACGAAAATAAATAAATACATAAAGAAGGGCTGTGCAGATTCAGCTGTGAATCTAAGGATTAGGAAAGGATGGGATAGGATGGGATTGGATAGGATAGGATGGGATAGGTTGGTGTAGGATGGGATGGGATAGGATATGATATGATAAAATACAGTAGGACAGTATTTGAACCATTGCCACCACTAAACTTGTCATTGTACCAAAGATAACCTGTTTTATCATATATGCTGTGACTGTGTATCATGAGTAGTTCCATGATTGTGACGAGAGAGAGAGAGAGAGAGAGAGAGAGAGAGAGAGAGAGAGAGAGAGAGAGAGAGAGAGAGAGAGAGAGAGAGAGAGAGAGAGAGAGAGAGAGAGAGAGAACGAACAAATTCTCTCTGTGTCTCCACCTGCTGCCCGAGCAATTGGGAGCTTGGTGAGATGGGCGGGATGCAATGATATCAGTGGGACTGAAACCAGAGTAAACCGTTCACAGCGCGAGTTTGGCTGATTGGCTCTGGCAGAATCTAATCGCTAGTTAAACAGCCTCGAACTGTAGATCTCTGCTTCTGTTACTTAGTTAAACACATCACAACAATGTCCCCTCTCCGTGTGTGTGTCTGTCTCACAGGGATGTGAGGAGGATGCTTTTTTCTCATCTCAAACATTCCTCGGTAGCTGTAGGTGTTTCCTATTGTTGTATATGTAGCTGTGGGTGTTTCCTCCTGTAGAATACGTAGCTGTTGGTGTTTCCTATTGTTGTATATGTAACGGATGTGAAATGGCTAGCTAGTTAGCGGGTACGCGCTAATAGCGTTTCAATCAGTTACGTCACTTGCTCTGAAACCTAGAAGTAGTGGTTCCCCTTGCTCTACAAGGGCCGCGGCTTTTGTGGAGCGATGGGTAACGACGCTTCGTGGGTGATTGTTGTTGATGTGTGCAGAGGGTCCCTGGTTCACGCCCGTGTCGGGGCGAAGGGAAAGTCTAAAGTTATACTGTTACATTGGTGCCGTGACCCGGATCACTGGTTGCTGCGGAAAAGGAGGAGGTTGAAAGGGGGGTGTGTGTAACGGATGTGAAATGGCTAGCTAGTTAGCGGGTACGCGCTAATAGCATTTCAATCAGTTACGTCACTTGCTCTGAAACCTAGAAGTAGTGGTTCCCCTTGCTCTGCAAGGGCCGCGGCTTTTGTGGAGCGATGGGTAACGACGCTTCGTGGGTGACTGTTGTTGATGTGTGCAGAGGGTCCCTGGTTTGCGCCCTGTCGGGGCGAGGGGATGGTCTAAAGTTATACTGTGACATATATGTAGCTGTGGGTGTTTCTGCCTGTTGTTGTATATGTAGCTGTGGGTGTTTCCTCCTGTTGTATACGTAGCTGTGGGTGTTTCCGCCTGTTGTTGTATATGTAGCTGTGGGTGTTTCCGCCTGTTGTTGTATATGTAGCTGTGGGTGTTTCCTCCTGTTGTATACGCAGCTGTAGGTGTTTCCTGTTGTTGTATATGTATATGTAGCTGTAGGTGTTTCCTGTTGTTGTATATGTAGCTGTAGGTGTTTCCTGTTGTTGTATATGTAGCTGTAGGTGTTTCCTGTTGTTGTATATGTATATGTAGCTGTGGGTGTTTCTTGTTGTTGTATATGTAGCTGTGGGTGTTTCCTGTTGTTGTATATGTATATGTAGCTGTGGGTGTTTCTTGTTGTTGTATATGTAGCTGTAGGTGTTTCCTGTTGTTGTATATGTATATGTAGCTGTGGGTGTTTCTTGTTGTTGTATATGTAGCTGTGGGTGTTTCCTGTTGTTGTATATGTATATGTAGCTGTGGGTGTTTCTTGTTGTTGTATATGTAGCTGTGGGTGTTTCCTGTTGTTGTATATGTATATGTAGCTGTAGGTGTTTCCTGTTGTTGTATATGTAGCTGTAGGTGTTTCCTGTTGTTGTATATGTATATGTAGCTGTGGGTGTTTCTTGTTGTTGTATATGTAGCTGTGGGTGTTTCCTGTTGTGGGCAGTGCTTAATTTGTAAATCTGAAGGTGCTGGATCAAAATGTGAGCGTGAGAGGGTGGTGACCTAGGGAGCTCCAGAACGCATGAGAGAAAAAAAAGCTTGTATATCAGCTCATTTGCATAGTGGAATAGAGCAGTAGAGTAGAGGCACTCACAGAAGCTGCACACATGGAGAACATTTTTAGTGGCCTAGGATCTGGGGGAAATGTGGCCTTCAGTAAACACATTTCATACAATTCTACATAGTTTTACTTGACTGGAGACTTTAGGATAATCTTTTTATTGCCGTGTTCGAAACATAGGAACTGAAACTGGGAAATCTCTGACTTCCGATTTTAGTTCGTTCAAGACACCTGGATCTGACTTGGAAAATACGTTTTAAACGGTCATCCAGCTCGGAATTTCAAGTCGTGAACTCAGGCCTCTTTCTAGATTCTTTCTAACCTGAAGGTCACTGACGTCATGTTTCAACCTAGTCTTTTTCTGAGTTCCCAGTTCTCATTAAAGCTCCATAGTACCGTACAAATGATCAGTATTACTTGCTACTTTGACACTGACAAACGGATAATCTGAGATCAATAAAAACAAACTCATCTTGAATCCATCAATAGCCTAGGCCTAGGTGTGTGGAGAAACATATTGTAGGCTACAATAAGAGGAGGAAATTATAGTCCTAGAAATGCTTTGCAGAATCTTTGACTCACCCAATGATGCACAGCTCACTCGCTGGTGATGGCCGATGCGCTCGTGCCAAAAGCTTTTCAAAACAAAAGTTGATCAAATATTTTGGTAGCATTTGCTTTCCAACCTGTGTTTTCCAGCGATTGTATTTTAAATATTGTTAAAGTCCTGTTTTGTCTGCATGCTGTTTGTTCACTGACAGATTTGCACCTATGCTTTCTTAATGGGCTACAGCACCACAGCTAGGCCAATTTCTTTGTAAAGAAGCTGTTGATCCTCTGTGGCTAAATGATTAGCTTTCTCAGGGTATAGCAGGTTATTCTGAAGGATTTCAATTCTTTCTGAACAGACAGAATCAACTCTATAACTTTGGCAAATGTATTTACATTTATCAAGGGTGCTGCAGCTGCTCCAGAACCCTTCACGTGGCTATGATTCTGTACGGAAATACGGAAATGATGAAGTTCAAAGCTGGAGAGATGAGAGTTGGAGACTCATTCATGTCTATCAGAGCAGAGAGGGAGAGAGATCAGTGAATCTCGTTCCAGTTCTGTGAGAGACACAGGCATGCTTCTCACACAGACACAGTCACCCGTTGGTCTCAAACATAGGTTACAATGTTGCGCAAACCAGAAGCCCGAGCCGGCCCAACCCGAATCAATTTGTACAATATCAGGGCTTGGGTTGGGGAATGGGAGGGGGGGGGGTAACTAGCAAAGAGTTAACTCAAATCAACTTTGATCGCTTATATTATAATTTTTACATTGCAAAAAGTGAGAGAGAAAAAATCATGCCATGAGAGGTACTGGAGCCGGCCAAAAAGGTCCCGGAACAAAACAGTCCAAAAAGGAGAGGTGCCGGATCCTGTTCTGGCAGGATCCAGCACAAATTAGGCCCTGGCTGTGGGTGTTTCCTGTGGTTGTATGTGTAGCTGTGGCTGTTCAGTGCTCTGGCCCTCGGGCCCTCAGCCAGACAGTGTTCCCACAGACACACACAGACACAGACACAGACACACACACACACACACACACACACACACACACACACACACACACACACACACACACACACACACACACACACACACACACACACACACACACACACACACACACACACACACACACACACACACACACACACACACACACACACACACACACACACACACAGAGAGAAAGAAGATTAGGAGCTAATCTGCTCCTCCCACTGCATCCAATCACTCACCTTTCACTGCCACCTGATACAGGATGTGTCTCAAATGGCACCCCATGCCCTATATTTAGTAGTGCACTACATAAGGAATAGGGTCTTATTTGGGATGCTATAACAGCCTGCAATTTACCAAGAGAAACGAGGTGGCACACGGTCTAGGAAAGGAGGAGGAACATGAGAAGATAGTCTGGGCTGAAGTCTGGGCTGAAGGTATAGATCAGCGGCATAGAGAGCAATGTATTCAAGTGAGATTATCAGAGAACAACAGCTTTTATTTATATACAGAGTTGAAGACCACAAACATTGAAGTGATTTTACTTCATGGTTTGATAAAAGCCTATTATAAAGTCTAACAAATGTGTTTTACCATGAGAGGCAATACTCGACTATTCCAACGCTAACAACACAAAACAAGCCATGGCAGGATTTCACAATTTATTGTCATGTTTTGTTGCTTTGGTATATTCAACCTGCTTTAATGATGCTTTAATCTTGCGTAATAACAAATTAAAATCTTTCATTCAATTTGTGTCATCACCTTTCTTGTACATAGCCTCATTCTCTTATTTCATAAAGACTGCTGTAGTTAACAGAACGATCATCTCTCCATACCACGTCACCCAATGAGCACCATGTGAAAAAGAAAAACACATTTTCAAGTTCTGTGACCAATTATCTGCAGAACTCAGTCCTGACCTTCAGTCAGTTTATTGATCTGGGCGAAGATAAACAGAAATCTAGGTTCAATTATGTGCTAAATTTTTTATGTCTTCCTTGACAAGGTTTCATGGAAACTTTACACACTTTACACACTGTAAAGAGAGCAAGGAGAGCTAGAGAGAGAGAGAGGTACACAGCCAAAAACATAACATTTGAAATGTCTACAGTCTTTTAAAACTTTTGTGAGTGTAATGTTTACTAATGTTTCTCTAATGTTTCTCTTGTTTATTTATTTCTTTCTTCTTGTTTATTTCCCTTTTGGTTATTGTCAATTACATTTAGGCAATGTAAACATATGTTTCCCATGGAAATAAAGCCCTTCCAATTGAATTGAGAGAGTAATAGAGAGACAGAGAGAGAGCGAGAGAGAGAGAGAGGAGAGAGAAAAAACTGAGGTCTTAATTGAGGTAAATTTGACATCTCCACCTGATCTGTCCGTCCTCGGGCTCCTCTGGCTGTCTGGAGGTCAGAATGGAACTGAATTATTGATATCACAATATTTACAATCCAGCAATCTAATGACCCAGCTGGTGAAAAGAAACAGACAGAGGAGACAAACAAACAAGGGCTGCATACCAAATGGGACCCTATTCCCTATTTAGTGCACTATTTTTGACCAGGGCTTTGTGTACAATATAGGGAATAGGGTGGCATTTGAGGACGCAAAGACTAATATACTGACTGGCAAGGCTAGCTAACAGTTGTAAAGTTTGCTACATTTGGAAAAGGGATTTTATCTCTGTTTGGTTCCAAATAAGAACTTCAAATTAGGGACAGATGATAAAGGATTGTTTCTGACTCAGAGACACACAGTGTCCAGCAAGGGACAGACCGGCTTCTCTGGCCCTTTTTAAACTTCCTCTATCCTCCTCTACCTCTATATTCCTCTTCCTCTACCCTCCTCTTCCTCTACCCTCCTCTTCCTCTACCCTCCTCTTCCTCTACCATCCTCTTCCTCTACCATCCTCTTCCTCTACTATACCATTGGTCCAGAACACAGACACAACCCCCATACCCTCCTTGACTGATCCATAGGTCCATGATCCAGGCCACAGACACAGACATCTCTTTCCCCTTCTCAGACTGCCTGAGGAGAGTCCTACACTATGCTCTGATAAGAGCATCCCTAGACAGACGTGCCAGTGGTAATACTGTGTAACGGCTTTATTAGATAGTCTGTGCAGGATCTGCTCCTTTGTAATGACGTTATTTAAAATATATAATATGGTTAATATGGGAGGGCTTTTTCTCCATTTCAGAGGCATTGGTGTAATTTATCTCTTAATCAACCTACAGGATAATTCAGAGGCATTGGTGTCAGAGGCATTGCTGTAATTAATATTTGAATCTACCTACAGGATATGTAGATCATTCTACTGATAGTAAACCCTTAATATGATTATTTAATGTTTTACTCAAGGGAAATGTGTTATTTGAAGCGGACCGTAAACAAAGAGTTCTATTAGGACTAAAGACACGTGCAGAGCCCATGGTCTATTGGTAATGCTCCCTGCCAGTCACCCAACACACACACAAAAACACACACGCACGTATGCACACGCAGGCACACAGACACGCACGCACACACACACGTGTGCACACGCAGGCACGCACACACATGCACGTACGCACATGCAGGCACACACACACGAACGCACACACAGACAGACACACACACACACACAAGTATACACAAATAGACACAAACAGTAGTCTGAGTAATGGAATATTTGTTCATTTGAATTTGAATTCAAAGTGGTTTGATAAGTCTCTGAACCAGCCTCAGTCCTCCTGCTCTGTATGGTTGGTCCTTCTAAATGACAGTAAATACTCTATATATGGTCGGTGTGTGTGTGCGTGTGCACGTGTGAGTGTGCACGGGTGTGTGTGCATTTGCGTGATTGTGCGAGTGTGTGCGTCCTGGTAGAGAGCCTCTGTTAATACATGAAGAAACAGGTGAACTAGTCTAGACCAATCAGCATCCTCCTAGAGCTAGGACAGTAACATTAATCTGACATAGCAACAATACACATCTGTTCAGGATAATATTGATGAGCTTACAGTGGGGTCCATAATTATTTTCATCCTTAATAAAGACGATCAAAAAAGATTGGATACTATAAATTATATAAATACTGAGCTATATTGTTTGATCCAAATGTTTTTAATCTTATTATTTTATAGTAATACAATTGCTGGGAGAAAGTGATATTTTGTTTAACAAGTAATACATAAAAAAAAAGACAAGGGTCAAAACTATTGACATGCCTGTTTTCATTACTTATTACTCATTACACCCTCTCCCCTTGCGAGGATAACAACACTGAGCATTTTTCTTAAATGTTTTATGAGTTGGAGAACACATTGGGAGGGATCTTAGACCGTTCCTCCATAGAGCATCTCCCCAGATCCTTGATATCCTTCGTCTACGTGTGTGGACTGCCCTCTTCATTTCAAACCACAGTTTTTCAATGGGTTTCAAGTCCAGAGACAGAGATGACCATTGCAAAATTATGATTTTGTGGTCAATTAACCAGTTATTTGTGGAATTTGGTTTGTGCTCAGGCAGTAGAAAGCTCGCTCATCCATTTATATACAGATGATACAGCCTTATACTCAGCTGGCCCCTCCCCTGATTTTGTGTTAAACGCTCTACAACAAAGGTTTCTTAGTGTCCAACAAGCTTTCTCATCCCTTAAACTTGTCTGAACATCTCCAATACAAAGGTCATGTGGTTTGGTAAGAAGAATGCCCCTCTCCCCGGACATGTGTGATTACTACCTCTGAGAGTTTAGAGCTTGGGAGTACTTAGGAGTATGGCTAGATGGTACACTGTCCTTCTTACAGCACATATTAAAGCTGCAGGCTAAAGTCAAATCTAGACTTGGTTTCCTCTATCATAATCACCCCTCTTTCACCCCTGCTGCCAAACTGATCCTGATTCAGATGACCATCCTAACCATGCTAGATTACGGAGACGTAATTTATAGATCAGCAGGTAAGGGTGCTCTCGAGCGGCTAGATATTCTTTACCATTCGGCCATCAGGTTTGCCAACAATGCTCCTTATAGGACACATCACTGCACTCTATACTCTTCTGTAAACTGGTCATCTCTGTATACCCGTCACAAAACCCACTGGTTGATGCTTATTTATTAAACCCTTTTAGGCCTCGCTCCACCCAATCTGAGATACCTACTGCAGCCCTCATCCTCCACATACAACACCCGTTCTGCCAGTCAGTCACATTCTGTTAAAGGTCCCCAAAGCACACACATCCCTGGGATGCAGATAGCGACTGCAATGAGCTGCAACAAACACTCAAACTGGACAGTTTTATCTCAATTTCCTCATTCAAAGACACAATCATGGACACTCTTACTGACAGTTGTGGTTGCTTTGCGTGATGTATTGTTGTCTCTACCTTCTTGCCCTTTGTGCTGTCTGTGCCCAATAATGTTTGTACCATGTTTTGTGCTGCTACCATGTTGTGCTGCTGCTATGTTGTGTTGCCACCATGTTGTGTTGCCACCATGTTGTGTTGCTACCATGCTGTGTTGTCATATGTTGTTGTCTTAGGTCTCTATTTATGTAGTGTTGTCTTGTCTCCCTTGTTGTGATGTGCATTTTGTCCTTTATTTTTATTTAATTTATTTGTATTTTTGATCCCATCCCCCGTCCTCGCAGGTCTTTGAATTTTGGTAGGCCGTCATTGTAAATAAGAATTTGTTCTTAACTGACTTGCCTAGATAAATAAAGGTTAAATAAACATTTATAAAAAATATTGTCTTATTGGAAGATCCACTTGAGGCCAAGTTTCAGCCTCCTGGCACAGGCAACCAGGTTTTTGGCTCAATTGTCCTGGTACTGGGTAAAGTTCATGATGCCGTTGACCTTAACAAGGGCTCCAATTGACCTTAAAACGCGAAATAGCCCCATAATATTATAGATCCACCACCATATTTTACAGTAGGTATAGGGTTCTTTTCTGCAGACACATCTGGAAAGATTCTGTATGGAGGAATGGTCTAAGATCCTTCCCAATGTGTTCTCCACTATCATAAAACATTTTTTTAAAGGCTCAGTATCGTTATCCTCGCAAGGGGAGGTTGCTAGAGTTTTGAAAACAGGGGTTTCAATCATTTCTACCCCTATCTATCTTCTTTCTCTGAGCAATTGTATTAGTATAATATAATATAACATTTTCAATTTTTTCGTAGCATACAATATAGCTCAGTGTTTGTGTTATTTATTTTATACAGTATTTTTTGCTCATCTTTAAGAAGGGGTGGCAGGGCTCCCGAGTGGCGCAGCAGTCTAAGGCACTGCATCTCAGTGCTAGAGGTGTCACTACAGACCCTGGTTCGATTCCAGGCTGTATCACATCCGTAGGGGTTTGGATGTCCCATAGGGAGGCACACAATTGGCCCAGTGTTGTCCGGGTTAAAGTTTGGCCGTCATTGTAAAAAATAATTTGTTCTTAACTTACTTGCCTAGTTAAAAAAGGATGGACCCCACTGTAAATTTAAAACTAACAATGTGTGGAACTTGTGGATCCAACATCCATTGATGGAGGTGGTCAGTTGCCACATAGTTGGGGATCAGGTTGGGCCAGGGGTCTATAGGAGCTCAGCCAGAGGGAAGCTAACAACAGCCCTGCCCTAGGGTCTATTACCCTGTCCTATCCTGTCACAGAGAATATATTTTATAATGGAGAGATTCACTGCTTATCTCATCCTGATAGAGGTTTCATCATCCATTAATCATGTAGCCCCTACGCATTACTTTATACCAGAGCCCTATGGGCCCTGCTCAAAAGAAGTGCACTATTTAGGGAATAGTGTGTCATTTGAGATGGAGATATTAGTTACAGAAGCAGCTAGCACATTGCATTGGGTTTAGGTTTCATACACACCTACATCTTTCACTGGCTGGTGGTGTCTCATGGCATTTTCCATGTAAACATATGTACATATATTTTGGTCTTTCACCCTGAAACCCAAGGTCTTTGTCAGTGTTCCAGATGGTGCTGGCCGATTGTTAGCTACAGTTGCTATGGATACGATGGGGCGTGCTGAGGCTATAGACATCCACGAGGGTATAAGTAGTCCCTCTCTGGGACTCTTCTCTTATGGTTGAGTGGCTTAAAGATGTGTTATGAAGGTTTGTATCATCTCAGCCAGTGATTTTGAAAGTAGTGCTCACGAGCCAGAACAGGTCCACGAAAATTGTGCACAATTGTGTACAAATCATCCATTTTGTATGATGTTACGGCAAACAATAAAATAATAACACAATTCGTAAAATATCCCGTTCAATCTCTTGAAAATCCATTCACACCCTGGTTAGCTCACAGCAGACGCATCGGTTCTGTTCTCCTGCTCAGACATTGCTGACGCATGACAGATTTTACAATGCCTGCGTAGGGAGCTTTACGTATCAGCTAACCACATCATATGCTATAGCAATCTGGTGCCCATCGGAAAAGCTAAAGATGTGTCACGCAACCATTGGTTGATACATACAACGCCTGAGCAGGGAAACATGACCACTGACTGACGGACTGACTGACTGACTGACTGACTGGAGGTAATAGAGGGAAAACAACATCTCGTCCCAAGAAACCCCAGGCTAAAATCATCAGTCAAAAAAGATGAATGGCATATGCTAAGATATATTTGAATAGCAAAGAATCAATAATAACAAAGACTGAATAGAAAAATAGCCTGTGAATAAGACTATTAGCACACTGATCTAGTAGAGGTTACACATCACATGGGCGCTTCCATTCCAATTACTTGTTCGAAGTCATTTTCACCATTAGACACCATCCGTTGATGTCCAACCCATCACAAAGGGTGGAGCCTGAAATGGAAGTATCTAACAGCCTGTTGGAGTATAAAGCTATAGTATTTAATGGAGTCTATCTGAAACAGGATTAATGTAACGGCTGTCGTCTTCCTCTTCCTCGGACGAGGAGAGGAGAGAAGGATCGGTGGACCAATACGCAGCGAGGTATGTTGACATAATGAATTTATTGAAAAGACGAAGACTGACACGAACTGTACTTGACTTATACAAAATAACAAACAAACAACGTAGACAGACCTGATCATGGAACTTACATAAAACACGCAGAACTCACGAACAGGAACAGACTACAATAAACGAACCGAACAACCAAAACAGTCCCGTGTGGTGCACAGACACAGACACGGAAGACAATCACCCACAAACAAACAGTGTGAACAGCCAACCTATATATGGTTCTCAATCAGAGGAAAACGTCAAACACCTGTCTCTGATTGAGAACCATATAAGGCTAATTTCAAGTGCCCTAAACATAGAAAACACAAAACATACAATGCCCACCCCAACTCACGCCCTGACCAACTAAACATATACAAAAATAACATAAAATAGGTCAGGAACGTGACAATTAATAAAGCTGTAGTATTTAATGGAGTCTATCTGAAACAGGATTAATAAAGCTGTAGTATTTAATGGAGTCTATCTGAAACAGGATTAATAAAGCTGTAGTATTTAACGGAGTCCATCTGAAACAGAAACAGGATTAATAAAGCTGGGGTTTTTAATGGAGTCCATCTGAAACAGGATTAATAAAGCTGGGGTTTTTAATGGAGTCCATCTGAAACAGGATTAATAAAGCTGGGGGTTTTAATGGAGACCATCTGAAACAGGATTAATAAAGCTGGAGCATTTCAAATCAAATCAAATCACATTTTATGGGTCACATACACGTGGTTAGCAGATGTTATTGTGAGTGTAGCGAAATGCTTGTGCTTCTAGTTCCGACAGTGCAGCAATATCCAACAAGAAATGTATCAATTCCATAACAACTACCCAATACACACAAATATAAGTAAAAGAGTGGAATAAGAATACCAACATATAAATACATACAGTTGAAGTCTGAAGTTTACATACACTTAGGTTGGAGTCATTAAAACTAGATTCCACAAATTTCTTGTAAAAAAACTGTAGTTTTTGCAAGTAGGTTAGGACATCTACTTTGTGCAAGTAATTTTTCCAACAATTGTTTAAAGACAGATTATTTCACTTATAATTCACTGTATCACAATTCCAGTGGGTCAGAAGTTTACATACACTAAGTTGACTGTGCCTTTAAACAGCTCGGAACATTTAATAAAATGATGTCATGGCTTTAGAAGCTTCTGATAGGCTAATTTGTCACGTCCTGACCAGAGTTCTTATGTGTTGTGCTTGTTTTAGTGTTGGTCAGGACGTGAGCTGGGTGGGCATTCTATGTTGTGTGTCTAGTTTGTCTGTTTCTGTGTTCAGCCTAATATGGTTCTCAATCAGAGGCAGCTGTCAATCGTTGTCCCTGATTGAGAATCATATATAGGTGGCTTGTTTTGTGTTGGGATTTTGTGGGTGGTTGTCTCCTGTGTCAGTGTTTGTGCCACACAGGACTGTGTCGGTTAGTACGTTTGTTGTTTTGTATTTTGTCTAGTTTTCATGTCATTAAATTATGGAAACTTACCACGTTGCACATTGGTCCTCCGATCCTTCTCGCCTCTCCTCGTCCGATGAGGAGGACGAAATAGACTGCCGTTACAGAACCACCCACCTAACCCGGACCAAGCAGCGTGGAAACGGGCAGCAGCGACAGCAGCAGCGGTACCAGGAGGAATGGACATGGGAGGAAATCCTAGACGGTAAAGGACCCTGGGCAGAGCCAGAGGAGTGTCGCCGCCCCAAAGCGGAGCTGGAGGCAGCGAAAGCGGAGAGGCGGCATTATGAGGCGCTAGCAAGGCAGAGCGGCTGGAAGCCCGAGAGGCTCACCCAAAACTTTCTTGGGGGGGGGGGGGGGGGGGCTAAAGGGGAGTGTGGCGAAGTCAGGTAGGAGACCTGCGCCAACTTCCCGGGCTTACCGTGGAGTGAGAGGGCGTCGTACTGGTCAGACACCGTGTTATGCGGTGGAGCGCACGGTGTCCCCAGCGTGCTTAGCCCAGTGCGGGCTATTCCACCTCGCCGCACTGGCCGGGCTAGAGTGGGCATCGAGCCAGGTGCCATGAAGCCGGCTCAACACATCTGGCCTCCAGTACATCTCCTCGGGCCGGTGTACATGGCATCAGCCTTACGTAGGGTGTCCCCGGTTCGCCAGCATAGCCCAGTGCGGGCTATTCCACCTCGCCGCACTGGCAGGGCTACGGGGAACACTCAACCTGGTAAGGTTGGGCAGGCTCGGTGTTCACGAGCTCGTGTACTCCTTCACGGTCCGGTATATCCGGCGCCACCTTCCCGCCCCAGCCCAGTACCACCAGTGCCTACACCACGCACCAGGTTTCCAGTGCGTTTCCAGAGCCCTGTTCCTCCTCCACGCACTCTCCCTGTGGTGCGTGTCTCCAGCCCAGTACCTCCAGTTCCGGCACCACGCACTAAGCCTCCTGTGCATCTCCAGAGCCCTGTACGCACTGGTCCTGCTCCCCGCACTAGCTTTGAGGTGCGTGTCTCCAGTCCGGTACCACCAGTTCCGGCACCACGCACCAGGCCTACTGTGCGCCTCAGCAGGTCAGAGTCGGTCGTCTGCCCAGCGCAGTCTGAGCTGCTTGCCTGCCCAGCGCCGTCTGAGCTGCCTGCCTGCCCAGCGCCGTCTGAGCCATCCGCCTGCCCAGCGCCATCATGGGAAAACAAAAAGAAATCAGCCAATACCTCAGAAAAAAAATGGTAGACCTCCACCAGTCTGGTTCATCCTTGGGAGCAATTTCCAAACACCTGGCGGTACCACGTTCATCTGTACAAACAATAGTACGCAAGTATAAACATCATGGGGACCATGCAGCCGTCATACTGCTTAGGAAGGAGACGCGTTCTGTCTCCTAGAGATGAACGTACTTTGGTGCGAAAAGTGCAAATCAATCCCAGAACAACAACAAAGGACCTTGTGAAGATGCTGGAGGAAACAGGTACAAAGGTATCTATATCCACAGTAAAATGAGTCCTATATCGACATAACCTGAAAAGCAGCTCAGCAAGGAAGAAACCACTGCTCCAAAACCGCCATAAAAAAACCGGACTACGGTTTGCAACTGCAAATGGGAACAAAGATTGTACTTTTTGGAGAAATGTCCTCTGGTCTGATGAAGCAAAAATGGCCATAATGCCAATAAAGACCATATTTATATTTGGAGGAAAAAGGGGGAGGCTTGCAAGCCGAAGAACACCATCCCAACCGTGAAACACAGGGGTGGCAGCATCATCTTGTGGGGGTGCAATGCTGCAGGATGGACTGGTGCACTTCACAAAATAGAGATAGGAACATTTTGTGGATATATTGAAGCAACATCTCAAGACATCAGTCAGGAAGTTAAAGCTTGGTCGCAAATGGGTCTTCCAAGTGGACAATGAGCCAAAGCACACTTCCAAAGTTGTGGCAAAATAGCTTAAGGACAACAAAGTCAAGGTTTTGGAGTGGCCATCACAAAGCCCTGACATCAATCCTATAGAAAATGTGTGGGCAGAACTGAAAAAGTGTGTGAGAGCAAGGAGGGACTACTAACCTGACTCAGTCACACTAGCTCTGTCAGGAGGAATGTGCCAAAATTCACAAGAAGCTTGTGGAAGGCTACCTGAAACGTTTGACCCAAGTTAAACAATTTAAAGGCAACACTACCAAATACTAATTGAGTGTATGTGTTATGTTACACTGGGAATGTGATGAAATAAATAATAGCTGAAATAAATCATTCTCTCTACTATTATTCTGACATTTCACATTCTTAAATTAAAGTGGTGATCCTGTCTGACCTAAGACAGGGAATTTTAACTAGGATTAAATGTCAGGAATTGTGAAAAACTGAGTTTAAATGTATTTTACTAAGGTGTATGTAAACTTCTGACTTCAACTGTATCTGTGTTGCTCGTTTAGGACTTGCAAAGATACATCCTATTAGATAGAACTCATATATACATGTTTATAACAAGGATAGATAAAACAACTGCTTTCACATGAGCTAAAAAAGATGCATTCTTATGTCTGCATCTCAAACAGCAACCTATGCCCTATATAGTGCATTACTTTTGACCAGGGCCCATGAATAGGGTGCCATTTGGGACACAGTCAGTAAAATCAGCATGAGCAGAGGGTGGTGAGGTTTCCAGACAGGCAGGCACAGTTGCCTGACAGTTTCAGCATGTCTTCTTGAAACAATAGAAAACCTATAGAATATCACTAACAAACCTGGCTTCCGTCAACTGAGTTCTGGGATGATGGTGGCATTTTAAAATCTCATTTTAGACCTAGCACATTTTCACTGTGCATAGTTTAGCAAGGATTTCCAATGCTGTGCTTGGATACAATTCATGTGAAGAATTCCAATTGTTAAAGCTACACTTCAAAGTGTTTCCAAGCACAGCAATGGAAGTACTATAACCATCACTGTCAAAATTCCACAATGTTTCCCCAAATGTTTTGGGATTTCAGAGAAAATACAACATTTTCTCTCAATCCTTTGAGTGCATCAATAGTAAATAATACTGTTTTGCTAACTGTGTTTACTTCCAAACTTCTCCTCAGCCCCTAAGGAGTGAAAGCTTTTAAAATTGAGACGTCCTCTCCATTAGGATAGGAAGGCGGTGTCGTCGTCAGGCCCTGAAGGACGTCTACATATCCCTCCTCCAACTATGTCACCTCTGAAGGATGTCTGAGAACCAAAGAGTGTCCTCGGTCAGCTATGTATCCATCCTTCTCCTCTTCCAGCACTTCAACACCCCATTTGTCCTTGTTTGAAGTGCTACTTTACCTTATCCTTCTTCCCCATATTCTAGTCTTATCCATCTCTCACATCTTCTTCTGTGGTGCTCATGTTTGGTTTTGTTGTGTTTGTCCTTCAAAAGAACAGCTAAAACGTATTTTTTTTTCAGCTGAATGTCAAGGGCCTCTTAGGCCACTTACAGATGTCTGTGTGCTCAATGGGGATGCCAATTTAACTGAACTCCCATGTAGAAAACGTAACATATGTTTGTTTATTTACTGTAGTGTATGCCAGCATGTTCTCTTCTGCATTCAAGACGTCTGATGGGTAATATTTAATCTAAGTGATAGACCTACTTCATTTGCGAATGTAAGATTATACCTTCTACCTTTTTGAATGTCCCTTAGCTACAGTACGGTCTCTCTCCCACCCCCTCCTCCGATCCATATCCATGCAACCCCACCCAATCCTCTCCCATATGCCCATACGTCCTCTCCTCCACAGCCTCCCACACCTCTTAGCTTGGCACAATGAAGGATCACACAGGCCTGTCATTTTGACCACACCATAAAAGCTATCCTCTCCTCCACACTCCACCGGGTCCAGATGTACCAGCCCGCAAACAGAATGGTTACGTCCCAAAAGACACCGTATTGCCTGTATAGTGCACTATTGTTGACCAAAGTCCCTATGGGTCCTGCTCAAAAGTAGTGTAATATTGGGAATAGGGTGTAATTTGGGACGCAGGCGATACCTTTACTGTGACTTTCCACGAAAAAGAGTAAAAGGTTGGTTACTTCTGGAGAATACAAACCAACCCTGTACTCATGTATAATGGATTGGATCTCAGTTACTAGGAGCCTGCTGGTCTCCTGGGCTTTATACCAAATGTCACCCTATTTCCTATATAGTGTACTACTTTTGATCAGGGCTCTAGTCAAATGTAGTGCACTATATAAGGAACAGGATGTCATTTGGGATGCAGACTGGACTCTCAGGACAGAGCTAGCCAGAGCCAAAGGGCTATGATAATAAAACCTAAATAAATAATGGATGTGGGAACCAGAGTATGTGAGTGGAGTTGAGGGGTTGGAAATCCTGTGATGAGCAGTGTTTGCTCACTGCTCTGGCGCTCCAAGTCCTTTCCAACCTTTCCTACCACTCTGCTAAAAACCACTCCTCGCTCACAAAAAAACTGCAAGTACAAAATTCGCTCCATTTAATTAAAATTGCAATTTAACCAACACCCATCTATTTATGTGACAACCTGGACCGACCATTTGGTTTTTAAGTATTGGAACCAAACCATATGATTTGAATAAAAAGTGTTTCAATAAACAACAGGAAAAGGAGACTGAGAAGCACTCATCATTTCAAATAGCCTACATGTCATATTAAACAGCATATAAACACTGTAAATAGGTCAGGAGCCAGACAGGCAGACTATGAATTCATTATTTAATCTGTATTATTTCAATTATTTCAAGGCTATAGCTTACAAATAAATATTTCCTAAGCATTTGCTAGTGCGACACACTAGGCTGGCAGGGACATTACGCTCTCAGTATTTAAACAATGTTAAGTTGTATTAAATAAATATAGTCTATAAATTACGCACAATGTAGGCTGTGACTTACTTAAAATTAAATACAAAATAAACAAAACATGTTTTATTAGGCTCAGCCAGAGTCTGTAGATTCAGGCCATTGCAATGGTGCCTGGAGAGCAGGCCAGCAGCGGAGAATGCGCTTTCAGAGCCACTGGGGATGCTAATCACCCTTCAGGACACTCTTGGCAGGCTGGGCCGGATGTGTATTTTTTATTTTTTATTTACCTGTATGTAAGCCTAAAGGAATGTAGGTAAAATAACCCTATGTAAACAGAATGCTCCTTCAATGAAGTAATATGCCAGGTCTATTGGGGCAAAATCAATGATGGCCTATTGTGTAGATAATAGAAAGAAAATTAACAAAACTTTTAAGAGATCAGATTTTTTGTTAATAAATACTTTGCTGCAATGACACACTTAGCTAGCTGCCACCTCATTGTTTTCTGTTAGCATGTGCACATAGTAAGTAGTGTCTTTTCAGATTCCACAATGACTTTTCTTGTGGACAGTACATCACCACACTTCCTCTCTTGCTCTTGGTCCTCATCTTTGTCACCTTGTTTTTCACCTGTGTGTTTTATCAGTTTCTTTATGAAAGTATTTAGTGAACTCCATGACTGTAGCTAATGCAGGGGGCTATAGCAGAACACAAGTAGACTACAAATGCATGCTGGGCCGGGCATGCCCTGAGCTCATGATGTGAGTGCTACTGCAGCAAAATCGTAGCGGGATAGAAGGCAGATTCTCCAGCCTTTGGGAAACTTGATCCAAGCTCCAGTCAAATTGGGCACATTCCGCTCCTCTCTCTGCTCACATATTCTGGTGAGAACAAACATTTTATATGTGTGTTATATCACCTTGTGGCTGAGAGATACTGTAAATGAGAGATACTGTCAATTAAATATACTGTAAAGTAGACATATATTTTAGGGGACTTTAATAACAACTGTACTTTGCACAAGGTCCTGTGCACGTACCACCAGTATGTGAAATGTCACAATAGGAAAAATAATACTCTTGATTTGTGCTGTGGGACAACACCAAATGCTTTTTCTGCCACCATCAGACCTCCCCTGGGGATATCAGAAGACAATGTTGTCTTCCTCCGGCCAACCAACTGTCATCTCATGGAGAGGGTGAAACCCACAGTTAAAACTGTCCAGATTTGGAACGACAACAGTATCACTCGTCTCCAAGGGTGTTTTGACTGTACTATGTGGGAAGTATTTGAGGAAAGCAGCTCTGATCTTGATGAACTCACAGATGTTGTTTTAGACTTTGTAAACTTCTATGTTGAGTCAGTTGTGCCTACTAAAATCTGTAAAATCTTCCCAACAATAAGCCTTGTGTATCAAATAATCTAAAATCACTTCTTAAACCTTCTTATGGCTGCAGGGGCATTATTGAGTAGCTTGGATGAAAAGGTGTCCAGAGGTGCCCAGAGTAAACTGCCTGCTCCTCAGTCCCAGTTGCTAATATATGCATATTATTATTAGTATTGGATAGAAAACACTCGGAAGTTTCTAAAACTGTTTGAATGATGTCTGTGA